>NC_092499.1:142725806-143036056 GCF_047511675.1 Marmota flaviventris
CAAACTCAGGGCCTCATGCATGCTAGACAAGTTCTCTACCACTACATTCCCAGCCTTCTTGCCTCAGTCCACTGAGTGGACCCCAGACTGATCCTTGGCTCATCTCAGGTGTCACCAAAGGAATCTCTCCTTAGACAACCCAGGTGGGTAAAGACATGAACTTCCCAGGTACCACCATATACTCACTCCACCCCAGCTGGAGTTTCTGCAGGAAGGAATTGCAAGTAAACCTCAAAAGAAGGTGAGAACTCAAGCAGTAGGAACCATCTCAACATACCTCATGCTGACATTGCTTCTCTTCACCCCAATCTGAGCAGCCATGCATAGAAAATAAAGAAATACATCCCTATGGCTCCATAAATTCTCTTTATACTTGCTCCCTTATTTGGATTGATTATGGGAAGAATGGTAACAGACTCAGAGTTTAAAATAAGGTTTTGTGTTTTGTGCTTTATCTAAAACCTGCATGGAAGAAGGCGACAAGGGAACACTCACAGCACAAGCAACACTCTATTGACAATCTCACTGCTGAACGTATTAAAATTATAGGCTTTCTGGATCCACCCTAAGACCTTCTCCGAGAAGTGCCTTGTGGTCTGCATAGGAGGAGGACTTCTTGCTTCTCTGCAGATCAAGGGAAGACAAATCATACAATTTAGCAAACTCCAAAAAGGTTAGTTGAATGTGGTGTACATAACATTATTTAAAAGGGGTCACGATGTATGTCCAGTACAATATTAAAGAGCTATCATTTCACTGAGATTACAGGTTTCTTTCTCTACCCATAGATTATATGTGTACATTTCTGTCTATTATGGAGTGAATCTCTTTATTTCAATCACCTCCTTTCCACCTACAGTCTTATGCGCATCAGTATTAGGAAGATTATTTTTCCATTTGAGTTACATTTTTCTTTGTTCAACTTATTCTGCTCAAGATCATTCTGTTGTCAGGAGTCTCTCGCCCAGTGGTGGGGAAAGATGGGTCACTTTGAAATCTCATTTCTTCACCAGATGCCTATCATTTCCCATCCTCTCCTCCTCAAGCTCTCCTGGCTAACCCTGGGCCAAGTTCTCCCAATTCTCAAATTAACCTAGGTGTTACTATGGAAGCCCCCAGAGTCCACCTTTCAGATTTCCAAATGTTCCTGTTAATTATTACTAAGAAGACCTAAGACTATTAATTCTAATATTTGGTATTTTTAAAACTCAGATATGTTAGCAAGTTTTCAATCTGGAAAACAGAAACATTTCAGTAAGAAAAGAGGTAGAACACGGAATGAGAGACGTGTAACATGTTGAATGAGCTAAGAGAATAAAAGTAAGGCACCATCAACTTCTAGAAAATTAGAAAGGACAGAGACCTCAGGAAATTGCCACTTATTTGTGTCCCCCACTGTCCCAAGGAGGACAAGTGTAGGTAGCAGGAGAACCCTTAGCCATGGGTAAAGCCTCATGTCTATTGAAGCCCCACATGATCGCCTACCATGTTGTAGGAGCAACAGTGGCTTCTGTTTTTCTCTTACTTTCTCAATTGTGCCCAAGTCCTTCCCATTGGTGGAATCTAAATCAGAATCCTGCTGGTAAGTGATGGTAGGAAATGCATCTTTTACAATTCCAGCCCACAAATATAGCAGTCAGCTTTGATGAGAGTTGGGATAACTGTTAGTTTCCTAAGTTCAACACTCAGGGGTCCACAATTCTCCGAACACTGTTAGCAACTGTGAATATCATCCACATTTTTCACATAAGGAAAGGGAGTTCAGACTTATTAGGTCATTTTTCCAAGGGCATGCAACCACTCAGTGACCACTAGTCTGACTTCCTTCCAAGTCCATGCTTTCTCCACAACACTCTCCTACTTCATTTGATGTTTAGGACATAAACTTTCATGACCTAGCATGTCCTTTTTTGCAGTCCACCTTCAGAAACTTTCCAGGAACACATTTCTCCTAACCCAAGGGTAGTCAGTTCAGTTGTCCTTATAGCATTTTCATGTACCTCTGTCCACCCCCCATCAGTATTCTTCCCCTGATGGTCCTAGTGCTGGCTGTCAATGTCTTTTCCACCAGCTTCGATTATCCCTAGTTATCTGGAGTTCTCCAAAAGCCTATTTTTTTCCTATTTTCAAATTAACATGTTCATTTTTGAGCAAGAGCTCAGAGGAAGAGTGCCGCAGTCTGGCTGGGCACAAATCACGAGCCACTCAAGCAGGAACAAACTTTATTTCCGAACTCCCACAGCACTCCACACACACACCCCGGGAACTCTCCCGAATGCCACCCACGCAGCTCCTCCAGGACACACCACACACCAACCCGAACTCCCTCTCGCGGAACTTCTCCAACCAATGCGAACTCCCCAGGCAATCCTCGCGAGAACTCCAAAGTAGCGGGCGCCCTAGGCGGACAGTAAAGGTCTAATATACAATTGAATCAATCCAGCATCATCTTAATGGCTCGCCTCTCAACCATTATTTCTGGCAAAATGCCAGGGGCCATTCCGACTCAGCTGTGGCTCTCAGCAGAAGAGTCCTAGTGGCCCTGTGTACTGACTTTCCAGGTACCTCTGCAGGAAGAGGAAGAGGAAGATATGCTATTCACCAGTCCAGTCTTCCAGGAACCACTATGGACTCTCCCAGGATTCATGTCAACTGCATAGGTCATTGAATTATAGAGCAGTTTTCTCCTGATTTTTGTCAGTGACAATGGAAATATCTTGCCGCTGTCTAGTGGGAATCAAAATGGACAGAGAAGAGTTGCTGAGGAGAAAATCACTGGGAGGTCTGCAGACACTAAGCTGGATTAGCAGGGCACTGCATTTTTTTTCTGGTATAGAGAGAAAAAGATCTTTCTTTGACATGAGGAGCAGGGTCTCAGCATCTCATGATGTCACAAAACAGTATCCTACCAAAGTTACTATGATCTTCAAGAATTTTAGTTTACCATTTTGAATAAGGGCAGGATTCTTACCTTGTCCTTGGACATGCATGCATGACACATGAGAACCTCTCCTACAAGAGTAAGAGATGAATGACAGGTGAAAAAATACAACATGGTAAATAGTGGGGTGCCTCACAATTTGCTTTCTTAGAGAACAGACTAAGAAGGATTTATCCAGGATTATATCTGGAGATGGGGGGAATAGAGGACAGGGAGAAAGTAATACACTGAGATCACAATAATTAAGACGGATTTTAAGAAAAGTTGTTAGAGGAAGCAAGGAGAAATCAAAACATAGAGACACCTAGTTAAATACTGGTGCTGTATCAATGTTTATAACTTCACACCAAAAACGTAGATGCTAACAGAGCTTGTCCCACATTCTCTCCCCCATGGGAGAGATTTTCTCTGCATTTCTCTCTACTCCAGATGGTGACTTTGAACCTAAATCATTTAAAAACAACACGCATGTATTAATTTGTAACTACAAATTCTACCATTGTGTATGTTAAAATGCACCAATAAAAGGAAAAAAATAAATAGCATGTACCATGCAAGGCCCTAACCTTCAAGATCTGGGTCACAAAAAAGAGCCCTGCTTACTTTGAACTTAGCCATTGTCCTTGCCAATCGTGAGGAGTTTGAGAACAACGTGATTTCCACTCTGGAATTGTTATGAGCTCTTCCTGAGAAACACTATGCCTCTTCTAGTTGAGAAAGTCCATGATAATTCACAATAAGGGACTCTATCACTATCACACTCTGAAGGTTTATGATACCAGAGTTACAGAACAAAAGTGCCAGGCCTTAAGAGCATATTTGGTGGATAAATTTTTGTTCTTGGATGGTGAGAAAGAAGATTCTCTCCATGTACTCAATGGCTGTATTCTATCAAGCTTCCTTAAACTACAATCTGCCATCTGCAAAAATTCTATTTATCACCCTTACCAAAGGGAAGAAATGTAGAATGAGTAAGAAAAAAAAATATATGCTTTATATTAGTGGCAGCAGGACAGAACCATCCCAAGTTCCAGTGAAAACAACTTGGAATGATAATATGTGTGTAAGATTCTAGGCACAACCATCCAATAAGAGTTTTCTTGAAAGTGTGGGGAAAGGTCTTCTGAATAAATAAGGGAATAGAAAGCATTTTATTTACCTCTTCTTTCTCCAGAAATCACAAGAAAAAGATGAAAAAGGATACAAATCCTCTGGCACATAAAGAATGGAAGAGAGAAGAAGCAGAGATATTTGGAAGATAAAAGGTGGGTAGACGGATGGGAACTGACTTGGCTGCACTGTAACTGGCAGCGGGAAGGTGGCACCAGGTGCCTATGAATGTGAGGACGGTAAATGGGACTAAAAACAGAAAAAAAAAATTGGTTAAAAGACTTCAAAGAAACAATTAGTCCCTCAGATTGCCTCTTCCCTCTGGGAAACTGGATGGTGACTCTTCATATACCTAACCCTGGAGAGGATACAAGAATTGTGGACCCCAGGAGCAGGTATAGGACAGGGTACCGACTAGTAATAGCAGTATTGAGGGACTATATGTATACTGCCTACTGAGACAGCCCCACCACTAACCCCAACTCCAGTCTTGCTTCCAGAACATTGGCTGCCAGGACTCATCCTCTAGGTAAGAGATTAGAAGATACTTCTTTTGGGAATCTGAACCTGTTAAAGAGGAAAAAAAAAACAACATAAAGATACTAACTCCAGGGCAGCCAGATGAATACATGCTGAAGCCCACAGTCAAACACCTTGTAGCAAAGGCAACACAGCCATAAGCATTCCACCCGCTATCCTGTGTTTTCCAACCCACTTGCAGTTAGGCAGAGCTTAACTGTAACTAGATCTGGACAACTGGCTGGAGGCAGAAGTGACATAGCACTGGACCCAAACACAGGAACGAGCACACAACTGTCGCCACTCTGTGCCCCAATGAAGGTGCCCAAAGAGACTACATGATCCCCAGGAAACAACCACGAAATGATGGAACCCCTGCATGAATATGGGTCGCAGAGTGTGGAGCAGAGTTCTAAAGCAATCCTCACTGGATATGTTGCATAGGAATAGAAGTTCACTGGGTTAGACAAAGGGAAGGGCAGGGATGGGAATAGGAAAGACAGTAGAATGAATCAGACGTAACTTTCTTATGTTCGTATATTAGTACATCACAGGTGTAACTCTACATCATGTACAATCACAAGAATGGGAAGTTATATTCCATGTATGTATGATATGTCAAAATACATTCTGCCATGTATTACTAAAAAAGAACAAATAAAAAATTTTTAAAAAAAGAAATTAACTTTTATCATGTTAAGCCACTGAAGAACTATTTCAAAGCATAAATCTGGTTTCTGTGGACCAGTACAAAGACACACACACATACACACACACACAGAGAGACTTTTTCGTTGCCATTTTGGTGCAGAATGCTAAAATATGGGCACTCAAGGGTCACCCAACATCTGAAGAAACTTCTAATATGAAAAATAAGCTACAGCAAATAGAAGATGATAGCTTGGAGGAATAGTGATTAAGCCAGAGAAGGAAAAATATTACTAACAATCTCAATGAAGTGGGAGAAGATGTATCACTCAGACCAAAAATGCTGGAAGGAAGAAAATTGCATTCAGAGAACCATGGAGAAAAAGAGCTCTTAGAATTAAAAATATGTTAGCAAAAAACAAAAGTTCAATAGAAGCATTTGAAAAGAACATTGAGAAATTCAGCAAACAGGGCAAAGGACACAAAATAAGAAAATTCAAGCCTTAATAGGCCCATCATCCAGATAATTGTAGCTCCGAAGACAACATTGAAAACTGAAGATAGAAAAGAATATGAAATAGATAATTCAATAAAATTCTCCAGAAGAGAAGAAAATAAGTTTTAAATTAAAAAAAAAAAGTTCACCAATGGCCCTGCAAATAGACCCACATCCTCTCTGTCTGGAAATATGGCAGAAATGATTTGGGTCAACCTTCCTCTTCCAACTAAAAATGCCTGATTAAAATTTAAAAACATCTTCACAAATACACTAATAAGAAGTAACAAAGCCAGGTGTGGTGGCACATGCCTATAATCCCAGAGGCTCAGGAGGCTGAGGCAGGAGGATTGTAAGTTCAACGCCAGCCTCAGGAACTTAGCAAGGCCCTAAGCAACTTAGCAAGACCCTGTTTCAAAATAAAAAGTAAAAAGGGCTGGGGATGTTGCTCAGTAGTTAAATGCCCCTAGGTTCAACCCCTGGTACTGAAAAAAAAAAAAAGTAATGAATGTTCCATCCAAATACTAAATGAAAGCAGAAATCCAGGGAGATAAATTAAAAACCTAAATAAAAGCAGAACTACAGGGAGGTAAATTGAGGTCACTTTTACCCTGAAGCTATTTGCCAAACTAAGTAAAACTGAGCTTCACTGAGGTCGTATCACCAGAATGGGGTAGGCAGGAGGAGGGAAGCTCATTTCACCTACCCTCATGCCCAGGGGCCTGCAAGGAGAGGCGCTTTGGCACTCAACAAAGCATAAGGGATAAAAATCTCAAAGCCCTCTTTGAGTAATCATGACCACAAGCTGGCCTTGTAAAAAATGTAGATTTTTAGCCCAGATGTGCATCACATGGATGGTCTAAAATCAACCTCAAGCCATGAATGCAGTTGAAAGTGATCCTGGGCTGGTGGTGCCCCAAGTGCCCCAGCAAAGCCAAAGTAAATATTCTCCAAAGGAAGACAGTTTCATCCTAGTCCAAAAAATATTCCCCACAAATAAGGTTTCCCAGAAAATGAACAGCATACAATCAAAAATATCCAAGCAGAGTTTACTTTATGAGTGTATGTACTAAAATGGAACAAGACAGGAAGGAAAAAAACAGCATCATCTTTGTATGAATACATTAAACCTACAGTTACTTTATGAGCCCTCAGTTCTCCTCCTAGGTATTTAATCAAGAGAAATGAAGACATATGTTCCCATAAGGACTTGTCACCAGTGCTCAGACAGAGCTGCTTAATCTCTAATAACCCCAGACTGGAAACAATCCACATCTTGATCTATAGGAGAATGAATAAGCAAATTGTGAGATAGCAATGCAATGAAATGTTATGCAGTGATAAAAAGAAAAGAATTTACTGTTTTCAAGCCTGTGTGTGAGGGAGTGGAGAAAAAGGGGGAAATTGGAAAACTCAACTCTGCCCTCTCCTGTCTCCATCTTCTTTGCCCCTACTTTCCTAGCCATGGTAGATAGCTCCTCTGACTGGTCCTTTACAGTTTCAGTTGTTAGTCCCTGGGAACCCAGAAGTCACCCTCTAGAGACTCTCTCTGATAGATCCTCACCACCTTTCCAGTTGTGCTTCTTGAGCAAAGTCCCTTTCAAGGCATCGCCAGGCCAGATCTCTTCCTCAGGTCCATTTGATTCATAGGAAACCCACAGCATCACCACCCAGCAGCCCTAGTCCTCCCCATCCTGGTGCTTCTGCCTGAGAACCTGTCTCTAACTCAGATACGTGTCAGGCCCCAGGACATTGTGTCCCCTGATTTCAAGGAAGACTAGTTTTTCTGGTGATAATAGTTTTTCTGGCATATGGCTTCTGTCACTTTTGCCTTGCCTTCCCTATAGTGTGTGAGTGGAAGAGGAGATGGACCATATCACACACCAACAACTGTCCCGCCAAAATTCTCTTTGTCTCCAATTTTAATTATTTTAAACCCTGTCTGATTTCCACATGAGGATTCTTGGATATTCTTGTTTTGTTCTTGGCTTTGGGCATTTCAGCTAAAACAGGCAGAAGGTCCCATTTTAATATACTGTTTTAGGTAAGAATTCAGGGAGTTTGCTTGAAAGCCCTCCTACAGGGGTCAGAAATTCTCAGAGGCCAAGATTCCTTAGAGCTCAACCTCCAATGTGCCAGAAAATAGACATTTTATAACTCAAGGGCCATAATTATGGCTGATTAAAACATAAATAAGTGGAAGAAGAGGTGAGCCCGGTATCAGCAATGCAAATCAAGATTATATTCTATCATCTGCCCCCTTGCCTCTGGTTTACAATCCCATTAAAATCAGAAATCCACATTAGCATGTTTCCATGACACCCAGTGGTCTGTTGCTAGAACTATTCCCAAGTCAGGGAACTTTACAGCAATGGGCAGATGGATATGGGAGTTTATACAGGGGCTTTCTGAGGAATGGTTTGGAAGCCAAGGTGTCCTTCAGTCAGCAAGAGGTTTCCAAACAGTGCCCAGGTTTCTTATGAACACACTAAATCATTATGAACACACTAAATCATTGTCACAGAATGTTGTTGCTGGAAGGAACCTGGGAGATAGTCTAGTCCAAATAAGTAGTAAGCACATCCGTTCTCTGATCCCAACTTCATGGCAAACATTCTATTTCATCTCTCCACCTTGCCCACCGAGCCCAGCCTCAGCAGTACTCAGCAATGTGAGATGGCACGAGAGATGAGCTCTACTGGCCATCACCAGTTCCATCTAATTTCCATATTTTACAGGTGGGGAACTTTGTTGTTCAAGCTCACACAGCAAGTCAACAGCAGAGAAAAGACCAGACTCCCCATTCAGTGTTCTTTCACCCTAAACACTAAATAAAGGGGAAAAGGAGCTCTTACCTATCACCTTTGGTCCATTCCTCTCATGAAGTTTCTCCAAATACTGAAGCCTTATTCTAGTTGTTGATGTGACTAGATTCCACATTCATCAGAGTCTTTCCAAAACCACAATAATTCTAGTTTTCCATCCTGAGGTCTTCCCAATAAACAAAGTACAAATACTTTTATATGGACCAAACCACTTAGCTCACTCCTTCTAGAAACTCCCAACCATTGTAAAAAGTCAAATGTTATGCCTTTTTTTTTAGTTGTTGATAGACCTTTATTTTATTTATTTATTTACATATGGTACTGAGAATCAAACCCAGTGCCTCACACATGATAGGCAAGTGCCCTACCACTGAGCTACATTCCCAGCCCTGTCAAATGTCATGCTTTAGAGTTGAAAGGCCTAACATATTCCTGGAAAAGTGAAAATGGAATACTTCTGAGTGCCATATCGTGGATGCACTGAAGTCTTAAAACTGATTGCATTTAAGTTCTTTGAGTCTAGAAAGGGGGCAGAGAAAACAATGCCCATCCCTTCAGACTCTCAGCACATTTCTGGATCTTTTTCTGATGAACTTGTCTACTTCTATCCATAATGGAAAGTGCTTGTGGGTTAGAGGTGACCGGGAAGACGGGGGGGGGGGGGGGGGGGGGGGGTAAAGAAATGGTGCTTTCTATTCCTGGATTTCATATTACTGCTCCATATGAGGGGTGAGTCAAAACATATGGTGTTCCATCTGCAAGATAGGGCTGGCTGGGTCTCATGAATGGCTTTTAATGCAAGTAGATTCAGCCTGATTTGGTCTGCCTCCAAAGAAAAAGAAAAGCCAGTGATTCCAATTTTGTGTAAAACCATTGAAATTAATGGCACAAAACAAGACTCATTTGTATTCTGCCTAATTTAAAAGATGTCTGCTTGGTGTAAAGTAATGAATTAGTTATGGGGGTGTTTGGACTGAGTATTTGATAGTCTCTTTGAAGGAACAAAATGCCTTTCTTCCTTCTTTCAAGCCACTCTCTGTTAAGTTATTTGGAGTCATTCCTTCCAGGAACTCCACTAAATATTTTTGCTTCTGTAATGGACCAAACTTCAAGAAGTTCACAACACTAGCCACAGCTGGTCCTGCTTCAACAGTCCAAGTCCAGGTTGGGAGAGAGAACCCAAGAAGATGCTTTTGGATAAAACTGACTCCATGCAGTCTTCTTATGAGTGGGAGACAATTTCATGCCCTTTCAGTAAATAGTAAATTTTCAAAAACTCTGTGTTGGCAGGAGACCTGGCCCTTCCTGAGTGCAGTGAAAGAGAACTTAGAGTTCATCCTTGAACAATTGCACTGTGCCTCAGTGTCTCACGTTTCCCTGGAATGTAACAGAGGCTCATGTGCAGCGCCCCCTAGAGCTTGATCACTGAACTACTTCCTACTCACTCCCTAGTTAACGATAATGGTGATGGTGGTGGTAATTTGACACAGCCCAACTCTGCCCTACACCAGGCATCATGCTACGTAAGTGTGAATCATCCAGTTCCATTCTTATGATCTCTTTAGGAGGTAGGTGCTGTCCTCTGCATTTTACAATGAAGAAGCTGAAGTACAAAGAGTACTTGCCACAGTCATGGTGCTAAGAAGCAGCAGACCAGGATGCAAACTGGTGTTCTTGCCCCAAAGCATGTGCTGAGACTGCAGAGGAAAATGTGGCTCCATTGCCATGATGAATGCCCATCTGAGCTGCTGCATCTCCCGATGGGACAGGCCACCCTGTGGTTAGAAATACTAGTGAACCCAAGCTAGAGTTGACAGGAAAAGCAGCTATTCTCCAGTCCCAGCCTTATTCAAAGCAGAGGACAGGAGTCTGCATGAAATCTCAGTAGGGTTGTTCCCAACTGGACTGGGACTGGCCCTAAAAAGATGATCTCCACGTCGGCTTCCTTTACACCTTATTAAATGCCAGGCCAAGACACAGGTGATGAAGACCAAACTTCACAAATACCTCATATTCCCAGTGGAATGAAGGCTCAGTACTCTTAGTACTGTTAGTTCTAATCTTGATTAGTTTTGGTCCATGATTTTTCAAAACTGTATTAGCAACATCTAAAAAGATGAAAATGGCAAACAGAATCCTCTCCATTTAAAAGAGTGAATGGGGGTTCATGGTTTCTTTCTCCTTCTATGAACAAAACCTGAGGAGTCTAAGAAATGTAAGAGCTCTAAAGATCCTCATTTGAAATCCGCTGCATTAGACCCACTTTTTACTTCCTCCTGTGAGGGTCCTGGATGACTGAGTCGAGGCCACATGCTCCTCAGCTTCTTCTTAGGAGGCAGAACAGTCGTGGGAAGCTGACAGGCATATTGTTAACAAGGGCCATTTTCATAAGTGCAAACATTAAGCAAACTATATCTCAGATGATCATAGAAAGTGGAGTTCAAGGGAGCCCAAGCCTGAATCATTCCCAAGAGAAAGTATTATTGGAAATTTTGGGTCAGGAGTAGCCTTTCTTTTGTAGCAGATCACATGGTGTGTGCAAGGCAATTGTACCTCATTATTGAAGAATTTGAAGGTCAT
This sequence comes from Marmota flaviventris, assembly GCF_047511675.1. NCBI lineage: Eukaryota > Metazoa > Chordata > Mammalia > Rodentia > Sciuridae > Marmota > Marmota flaviventris. The sequence continues at coordinate 142,736,926 of NC_092499.1, forward strand.
GGAAGCTATTGCATCTGTTTGTTATATGACTTCTGCTGCTTTTAAGACAGGGGTAAAAATACAAAGAAAATCTTAAAAGATGATGGTTAGCTTTCCAGTATCCATTCTCAGTAAAAGAATAAAATGTGGATTCCTTGAAAAGGTGGATCAGGTACTTTCTTTGCTGGAACATCATAAAGAATGTGTGTGTGTGTGTGTGTGTGTGTGTGTGTGTGTGTAGTGTTCCTTCTCTTTCTTCATTTCAACACCCAGTATGAGGCTTAGCACAATTTATTTCAGGTTCCCAGTCTCAGAACACACACATCAGAGTTCTTCATTGTGGAACAATTTGTCAGCAGCTGACCCAGCAAGTGCCAGTGGAAGTGACTTTCAGGGGCATGGACGTAGAGTAAGAAGCAACGTGAAGTAAGAGACATGGTGCTGAGTTAGTCCCAGCTACCCGTGCTCAAAGTCATCTCTTGCTTCTAAAAGAAAATTTGCTATGGAACTAATGTCCATGGTAATTTATTTTATGCTGAGACATTGACCCCTGTCTGCTTACCTCCTTCCTAGGATAAGAAAGCCAAACAACATCCCCTGACATGTTCCCTCTGGGTCCCCACTCTGTCCCTGCCCCATAAAATCCTCTCTCCTTCTACTCCCTAAGCCAAAGCCAATTTCTGCCCTTTTTTCAACATCCAATCTTCAAACAAGCCAGAGTCCTGCTGCCTGAAAAATAGGGCCTTTAAATCATTTAACATGTGTAGCAGACACGAATCGTAGTCCCCCGTTCCATGTGCAAATAATAAAACTTGCCTCTTATTTCTGTAACTAAGTTTATCTCAGTTTGGGGCCATCACTCATCCATCCTGGACTGAAGGAAAGTCTAACTTGGTCAATTCAGAATCCCCAAAACTCCCTGTGGCTGTGCTGAATCCTGGGGACTTACATGCTGCCAGTGCATGGGGGTTAGAAAGCCATCTGGTCCTTGATGTCAACTGTCAACTCAAACATTTCCCCAGAGCCTTCCTGGATCACCCCTGCTGGGTCTGCACTGGATGGTTATTGATTCTGCTCTTCTGGAGCTTTGAGGTGGGACTGGGGGTAATTGTACCAGCTTCCAGTTTCTATTCTCAATGTCTTCAAAATATGCTGTCTGTGATTCTTGCTCTTTACAAAAGTGCAGTCACCATGGGACCCCCCCAAGATGGTCTTCACTGCTCATTGGTTCTTATTCTGATGCCCTTGGTTATTGCTGAGAGTGCAGGATAATCATGGTGGTTTAGGAGAGGTGAAGGCAGGAAATTATCAAGGATTGGAAATGGTCAACACCTTCTAAAAACTGGACATTACCCTCTTGGTGGCCCCACAGCAGCAGTCCAAACTAGTTTTCACCCTGTTTTAAAGGTGATCCAAGCTTGAGTGGGTTGTAGACAGGGAAGCCTGTGGTCAGATCAGGGTGCAGACAACCCAGGTTCCTCCCCAGAAGACAGGGTGTGAGCTGGAATGGGCAGAAGAGTATTTTTTGAAAGAGTGAGCTTCATGCAGCAGGACTGGCCTTCCCCAGAGCTCCAGGCATTTCTGTGCCAATTGGCTGAACATCCTGGAAAATCTGGAGCTGGTACCTTCCTCCACCCTGTGCTCAGGACAGTGTCCCAAGACTCCTGTGGTTCCTCCATCAACTCCGAACTAGAGTTGTGGCTGCTGTTACTGTGAGGGATTTCTTATTTTTCAGTCTTCTTAGGTGTGAGTTTTTCAAAACAGGAGCGCTCTCTCTCAGGGCCCTGCCTCCTAGGGTAGAGAGTGGGGATGAATGGGCCAGTGTCATGGAGAAGGCAAGTTTGGGAGTCAAGCTTCTAGGTTCAAATGGTAGCTGCGACTCAACCTAATAGTGTGATCTGGGCCTTTCAGAAGCTCCCACTGATCTGTGCAAACCCACAAGCAGCCTGTAAAAATTGGATGAGAGCATTTATATGAAATCCCCCATGCAGAGCCTGGCACAGGGGGAGAGCCAAGGACACGGAGCATTCCTCTACTTGTGCCATCGGGACAACTGCACCACCAACCCCCAGCCCCCGCCTTCCTCAGCCCTCTTCCTGGGCAGGCATATCCAGAGGAAGGGATCTCAGGACTCCCTCCCTCCCCTGAGCACAGAGGCATAGGTCCCATGACCTAGGCCCCAGGGAATCCCCGTCTTTACTACCCAACTCAGTGGGCCTTGAGTTTGTTCTGGGTTTGTGAGTTCCAGAGAGGGAGTTGGGGTTGAGACACTCTTTTCCCTTCTACTCCACTATAGGCTGCTAGTGGTCTTCATTCAGGGTGGAGGATGTGTCCTCAGTCATCCAAGTAAACATCAATGGCACATCTCCCTGGACAATTGTACAGCATTCTGGTATAAGCTGAGGCTTTGGGAATTGGCCCACTGTCCCTTATGTCTTGGTCTAGTCGAAGGACATTTACAAAACAGAATCTCCAACTTCAACCCCATTATTTCTAAGGTACCAAGGGCTAGAAGCCAAAGCCTGGAACATTATTTCCAAAGGCTTTGTGGCAGGAACTGGGGTTTTTCTTGGAGCCAGGCTGTCTCCCTTGTGCCTGGACAGACTGCTCTGGTGGCTCTTTTACAGGTTGCAAAAGTAGTCCCCATGCATGTGTTCTGAAGCTGGGAGAGTGCTGCACCTGAGGAATAATCCAGATGCAAATGCTACCATTGGGGTGTAGACCTTCAGAGTTAATCATGTCAAAGTAGATCATGACAGGAGTCAGGGAACCTCTCTCCAAAGATGATGTTGATGTTAGCTAACTTTTGCTAGCTTTAATCTGGCCCAGACATGGGTGGTAGGGATTGAGGGTGTAGGAGTTGGTTAGGGTAAGGACACAAGAACATGACACTGACCGTCTGTGGAGGGCGAGGTTTTGTTACATGGATGCAGGCCTAGGGCTCAGCAAAAAGACTGCTATGAGATGGGAGTGGGCAGCACTGTTAGACCACAGGTCTGATGAGCTCTGAAGGAAATATAATCCCATCGTCAGTTTTAACGTCTTATTTTATTTAATATTATTCCTTCAAGCCTTGGTAATTTTTTTAAAATGGATCAATATTTGTGTCAGTCTCTTAGGAACTAAAGGGAAGGACCAGTGTTAACTCTGGGGTCAAGGCAGACCTCTGGGTGAGAAAGACCCTCTGTAGTGGAGCTCTAAATAGTGCTTATGGGTGGACTTTCCGGGTATATGTGGAACCTGGACACTGACCTGTCAGGAGTAACGGATGTAATAGTCATTCCTTTTCTAACAAGAAGAAATAAGAGTGCACATCAATTCATTTATTCACAATGTGTTTGTGTGAGTTGGTCAGGTTGCAGGATAAAGAAAACAGTCCTGCGTCTTGCCCAGATGGAGCTTATTTGGTGGAATGTTCCATAAACTAATCATTCTATTGGCAATTATTAATCATGGCTCTGCTAAGTGACTAAAAGAAAAAAAAATCAAAAGGCTAAGATTGAACCTAATGAACCATCTAACCAAAGGCTTTTATTGTTTTATTAGAACATTATATTTTTGAATAGCAGATTCTTGTATTACTTTAACATCAAATTTTGCTACCATCTTGTCATGGCAGCAGCAGACATCCAGGAAAAAACAAGGATCCAGACACTGTTGGGGTTTGCATACCACTAAGACATCCTTCCAGAACAGGACTTGGGCCGCTCCCTTCACAGGCACACCACAGAGACCCAGAGATGCCCAGAAGAAAGGGCTGGTCAGGAGCAGGTAGGCATTCTAGGTTGAACCATGCTTCCCCAATGCTCATATATTAAAGTCCTAGCTCTCAAAACCTCGGAACAGGCACCATATTTGGAGGTTGAGTCTTTTAAAAGGTGATGAAGGTAAGATACGGTGGTCAGGGTGGGCCGTAACCCAATCTGACCATTGTCCTTATCACAAGAAAGTGAACACAGACATGCCCAAGGAAGACCTCCGGAGGCGGCAGGGAGAAGACGACATCTGTGAGATGAGGAGAGAGGCCTTGGAGAAATTCCGCCTCTTGACTCCTTGACCTCAGACTTCAGCCTCCAGAACTAGGAAGAAATAAATATCTGTTGTTTAAAGCCCAGTGTATGGAAGCCAGGCGACTAATACAGTGGGGAAGACCTTCCGGAAGAAGGGGAGGCCCCCTTCCCCACCCAGCACAGCCCTCTCCCCTGCCCCACCCACATCCCCTTTTCCCATAGCTGGCCAGAGGACCAGGCCTCCCCTCCACTCAGGGCAGATTTGGGGCCTCTGCCTCTGGAGGACAAGGCCACTGACACTCCCATGGGATAAATGGCAGCACCTGTCCTTTCCAAGAGCATCTTCATCTTCGGGTGTCTAATCTTCCCTTTCCCTAGACAATTGCCAGAGGACTTGAACCCTGATCCACCCTCCTGCTGGCTCTGTGAGTGCCACATATTTCTCACTTTCTCCTCTCTTCTTCCAACCAGGGGCGGATACAAAACACCCCTCTTGAAAGTCACCAGCAGCTATTGTGAATTCCAGCTCTTCTCCCAGAGTAAGGAATTTGTAGTTTAAAGGAGATTATCTGCTCGGATTTAATGAGAGTCACTGTGAAAACAGTGTCTCCAGGATAGGGGGAAAATATCACAATAAAAAGAGAAAGGAGAAGAAAAGAATAACCTTCCAATTAGTGTCTCTAACTTGGCCTCATTATGTACCCACTCCTGACATTTGCCAGCAGTGTTAGATTTGAGCTATTAAAACGTCTTTTGAAAGGCAAATTGACATTTGTCATGGCCATCCCCCACCCACTGACCTCCTAAAATGTAAGCACTTACCAAGACAACTGAGATTAGGAAAAGGGGTAGCTAGCAGGACAGTGACTCCACTGGTGACAGGCTGGAGGGGGAGAGGACCAGAGAACATTGTTGCTTCACGCGAGTGACCCTCATCTTCCATGTCACGGTGTGATTTCCTTTTTAGGGAACATTTAATAAGATACAGATGCCAGATTTGGTTGAGCTGAATGCAGGATCGCCATGGCAACCTTCCTTTGGAGGTTATCCAAGTCAGGTAGTGACAGCAAAGCTGAGTTAAAGGTCACGCTGCTGAGAAAGACGGCCATTGATAAAGTACCTTAACAAGACCCTGAGGAGCTGGTATTTGGAAGGTACCTATGGAGGAATGAGAGGTGACAGCAGAGAGGGAGGGAGTGTCCTGTGGATGGTTGCCCCAGAGCCCTGGGCCCTCTGGAGCTGCAAACATCTCTCGGACTGGAAGCGATTCATAGTTGTTCCATGGAAGGGTTAACAACCATTTTAACCAGGCATCTGATGGGAAGAAACTATGCGTGTGCCACTCTGTGCCCAAGAAGTGCAGGCGCAGAGCTGAACAGCTCTGAACAAGCCGCGTTTTTGCAAATGGAATAGCCTTGGCATTCTTTCTCTTTCCAGGGATGCTGTGTGTAATTTCTGTGGTGTTAGAATGTTGCTTTAACATCTTAGAGTTGAGATGTTAAAGCAACAAAGTTGCTTTGCTTGATGCTGAAGCTAGAATCCTTCAAGGAAAGAATATGTCAATTTTAATGGCAGGTGAATAAATGCATATTAAAATAATTATATTTTGCCTTATCAAATAAGCAAAGGTCTAAAAGCATGGTAGTACTCCCAGTTGGAGAGGTGCGCGGCATAAGGAAACAAGAATTTTCATACATTCTTGGTAGGACAGTAAACTGGTACCACTACATTGGGAGACAAGTTGCAAATATTGATTAAAATTTAAAATGGACCTCCCTTTGAGCTGGAAATTCCATTTCTATATATCTGCCCCCACACAGAGATAGACAGACACAAATTGTCATTGCAGTATTATTTATGTTAGCAAAAGATTAGAAACAGCCTAAATGTCCATCAGCAGGAGACTGATTGAATAAATTATGAAACATTCATGAAATGGAAAAATAGCTATTCCAAAGAATGAAAGAGATTTATAGGTGTGGACATAAAACATCTCCCTGATATATTAAATGAAAAGAGCAAGTAAAGAATCATGAGCATTGTATGCCTATCTGTACCTTTCTATAATGAGAAACTTTTACCATCGGCATGCATTAATTATTCAACTTAAAGAATAAGGGTTAAGGATCATCAGGACTTTGAATTATTTGGCCCACATAGTGGACATCATTGGTAATTTTTCTTCCTCCCAACAGAAACAGCTTTATTCAGGGGCCTATCCTTCCCTTCAACAGCCCGTGTGTCTCTAGGGGCATAAATTGACCCAGCTCTAGTGGTGGACCCTGATCCAGTAGGTCTCAAATTAGAGGTTTCATCAGAAGAACCTGGAGGGTGTACTAAATCCCAGTGTGTCCGATTCAAGTCTGAGATGGGACCCTGAGAGTTTTCTCTTCAAAGGGCTGATGCTGTTGGTCTAGAGACCACACTTTGAGGACCCCTAGTATAAGCCAAGTGCAGAAAATCCCTCCTATTTGCTAAGACAGCTTCAGAGATGGGACACCTTTCCTATCTGGGACATGGTAAAATATTTGATGGGAAAATTTTGGAAGGAAATTTTGTCCTTTTAAAAGAAAGACTTTTTCTCCATCTTCCCTGAACATGAACAAGAGGGAATGAGGTTCTGGCTACTACTGGAAGGTATTCACTAACTATGAGAGAAATCAGACTTAAAATATCACTGATTAGAAACATGGCAAGATCCAAGCCCTTGGTCTGAGGCTCCCCCAGTTGCTCAGGCTCCCTTTATGTGATACAGCCAAGACATTTGCTAATAGTTCAAGCCCCTCTGTGTTATGTTTTCACCACAGATAAATGCATCCTAAGTAATATAAATATAGTAAATATTAAAGCCATTTTTTCTGTAAGACAATATTTCATACACTCAGTAAAAGACTAAAAATGGTTTAGAGAAACCATTTGCCATGTGCACCTTCTTCACATGCCCCATCTCGGCAAACAGCCAGGTCAACTGAGTCTTCTTTAAATCCAGTGACACTCAGAGGTAGACACAAAAGAAATACAGCTCTGAGTCAAGCCTCAGAAAAATAACCATATTTAGAAATTGCCCTGGAAGAGGATGAGGGAAATAAGTTAGCGTTAGCAAAGGGAAGATACAACCTCCAGGAAAAAAAAAAAATTCCTTACAGAAATTTTTGTTTAGTACATCTATCTCCCTGATCACACAGAGTAGAGCAGATGCTCCTAATCTTCTCGCTATACATCTGTCCTCCAAAACATTGACTGGTTCTTCCCTTATGATTTCTTCCTTCTTTGGATATGTTGATACTATGTGAAGTCATTGTTATGGTTTGGTTATGAGGTGTCCCCCCAAAGCTCCCTCATTAATGCAAGAATATTTGGATGATTAGATTATAAGAGCTGTATCCTAACCATCCTACCTTGAATGGACTGACTGGGTGGTAGGTGGGGTGTGGCTGGAGTAGGTGGGTCACTGGTGGCATACCCTGAAAGGGTGCCTCTTCCCTGTATCCCCTTCCCTCTTCCCTCTCTCTGCTTCCTGGCTGTCATGAGTAGAGCAGTGCTCTTCTACCATGCCTCGCCACCATGCTGTTCTGCCTCACCTTCAGCCCAGAACAATAGACTTGGCCATCCATGGACTCAACTTCTGGAACCATGAACCAAAATAAGCTTTTTCTCTTCTAAGTTTTTCTTGCCAGGTATTTTGGTCACAGCAAGGAAAAGCTGAGCAACACTGCCACCCAGTCCTCTGCGCTGTTACCTGTTACCTCTCCTAGCTGTGCCTGTAGGGGTAGAGTTGAGGTGGGGGTAGAAGAAGAAAGCAGTGGCATTTCATAGCTGTGAAACATGAACTAATTTAAAGGTGAAGAATTTCAATAACTTAGTCCAGATTCACATGTGGAAAAACCCAAGCTCTCAATCATGACACCAATCTGCCATCATCTCAACCAAGGATTGAGCTCCCTAACACAAAAATAGCTCTTACAAATAATGGAATGGTGGGGGGTTGGGGGGGGGGAACCACGCTAATAGAAAAATTTGCAAAGAACATGCACAAAGAATTTAAAAAAGAGAAACAATCTGAAGAGGATGTTCAACCTCACTAGTAATAAAATGAATGGAAATTAAAACAATATTTCAGCTAGCAGATGAGCGAGATTTTTTAAATTAATTATAATTAATTATCTGAGTATGGAAAAAAAGGAACTCCCACACTGTGCTAATGAGAGTAACTGAAAAAAAATTAGGTAATATTTCTCCAAACTTAAAATCAGCATACATTTGACCCTTCAATTCTGCTTCTAGTAATTCATCCTAATGAGTTTGGAAGACAAGCAGAAAAGACATATATACACAAGAAGGTTTACAAAGCAGAGTGATTTAACACTGAAACATTGAGATATCTTCATGACCATCCTTAGGGTATTAAACAGTATATGGAGGAGAGAGAGAGAGAGAGAGAGAGAGAGAGAGAGAGAGAGAATACTACTGGCTTCAATACAGAATTCCACTATGGACTTCCTCACCTACTGGATTCATAGGCATCATTGGACAAACACAGTCTCCCTCACCACTACCAGATTCTGTCCCTATAAAACTCGCAGGAGGGAGCACCAGTGCAACTCTCTGGTATCCCAGTAAAGAGGAGCTTCTGAACTTCACAGATTCAGCTCCTTCTCTTTCTCCAAGTCCCCTTTCGTCCTCAGAGAATTAAGTGAGCATAGAGAAAGAATGGGGTGTTACTGTAATGGCGGTCCCACTTCTTGGAATCATGAAGAGGGGAGAAAGAAGGTTCCCCCTACCCCAATCCTAACATGAACAGGTATTCACAGAAGAAAGTCTGGAGATGGATATCTGTGATGAGCGGTTTATCTACCATGCCCAAGTGTATACAGTTTGGGACACTTCCAGGATGTTTCCCAACGAGAAGGCAGCCAGAATCCTCACACTCACTTACTAGTGGGGACTACAGGAAGTAGTAAAATGCTGGGAGTCAGCAGGCCTGCAGTGAGAGGTCAGCCATAAGGGACAAGATGAGCCACAAGAGGCTGAGGTTGCAAGAGGATGGCCTGAGCCAGAAGCCAGATGGAAACTATGGCTGAGACTCAAGATCTACAAAGAGAGCCTTGATGGGACCTAGCCAGGACCACTGTCAGGGGTATAACTGGACCTCACTTCAACAATAGAAAGTAGCAGGTTTAAATAGGCTGCTCACCGAGCAGGCAGGACAAAGAGCCTCTGCAGGGGCGTCACCAAGAATCCAGAGGCAAAGGGTTCCATCCATAGTCTAGTCATTATTCTCACTGCCATGAAATCATGCATGTTCTCCCTCATTCCCAAACACCATCTTCCCCAGTGGGAGAACGGAGAAAATACTTGAAAGAAGAGAAATTGGTAGATGTTTGAGTATTGAATTTGATTGGAAATTTATAGATGAGAGTTAAAACTAATATAGGAGAACTTTTGTAAGATTACTTAAAGACTGAAAAAAAATTTTTTTTAATTATATCCAGTATTGGCCTGGGTATGGAAGAAACAGAACTCTCACGTTCTGGTGATAAGAAAGCAACTGAAGAAAAATTAGGCAACACCTCCCCAAATTTAAAATCATTATATATTTTCCCCCTGTGATTCTGTTTTCAGTAATTTATCCTAATGAGTTCATCAGACAGCACTCTGATTTAGATATAGTTTGTCCCCTAAATGTTCATGTGTTGGAGGCTTGCTACCCAATGTAATGATACTTAAAGGTTCTGGAACCTTTAAGAAGTGAGGCCTAGAAGGAAATAATTAGGTCATTTCAGGGGTCACCCTTGGAAAAAAATTAATACTTGCCTTGCATGAGTGGGTTAGGTCTCATAGGATTCGATTGATTATCCTAAGAGTGGGTTCTTAGCAAGTTTGACTTCTTCAGCTCACTCCCTTGCCCTGTGATATCTCTTCTTACCTCTTTCTCTCCCCGCCCCTTCTCTCTCCTCTCTCCTCTCTCCCTGTCTCATCCAATCCTGCCTAATAGTACCATCATCATGAGATAATATTAAGCCATCACAAATGAGACCAACTGGTCTTAAATTTTCCTTGCCTCCACAACTGTGAGATGAATAAACTTATTTTATTTATAAAGTACCCATCCTCAGGTATTTGTTATAACAATACTAATGAACTGAAATAGACAAGAAAGAAATAAACACAAGAATGCTTATGGAGCATTGTTACTGTGAAAGAGCCCTCAGTCTCTGCATTGGCAATAATTGACACTTCCATATGTTTGCTTACATCTGAGTTGGAGTGTGTTCATTTTTGCCATATTTCTACTATACACTAGTAATATCTGTTATCTGTATAAATTAAATGTTATGTTAGTTAACCTCTGCAGGTTTGCTGCCACAAAGAGAAGGAACATTTCTATATTCAGAAAATGATGAGTGAATCTTAATATAGGAAGAGGTATGTGCCTTAGAGTCTGTGTCTTCAGGTAAACCTGCAAGGATTTTATACCTGTTTCTTTGTCCTTGTTTTTCCTCACTTTGGGGATGTGTTTCCATTCATAACTTCAATGAGATTTTTATTTAAGATAGTGTTTATAGTAGAGAATGTTGGTTGCCTGCCCAATTCCACTTCCTTCCTTTGTTTTTCCTGTTGGCAAAGCAAAGCTCAGGTCCCTGTCAAATTGGAGAGTATAACAGGAGACCCCCCACAACAGAAAGCTGAAACTCTAAATACTAAACCCGTAGTTTGAGATTGATCTAGAAGCAAACCCACTTCTCCAGGACTGCAAGAAATATTGTCTTAAACTACTCACTACTTTGTGATGAATAGAAGAGGAAAAAAAAATCCCCCTTGAGAGTTTGTAATCTTAAGTCAGATTCATTCAAGTTCACAGCCAATTCAAACTAACTGGTTGATCTGAAAAACGGCAAGGTGGAAATGCAGTTCAAATAGTCGTGGGTTGGTAGTTCTCTGGACAGCTGACAGCAAACAACACCTTTCCTATCTGAAGGAAGTCATCTTCAACCCAGCCCTCAAAGCATTCCTTCAGATAAAGTGCCAAGCTACGTGAGCTGAAAATCAACAAGAAATTGAGAACCAGAGCAGCTGAAAAAACAGATAGTGGAATGAGACCTGCAAATACCATAGCTCCTGGGTTCTCAAACGCAAATTATAAGGGAAGTTTATTATATGTGTTTTAAAGTGAAGGAGATTAAATACATATTGCTAAGTGAAAGAAGCCTATCTGAAAGGTTATATAGTGAGATTCTAACTCTATGATATTTTGGAAAAAAACGAAACTATGGAGACAGTAAAAAGATTAGTGATTTCCAGGGATTTGGAGAAAGGGAAGGATAAATAGGCAGTATTCTTTACTACACTCTAATGTCAGATACATGTCATTATACATTTGTCAAAACCCATAGAATGTACAATGCCAAGAGTGAACCCTAACATGAACTATGGACTTCAAGTGATAATGACATGTCAAGGTAGATTGATCGTAACACATGTACCACTGTGGTACAGAATACCGATAGTATGAGACTCTACATGTGAGAGCAGAGGGCATATGGGACAGCTCCATACCTTCTGCTTACTTTTGCTGTGAATCTAAAGCTGCTTTAAAAAATAAATGATGTCTATTAAAAATAAACAGATAAACTCCAAAGGCGGGGAGAAGTAAAGGAAAAATGAGTAAAGAGAATGCATATCTAAAAATGCCTAAGTGGATTTGAAAAAAAAAATTAACTGAACTTCCAGAAATGAAAAAAAAAATACAATGATTGAAATTGAAAATGCCCCCAGGGGGTGGAGGTTGAGCCAGGAGGATTGTGAGTTCAAAGTCATCAGCAAAAGTGAGGCGCTAAGCAAAACAGTGAAACCCTGTCTCTAAATAAAATGCAAAATAGGGCTGGGGATGTGCCTCAATGGTCAAGTGCCCCTGAGTTCAATCCCTGGTGCCCAAAAAAGAAATACTTCATGCTTACTTCCATGGATAACCTAAAAAGACTGACAGTTTTCTCAAGTGCTGTCAAGCTCTCATACATTACCAGTGCAACATGGTATGACAACTGTGGAGAACATTCTGGTAGTGTGTTACAGGTTAAGTATATAGAAACCTAGAAATCCTATTTCTAGATATTTATTCGAAAGAAATAAAAACACATCCACTCAAAGACCTGTATGCAAATGTTCATAGTAGCTTTAGTCATAATAACTAAAAACTAGAGAAAAAGACAAATGTTTGTCAAGTGCTAAGGGGATAAACAATTCTGATACAACCAAAGTGGTATGCTTTTCAGCAATAAAAAGAAATGAACTACCAATACTGTGTCAATCTACTTTGTGATGCTGTGACCAAAATATCCAACAAGAACAGCTTAGAAGAGGCAAAGTTTATTTGGGGCTCATGGTTTCAGAGTCCACGGTCTGTTGACTTCATTGCTCTGGGCTCAAGATAAGGCAAAACTTCATGGTGGAAGGACATGTTGGAGGAGAGCTGCTCAGCTTATGGTAGCCAGGAAAGAGAGAGAGAGAGAGAGAGAGAGAGAGAGAGAGAAGCAAATTAAAACATCTAATCTCTAATGGCACAATCCCAGTGAACTACTTCCTCCAGCCATGCCTCCCCTACCTACACTTACCAACCAGTAATTCATTCAGATTATTAATCCATCAAATGGATTAGTCCACCGATTAGGTTACAGTTCCCAACATCCCTGCATTGTCTAGCAAATGAGCTTATCGGGGGATACCACATATCAAAACCATAACAAATAAATGCAACCATGTGGATGAATCTCAAAAGCATTATGCTAAATAAAAGAAGCCAGACACAAAAGCTACAGACTATATGAGTCTATTTATGTGACATCCTGGAAAGGCAAAACTATAAAAACAGAAAATAGATCAAAGGTTGCCAGGGACCAGTGGGGAAGCTAGAGGGAATTGGTTGCAAACAGTCATGAGAAACTTCTTGAGGGGGTGGAAATGCTCTATACATCTTTATCATGATGGCAGTTACGATCCTGTTTAATTTTGTCAAAAGTGGGCTCCTGATGGATCAAAGACCTAAATATGAAAGATATTATGGATATAATGTCAACCCCCTGCCACTGCAAGTGAATATTTGTGTGATTTAAATGGGGCAAGGAAAGATTTTTGCAAGACTAATTCTCAAAAACATAAATCATATGGCCAAAGAACAAAAGGAATAAAACTGATTTCCTTAAAATAAAGTATGTCTGTTCAATGTAGGACATGAACAAACTTAACATAAAAATGGTATAATGGGAAAAGATATTTGCAATGACTAAAATTGACAAGGGAATAATATTTAGAATACATAATGAATTTCTGCACCTCAGAAAGAAGAAACAGAACAAAAATAAACAAAAAATATTAATAAACACTTTACAAACAAAAATAAAATAAAACAGAAACTAATATGTATATGAAGAAATACTCAGACCTGTTAAAAGCAAACTGAAGTAACAAAAGACATTCCTTTACGCCTCTCAGACTGGCAAAAATTAGGGAGGTGGCTAACCCCAAGTGCTGGAGGAAAAGTGGAGACACAAAAATTCCATCCTGCTGGAGACACCTGTTCTGAAGTGCCAGTGGGTGACTTCATCAAATTGGGAATGTGCATTCCCGGTGAGCACACAGTCCCAGATATGGACTCCAGATGTGCTCATATATAAGTCTACAAGAAACATACACAGAGATGTACACTGTTGTTCTATTTGTGAGGCAAAGAGGCTTTGGGGGTATCTACTGAAGACAGAATGGTACAATTTAGAACAATACACTATGTACAATGGAGATCAATATAAAGTATCCAAGAATGAATGCAATAAAAATTGTACAAGGCCTACAATGAAAGTTATTAAAAAATTCCTCAGCAGATGGACAGGCATACCATATTAATAGATTGATATTAATATCAATTAATGTCTTGTAATGGCAATTATCCCTAAATTGACCTTCAGCTGTAATAAAATTCTAATCAAAATTCCAAGAGGTTGTATTTTAATAGGACTTGCATGGCTGATTCTAATATGTATATTCAGATGAACAAAGGGCCCAGAATAATCAAGATATTAGAATGAATTAGAGTAATTTGTCTCAGCAGATACCAAAAAGAACAATGAAGGCAATATGGTATTGGCACAAAATGGACAAATAGACCAGTAAAATAGAAGAGAGAGCTGGAAATAAAACTTCTCATGTCTAGAAAATGTATTTATAATAGAGCTAGCATTTCTATAGCAAAAGAGGATTAAATAAATTATACTAGGCTGATTGGTTATTTATGTAGAAAAAAGTGAAACTGAGCTCTTACCTCACATCATATATGAAAAAAATTGCAGGTAGTTGAAACATTTAAATATGTTTAAAAGTTTAAGCAAGATTTTAAGAACAAAACAAACACACACAACAAAAACAGTTTTTAATGCCTTGAAGGTAATGATTTATTTCTAATGCAAAGAAAGCCTAAATCACAAAGAAAAGGATTAATAAACATAACTATATTAAAATTCTTCAAAATATAAATGACAAGTCAAGACAGAGAGTAATATCATATATATGTAATCAATAAGAAAAATACAATCTAATAGGAAAAATGAGCAAAACAAATAGAGAAGCATTTTACAGAAGAAGAAACAAAAAAGTCTAGAAACACGAAAAGGAGTTTATGCTCTTTAGGGGAAAATGGAAATTCAAATTAAAACGCAGTGAGGGAAGGAGAAAAACAAGAGCAATGGAACCAGCAGATTGGCACAAATTAGAGAGTCCACCATTCGTCAAGAGTGAGGAATAACTAAACCCCCCACTGCACTTATAGGATATGAATTGGACCCACAATCTGGAAAACATCTTGGCAGCAACTCCACTCCTAAGAATATGTCCTGGTACTGTTTTGCTCCCAGCTGAGTATATTGCAATACAATTCTGATGCTACCCACCCAGAGTTAGTGCAGACCCCGCAGGCTAGGAGCAAAGTCCACCATCCAAACTACTAGATATAAATTTGGGGATTCTCAATACCCAGTTGTGGTAATTTGCTAGAATGACTTACGGAATACACTGCAAGTACTATACTTAACAACTATAGCAAATGATATTCAAAGAAAGAGGTTAGGAGAGTCCCAGGTTCAGAGCAACTATGCCCTCTCCCTGTGGGTCAGAGCATGTCATTCCCCCAGCAAATCTAGGTATTCACCAACGAGGAAGTTCAGCTGCGCTCAGTGTTCAGTTTTGCTTTTTGTTTTTTCTTTCTTTCCTTTTTTTTTTTTTTTTTTTTTTGGTACTGGAAATTGAACCAGGGGCACTTCTTAACCGCTGAACCACATCCCTAGCCCTTTCTTATTTTTTATTTTGAGACAGAGTCTCATTAAATTGCTCATGGCCTCACTAAGTTGCTGAGGCTGGTTTTGAACTCGCGATTCCCTTGCCTCAGTCTCCAGAGCTGTGGGGATTACAGGCGCGCCAACCGCACCTGGCCAGTGTTCATTTTTTATTGGGGTTCTATTACATAATTGTGATTAACTAAGTCACTGGCAAGGTGATTGCATTCAGTTTTCAGCCCCCTCCCTTCTCCCAAAAGTTCAAGCTACTGAAAGTCACAGCTCATTAGTCTTTCTGATGACCAGTTCCCATCCTAAGCCACCTTGAGTCACCTCAATAGCATAACAAAGACACTTTCAAGGGGGAAGTTCCAATAATTTTCTGACATTCTGTGCCAGAAACTGGGAACAAAAGCCAGACAAATTCTTTTTATTATACAACAACTCTAGAGAAACTCTTGCATAATATACCCCAGGAGACACAAGAATGTTCAAGAAGCACTGTTTGTAGTGTGTGTGTGTGTGTGTGTGTGTGTGTGTGTGTGTGTGTGAAGAAAGAAAGAAAAGGAAACAAGCTACATGTCCTGTGTGTATTGTGATAAATTCATACAGTGCAACACTGTATATTTAACAATAACAATTGTGACAGGGATAAGGAGTCATTGATTTGAAATGGAAGTAAGAGCCATGTGTCTCTCGCCCTTGCCTCCCTTGAAACTACGGGTGACTCTGAATACAGGAAATTTGTGCCTTTCACCTTGAAGGCAGAAGTCTTACCTAAATGGCCCTCCACAGTATGTCTGAGAGGGCTGGCTGCTGTACCCTACGTTATCATAATCATTAATTCCCTGAAGTTCAAGGGCCCATGGAAAGGGACCCAGCACTTCCCCGTCACCCTAATGGGGTCCGTGCTCAGCCAGGACATGAGAGAGGGTTAGTAGTACTTCATTAAATACTGCCAGAGGCCAAAAGGAGCCAAGTCTGAACCTCTGAGAGGAATCTGCACCAGGAAACTAGCAAAAGCCAACATGACCCAAGGGAAACATGAGTTCTGCCTAGCAGAGACCACTGTGCAGCGACAGACCCCATTACCGGACCCATCTGGACAAGAGGGTAGGTGCCTCCCTCCCCAGACCAGCAAGAGGAGATCTAGTAGTACTGTACTAGCAGAGATGTTCCTTAATCAGACAAGCTGCCTCCCTCCACCAGGAATATTACCCCTTCCCCTGCAGTCAGCTGCCCCCTCCCAAGAAGAAAATGTCAAGTAAGAGCCTTCAATAAACATTTCCCCAAGGATCAAAGTTCAGGCCAGAAAGGAAATAAGTGCATGCCCTGTGGCAGTTAAGATTCAGATTTTCTTCATAGAAAATAGGAACTCTTATTCTAAGTTGAGTTTGGACATAGAGATTAATGCAAATTCATTTTCATAAACTGAAAAACTGAGGTTTTTAAACTGTCCTACCTCTGACACATTATAGCCAATCATACACATAAATATATGAATATAGAATAGGTAGATGTTAGATAGACAGACAAATAGATGGACAGACAGGCAGTTAGATGAACACATACACATATCTTTGTTAACATTTTTAAACAAAACACAAGAACACATTAAGCACACTATTCTGCAACTTGCTTCTTTGAATTCACAGCGCATGGCAGGGCCTTTGACCAGTTATTTACAGAGTATTTCACTATATGAATTATAAATAACACTGATTTGAAGATAATTACCTTGCCCCTTGAGTCCTCTCTTACAAGTAAACATCTCCAGATTCTATGGCACATACTCGGGCCCCTGTTCGCTTCGCTCTTGAAATTCCAGCTTGCCTCTGTCCCTGCCAGAGTGTGTTGATGGGGGATGCACAGCTCAGGCAAGGGAACAAGCAAAGGCAGGTAACAATGTGACTTCCCATGGCACAGCACTCGCCAACAGGGTCCTGGAAAGGATGTAGCCCTTGCCACAGCCTCCTGAAACCCAACTTACAGTCCTCTTTTCAAGGTGTTGACAATAATTTGAAGGCACTGTCCTCTGACCTTGCATTTGAGCTGACCCAGGACTGATCTTCCACCCCAGACTTTTTTTTTTTTTTTAATTTTTTATTGTTGGCTGTTCAAAACATTACATAGTTCTTGATATATCATATTTCACAATTTGATTCAAGTGGGTTATGAGCTCCCATTTTTACCCCATATACAGATTGCAGAATCACATCAGTTACACATCCATTGATTTACATATTGCCATACTAGTGTCTGTTGTATTCTGCTGTCTTTCCTATCCTCTACTATCCCCCCTCCCCTCCCCTCCCCTCCCCTCCCCTCCCCTCTTCTCTCTCTGCCCCCTTTACTGACATTCGTTTGTCCCCCTTGTATTATTTTTCCCCTTCCCCTCACTTCCTCTTGTATGTACTTTTGTATAACTCTGAGGGTCTCCTTCCATTTCCATGCATTTTCCCTTCTCTCTCCCTTTCCCTCCCACCTCTCATCCCTGTTTAATGTTAATCTTCTTCTCATGCTCTTCGACCCTACTCTGTTCTTAGTTACTCTCCTTATATCAAAGAAGACATTTGACATTTGTTTTTTAGGGATTGGCTAGCTTCACTTAGCATAATCTGCTCTAATGCCATCCATTTCCCTGTAAATTCTATGATTTTGTCATTTTTTAATGCAGAGTAATACTCCATTGTGTATAAATGCCACATTTTTTTTATCCATTCATCCATTGAAGGGCATCTAGGTTGGTTCCACAGTCTAGCTATTGTGAATTGTGCTGCTATGAACATCGATGTAGCAGTGTCCCTGTAGCATGCTCTTTTTAGGTCTTTAGGGAATAGACCGAGAAGGGGAATAGCTGGGTCAAATGGTGGCTCCATTCCCAGCTTTCCAAGAAATCTCCATACTGCTTTCCAAATTGGCTGCACCAATTTGCAGTCCCACCAGCAATGTACAAGTGTACCCTTTTCCCCACATCCTCGCCAGCACTTGTTGTTGTTTGACTTCATAATGGCTGCCAATCTAACTGGAGTGAGATGGTATCTTAGGGTGGTTTTGATTTGCATTTCTCTGACTGCTAGAGATGGTGAGCATTTTTTCATGTACTTGTTGATTGACTGTATGTCCTCCTCTGAGAAGTGTCTGTTCAGGTCCTTGGCCCATTTGTTGATTGGGTTGTTTGTTCTCTTATTGTCTAATTTTTTGAGCTCTTTGTATACTCTGGATATTAGGGCTCTATCTGAAGTGTGAGGAGTAAAGATTTGTTCCCAGGATGTAGGCTCTCTATTTACCTCTCTTATTGTATCTTTTGCTGAGAAAAAACTTTTTAGTTTGAGTAAGTCCCATTTGTTGATTCTAGTTATTAACTTTTGTGCTATGGGTGTCCTATTGAGGAATTTGGAGCCCTACCCCACCGACTGTAGATCGTAGCCAACTTTTTCTTCTATCAGACGGCGCGTCTCTGATTTGATATCAAGCTCCTTGATCCATTTTGAATTAACTTTTGTGCATGGCGAGAGAAAGGGATTCAGTTTCATTTTGTTGCATATGGATTTCCAGTTTTCCCAGCACCATTTGTTGAAGATGCTATCCTTCCTCCATTGCATGCTTTTAGACCCTTTATCAAATATAAGATAGTTGTAGTTTTGTGGATTGGTTTCTGTGTCCTCTATTCTGTACCATTGGTCCACCCGCCTGTTTTGGTACCAGTACCATGCTGTTTTTGTTACTATTGCTCTGTAATATAGTTTGAAGTCTGGTATCGCTATACCGCCTGATTCACACTTCCTGCTTAGCATTGTTTTTGCTATTCTGGGTCTTTTATTTTTCCATATGAATTTCATGATTGCTTTCTCTATTTCTACAAGAAATGCCGTTGGGATTTTGATTGGCATTGCATTAAACCTATAGAGAACTTTTGGTAATATCGCCATTTTGATGATGTTAGTTCTGCCTATCCATGAACAGGGTATATTTTTCCATCTTCTAAGATCTTCTTCTATTTCTCTCTTTAGGGTTCTGTAGTTTTCATTGTATAAGTCTTTCACCTCTTTTGTTAGGTTGATTCCCAAGTATTTTATTTTTTTTGAAGATATTGTGAATGGAGTGGTTGTCCTCATTTCCATTTCAGAGGATTTGTCGCTGATATACAGGAATGCCTTTGATTTATGCGTGTTGATTTTATATCCTGCCACTTTGCTGAATTCATTTATTAGCTCTAATAGTTTCTTTGTAGACCCTTTTGGGTCTGCTAGGTATAGAATCATGTCATCTGCAAATAGTGATAATTTAAGTTCTTCTTTTCCTATTTTGATGCCTTTAATTTCTTTCGTCTGTCTAATTGCTCTGGCCAGTGTTTCGAGAACTATGTTGAACAGAAGTGGTGAGAGAGGGCATCCCTGTCTTGTTCCAGATTTTAGAGGGAATGCCTTCAATTTTTCTCCATTCAGAATGATGCTAGCCTGAGGCTTAGCATAGATTGCTTTTACAATATTGAGGTATGTTCCTGTTATCCCTAGTTTTTCTAGAGTTTTGAACATAAAGGGATGCTGTACTTTGTCGAATGCTTTTTCCGCATCTATCGAGATGATCATATGGTTCTTATTTTTAAGTCTATTGATGTGGTGAATAACATTTATTGATTTCCTTATATTGAACCAGCCTTGCATCCCAGGGATGAATCCTACTTGATCATGGTGCACAATTTTTTTGATGTGCCTTTGTATCCGAGTGGCCAGAATTTTATTGAGGATTTTTGCATCTAGGTTCATTAGAGATATTGGTCTGTAGTTTTCTTTCTTTGAAGTGTCTTTGTCTGGTTTAGGTATCAGGGTGATGTTGGCCTCGTAGAATGAATTTGGAAGTTCTCCCTCTTTTTCTATTTCCCGAAGTAGCTTGAAAAGTATTGGTATTAGTTCCTCTTTAAAGGTTTTGTAAAACTCTGCTGTATACCCATCCGGTCCTGGGCTTTTCTTAGTTGGTAGTCTTTTGATGGTTTCTTCTATTTCCTCAATTGATATTGGTCTGTTTAGGTTGTCTATATCCTCCTGACTCAATCTGGGCAGATCATATGACTTAAGAAATTTATCTATGCCTTCACTATCTTCTAATTTATTGGAGTATAAGGATTCAAAATAATTTTTGATTATCTTCTGTATTTCTGAAGTGTCTGTTGTGATATTGCCTCTTTCATCCCGTATGTTAGTGATTTGAGTTCTCTCTCTTCTTCTCTTCGCTAGCATGGCTAAGGGTCTGTCGATTTTGTTTATTTTTTCAAAGAACCAACTTTTAGTTTTGTCAATTTTTTCAATTGTTTCTTTTGTTTCGATTTCATTGATTTCAGCTCTGATTTTAATTATTTCTTGCCTTCTACTTCTTTTGCTGTTGTTTTGCTCTTCTTTTTCTAGGATTTTGAGATGAAGTATGAGATCATTTATTTGTTGGTTTTTTCTTTTTTTAAGGAATGAACTCCAAGCAATGAATTTTCCTCTTAGAACTGCTTTCAATGTGTCCCATAGATTCCGATATGTTGTGTCTGTGTTCCTTGATGTCTTCTATAACCCATTGATCATTCAGTAACCTATTGTTCATTCTCCAAGTGATATATTCTTTTTCCTTCCTTCTTTTATCGTTGATTTTCAGTTCCATTCCATTATGATCAGATAGGATGCATGGTATTATCTCTACTCCTTTATATTGTCTAAGAGTTTCCCTGTGACATAATATATGATCTATTTTTGAGAAGGATCCATGTGCTGCTGAGAAAAAAGTGTAACTGTTTGATGTTGCCACCCCAGACTTAACTCTTTCTTGAGCAAAGTTGAACTCCCTGGCCTTAGCTCTCACCTTTCATCTGACTTCCAGAACCCCTCATGTGGCTTGCAATAAGGGGCTCCACTTCAAGCCTCAGCATTTTTTTCTTAAGAAAAATAAAAGGAAGCACAGTGGTCAGCACAGGTCATGTGGATCTATAGGCCTAGGAAAGGGGTGCTCTTGGCCCCAGCATGGCTCCTTTCTGTCCTCCCCCATCCCCCATCCCATTCCTGACTTCATAAGGCATAATAAAAGACCACCCCCAAGTGTGAGTGTCCAACATTGTCTGTAAATCCTAGCTCCATTCACACTCCACCCTTCTGTACCCAAAATGCCCTCCTGTTGGCTGTCCTTCTGACCTCAGGGGGCACAGCCCAACCCCTCAAGCCCTGAAAATAGGCTGGGTCCATCTGAGCAAGAAATTACTGGGTCCTGATACCCAAGCTGAGGTCTGGACGAGGGGTGCAGATGCTGGGTTGGGCAGGAGCACCCTGGAGAAGGGGTCTCCCCTTGCTGAACCCAGGGCAGAGGCCCGCTGTCCTGCTATAAGAGGGTCCTGTGCAGTGTGACCCAGGACTTCACAGAGGAGTTCCTCTTCAGACAAATATTTAAGGATGGGCAGAAAGATGCTCATTTTAAGCAGGTGAGAATATTAAGTGCAAAGAAATGATGATAAAAGAGAATGAACGGAAAGAATGCTGGGCGAGGCCAGTGATTCCACACAGAACACAGGGTGAGTTGGAATTGCTGGGAGCAAGATGAAGACTTGCAATGGAGGGGTGAGGGTGGCAAAGCCTGCACCAGCCCAAGAGGCCAGGTTGAGGTACTGTCAGGAAAGCAAGAGGAAACCGGAAATAATTTTGTACCACGGGGAGATGTGATTGGATTTGTGATTTAAAGAGGCATAAGTCTGCCATCGGGAAAAAATCACAGAATAGGAAATCAACAAGAACAATAATGATCATGGGTAGGCAAATATAGCCTGCAGAAGGTGGTTCTTGTAATGGAAGGAGGTGAAGACAGGGCAGGTCGAGGGGACACTGTACAAAAGAGACTTTAGACCTGTGTCAAATCCAGGTTCTCACCATGGAAGAAACTAGCCTGGCCTCTTTCTCCCGCATCTTTAAAATAGCAAGAGGTTCGCTGAGAATTAAAATGAGTCTGAACACAAACATGGATCTCCTCACCAGTCTGATGCATAGGAGGTGCTCAGAAATGGAAGACAACACAGAATATTTTAGAAAGTTTCCATGAGAAAAAAAAAAAGGGATATAGCAAAGACAGGCTGGAAAGACAGTTATCCCTTGTTTCACAATTTTTCCAAGATCCTTGTAGCAGAAAGGTAGCAAACCATAAAAAGAAAGACGATTGGAGCTAAATAAAGAAGCCTAGACCAGGCTTGGGGAAGCAGAGTGTGTGTGTGTGTGTGTGTGTGTGTGTGTGTGTGTGTGTGTCTTTGATTCATATGTTGAACCTGCTGTAGCTGGAGACAGCCTTACATCATACAGAGTGATTCTGTGAGGCTTGGAAGAGCCACCAAACACACAGAGCAATCCAGCCCACCCACCTCCATCAGGAAACACTTGCAAAGCTCGAAAATCTATCCCATTCCCGAAGACTCTTGAGTTGCTCCAGAAGCTGTTCCCACAGGAATGGCCATGGCCAGAATCTCAGTTTCCTGGTGAACAAAAGATCCAGTAACTCCCAATGACCATGACAAGTGAAACAAAAATGGTCTTAAGAAAGGCGCTGGCTGCAGACTGGGAAAACAGAGACCCAGCAATGAGGCTAAGCTACTGATCAATTGTTCTCCTAAGCCTCTATTCACAGAATGCTTCCATTAGGAAATAACAGAGATGGGCATAGGAAAAATCCCATTAAGTCAAAATCAACTAAATAAGTCCACAGCCCTTTCACTTAGGCTAAATTAAAGCTTAGCCTTAATCAGGATGGCAGAGCTTCTCCAGCAGTTGAACACTAATTTCAGATGGCAACAGGCACAGCAAACCTCACACAGATGCCTCACATAGGAGTATCTATCTTGCTATTGTGGTAGTAGGAGCAAATGTGACTCCATTTTGTTTTATGACTTCATCCTGTAGAACAACCATGCCAAGTAGAAGAGTCATTACTGGAGCAAGATGTTCTTTTCCTTTTGCTATAGAAACCTTTAAGAACACGGAACTACCTAATGGGGTATTGTTTCTGTAACTAGGGTAACGGGGCTCTGTTTCTGTAACTGGGGTGACTGGGATAACTGTGATTGGTTAGGCTTCCCTCCACTTGACTGCACTGTCCTGCTTCTGTAACCTGGCTTGCTTGCATTGGCTAGACCCCCTGAACATCCCTTTTGCGGTTTTCAGGCTTATAAGGAGTGCCCTTGCAATTGTTCGGGGCTGATCAGGGGAACAGCTTTATGTTCTGGTCAGCCACCACCGGTGTGCTTCAATAAAGGCTTGATTCGATTATATGTGAGTGGTCTGGAAGTCAGTTTATGAAACCCTGGGTCAAAGCTTTAACTATAACACTATTTATATCATACTTTCTCCTTTTTATTCCAGGAGGTGACATCCAAGGCAAAGTTAGTTTGAAGGTAGAACCCTCCACTGCCACACAATCTAGCAACAGAGTCCCTGTGTCTGTTGGGTTTAATGCCTCGTTATTCACTGTAGCAGGAATGGCAACTACACAGCACACACACACTACCTCTTATCATGACCAAACCCTCTGCAGACAAGACTAGCCAATCAGAGCTCAAAGATCCTTCTCAATTCAGTGCCCCCCAAAAAGAATGAAGGGACTCTATATGCTTTTTCCTCTCAAATTGCAAACTTGACCTCCAGCTTCCAATGAGAAAACATCTTTTCTGGACTCAAAAATCACACCAACCAATGGAAGAACATGCAAAGAGGGTGGTAGACTGGAGCTTTCTATCCCCTTTATCATAGAAGGTGGTCAGTGTTGGCAGGAGTGTGGTTTGTTTGACAGGTTGAACATTCAAAAAAAGGAATGAAGATCTCCTTAGCCACTTGACATGTCAGCAGGTGAGAGCAAGGACCTAATAAATAGGATGAGGGGAGGAAAATAACAAGTGACCAGAGAGAGAAGAGAAGAGGGATTCCCAGATGACCATTTGAGCATCAACCGAGTGTAAGAATAAAGCACATGCCTCTGAGCCTAAGCCTTGCCTCCTGTCTACTTACTAGGCACCCTTGAGTGAATTACTTTCCCTCTCTGTATCCTGTTTCCTCATCTGTAAAATAGAAATAATAATAATACCTGACTCATGCATTGTTGTGGGAATTAAGTGCATAGATTTTTAGCATATAATATGTACTCAGTGAATATGACTTTATCTTTGTAAAATTCCTATTAGGATACTATTGCAGTAGATAACACAATATTCAAATAAAGGCATTAATTTTCTTGCAGTGAGTCCAAAAGTAGGGAGTTCCGGCACAGCTGGTTGAGTCACAGCTGCTTTTCATTATTCTGTTCTGAACCTCCAGGCCAGCAATCATTTCCCCATCATTACAAGCTGACCATGCATTTCTAGATGTCACATGACCTCTAGTTAAAACTAAATTTTAAAAAATTAAAAGGAGCTTTTGGGGATGGAACCAATAGCATACAATGACTCTGTCTGAATCGAATGCAGAAAGGAAAGTCATATTTTGCACACATACACACAGAGACTCCAGTCGAGTGCATTTGGTTAATGGGCCTTACCTGCATGCCTATAAACATCATGGGATACACCAATGGGCTGCACCAGTATGACATGTCCTTGTACTGGGGTATTGACGTTCCAGACTACACAGTGCAAACATTGTCTTGTCTCTATCTAGGCCCCTCTTGTGGACGTCAAAGCCCTTGGCTGAGTTTAGCCAGGTTAATTTAATCTTGAGTAATTAGTTGAGGAAGCCATAGGCTATGATTCATTGGCTGCTGCAGCCTGTTCATTGTAAGCAGAATTTAATCTGGGAGCTACATCATGTGAAAATAAAACTCCCTAAAACCACATACATTCAAGTTGTGATCATAATGCAAGCAGGCAGACGTTTCTAGCATGGCTTGCAAAGTGGTTTAGAAGCAGAGGAGTTCCAGAAGCCTTTTAAGAATATGACTCATCTGCATATATATCTATGCAATCCCACGGGTTTAGGAGCAAGACCTGGGCATCACTCCTGACTCCCACCTATGACAAGTTATTTCACTTCCCTGAAACTCGATTTCACTGCCTTCAAAATGGACACAATAATTCTTACTTCAGAGATTTCCGGGGAGAATAAATCAGGCAAAACTTGGAAATAAACTGCCTGGCCTAGTGCTGGCACTAGGAAAGTGCTCATATGATGGGTTTCATGGAAGTCCCCAAAAGATATGTCTACCTAGCTGGAAACTGTGAATGTGGTGTTATTTTGAAACAGGGTCTTTGCAAATAAAATAATTAAGGATCTCAAGATGACATCATCCTAGATTTTCCAGGCAGGTCTAATTTCAATGACAGTTGTTCTTCCAAATGAAAAGCAAAGGGAGATTTGAGATGCACAGAGATGGCCCTCAGACCACAGAAGCAGACAGGACTGTGTTCCCGCTACATCTCCAACAATGAGCACATTCCTTTTTAAATATTCAGGTTTCTTTTGTTTTGATGTTTTTTTTTTTTAGTTGACTGAAAAAGCTATAATTTGTCCCAAGAATAGGCTGATATAACATGAATCTCAACTTCCTACAAATCACTCTCAAATCTCAGTGACTTAAAAAAACAAAGGACTAGTTATTATTAACACCACTGTCCAAGTGTATTTGGGGCTGGGAAAGTTCTGCTCTATGTCATCCACACTCTGGACCCAGGGTGACGGGGATGGTACCCTCTTATGATACCAGCCTCCTACATGATGCTTTAGGATGCGCTGCGGCAGGGAAGTGAGGGCCCCGGGGGGATCCAGCCTCAGCATTTAAATGCTGGTGCCTGTCAACTACCTTCTGCTACGTTACAGTGAGTCAAACCATTGATATGGGAAATTGCCATGCTGAGTGAACTGGAATGAGTGAAGAACTAGATATTGGCAAATATTAGAAATATCTACCACAGACATGGATATGACAATCTTTTGCTACCACCTTTTAACAGTATGAACTGAAGATGAATAAAATGACCCTATGCCTGGGAGTTTCTAAGTACTTATCACCACTAAATGTTGGCCTGATGCTCCAGATTCCACAGTGCAGCGGCTATGGATTTTAAGAAAAAAACTGCATATTACTGTCATTTTCTCTTTCTTCTTCTGGATGAACACTCCCCGCCTCCAAACGAAGATTCATGGGAATTTAGGCCCCAAGAGCCTATTAACCTCAGACGCTGCACAGGGTCTGGTCTAAAGAGCCCAGATCAATGAGATCAAGCAAACAGTTTCTCAGAAGTCTCCAACAAAAAGCAGACGGCTGGCGGCCAGCGTGTGACATGAGATTCGTCTTTGTGAGCGGCTGGTAGAGGCCAAGGGGAGCTGTCATTTGTTCTAACAGGCCTCCAAATGGAAATGGATTTATTTTACCTCCTAAAGTTAGTAGACACTGCTCTTCCAGGAAAACAAATACGCAGTTGGGATACTCATTTTTCTTCCATTATTAAATATTGTTGGTTTGATTTTAAAGATTTCAAATAGAGCATCTCCTTCTAAATCCCCTGCCTCCCTCCCTTTCTTCCTTCCCTTCTCCGCCTCCTGCCCTTTGATGGAGTCTCAGCGCCTGCATGCATGGCAACAACTGCCATTTCATCTTGAATTTCTATAACAGGAAATGTAGGTCACTGATCTTAGACGTGGCCTAGTTTCCCAGCTCCAAATAGAAATCGTTCCCCAGGTTGATGCTCTTTTCTCTAGGTTCATGTCTAATAAAAGTGTAACCTGCTTAAACAAGACAAACAGACCCAGCTCTGACCTCCTTCCTCTCCACCCAGTTGCTCAGAGCCTTAGGAATGTCCTAGGCCACAGCTTTCCCTGGAAAGCAACCTGATGGCTGAAATGTGCACCTGAGGGCATAAGTGATGGGTCCCAACCAGGAGAACGTGGCAGCTTCCGCTGTGCCCAGCAAGGCCAGAGCAAAGCAAAGATTGGCCAGATGAGTCTCATGATGATCAGATACGCTGCACACTTCCCGGCATCCTCATGGTTTTCTAAAATCACTCTCCAAATTTTATAAAAAGGGATTTTGTCATCCCTTACATGGTTGGCTCAGGCCCCCTCCTTCCCTTCCATCCTCCCTCTTTCCTTCCCTTCTCTTCCTTTCTTCTTTCCTTCCCTCCCTCTCTTACTTCCTCCCCCTACTTCCTTCCTCCTCCTTTTTAGTTTTATTTTAGTTTGATTGACACATACCTTGTACATATTTATAGGAAAGAGTGTGAGGTTCTGATGGCTGCATGCACCGTGTGATGTTTAAGCCAGGGTAATCAACAGAGCCATCACCTTAAATGTTCATTGTTTCTTTGTGGTAATAACATTCAAAATCTTCACTTGTAGCTCTTTTGGAAGGGACAGTGCGTTATTGTTAACTATAGCCCTGCAGTTGTGCAGTGGGACACCGGAATTTATTCCTCCTTCCTGCAATTTTGCACCCTTATTAATCAACCTCTTCCCCTTTATTCCTGCCCTCTTTTCTTCCCACCATTTTTTTCTTCCCTTTTTTTTTTTTTCCTTCCTTCCTTTACATAAGAAATCCAAGTTCATTGTAGAAAATTGGGAAACATAGACGAGCTAAAAGAAAAACAAAACTTATCCTGCATAGTACTACTGGAGAAAACCTTTCCAACATTTCTTTGTGTATCTTTCTATACAGACTTACTGCAGTGAAAGTGGAATCATAATGTTCTGTGATCTGGTTTTCTCCCTTTACCTACATTGTAGATGCTTTTCCTGGTTGGTTTATTTTTTAAAAAAATATTTTTAGCTGTAGATGGACATAATAATTTTATTTATTTTTATGTGGTGCTGAGGATCGAACCCAGTGCCTCACATGTGCTAGGCAAGTGCTCTACCACTGAACCACACAATCCCAGCCCATTCCTGGTTGATTTTTATGTGTTTGTTTACATGCATATCTATGAACTTGTGGTTTTTCTTCTAAAATTACTCTCCCCTCAACATGGAAACCAGAGCCTATGTGTGAATCTGAAGGCCTCCTGCCACCACAGAACCCCCACTCATTGGTTGATGCTCCCCTACCTTTGCTCCAGAGGGTGGCCATTGCTTGTCCAACAGCTTCTGCTACCCAGTGGCCCAACCACCCATTGTCCAGTGAGGTCCTAACCCCCTCTGGATTTGCCCTTCCTTGGTTAGGTTCCCTCAGCCCCAGGGAAGCCTGTTGAGCTTCCTTGTATCTTTCAATTCTCTTTAGTCATAACTGTTCTATAAATTAGACTTTCTCTGGTTAACCTGTGTGATTGGACCCATGCTGATACAGGTGGACTTCTGAGCAGGCTCTGTAACACTGCAGTCACTAATGCCAGGCCACCATTTATCTCAATACCCAATTGGTCATGGCCCCAGACTTCAACTGCCTCAACAGAGACTACCTCCTGCTCACAGCACCCTAAGGATGCCCTTCCCTCCCAGTCCCTGGATCACCGTGCTGCCCCAGGCCTCTTGTTCTGCTTTTGCTTGCCAGCTCCAGTCTCACCATTTGTCAAAAATAGACAAAGAAAAGAAAACTTCCTTGACTCCTGACCTTTCCCGACCTTCACATCTTGCTCAAAAAGGATCATACCATAATCTCAGCTGATTTTGTAGCTCCTTGAACTTCAGTGGCTCAGTCCTGGTTTAGCATTCCAAAGCAGGTTTGTAGTTATCTCTGCATTTGACCCACTCAAGCAGAGTGGGATCACTTCTCCCCATTTAACAGATGAGGACACGGAGGTCCAATAGCTTCTAATCACACTGAGAAGAAATAGCATCTCCAGGAATCAACCTTCTGATTTCTAGCCCAGGTATTCCTGCAACATCACTGAATTGTTCCATTATTGGGGATAAGAAATGCTAATTTCTTCGTAGCTATAGGTAATCTAAAGCCACACAGGGAAGGCATGAACCTCAGTAAGCCCAGGGCCTCCATATTCAGCTGTGCAGTTTAAGCACTGCGTAACTGAGGGCTTCCATGAGTACTACGATTCAGCCTATGCCCTAGGCACTAAGCTACACACCAGCCTAAGGCTGAATCAGCCTTGGGAAATTCACCACTTTGGCCTTTGACCACTCAGAAGAGGCATTTTTAGATAATTCACACAAGCACAGAGAATGTGCTAGCAGCTGAGTTAGTACACATTTCAAGCCACTTGAAGGTATCCCTAGCTTTGACCAGAATAGAGTCCCCATTCTATGGGGCTCCTGACAATTCTCTTGTGAGTGAGTGGTGGGAAGGGGAGAGAAGGGAAGACCACCTGAGGACCTAAGTCAGTTCTCCCTGACTCATACCTCATTCTGCCTGTCTTTGGGCATCTGTCCCTGCGAGTGCTTATAGGGATCACCCCCTGCTGGTGCCTCCCTCCCCCACACCCTGCAACTTGCTGTTCTTCCTGGCCATGTGTAGGGGAACGACAATGGTCCTCCCTGACCAAGTGGAGAGTGGACCTCTCCCTGAAGCCGCACATCTTCATGGACACCATGCAGCCATCGCTGCTCCTGGCCTTGCTGCCTCCCCAAGAGGAGGAAAGACACAGGGGTAGGACCTCAAAGAGGCTCTATTTCCCTTCATCCCACCTTCCTCCTTCCAGCCCAACCATGTGTTTTTTACCTCAGAGACTGAGAACCATGTAAGTTGAAAGTCCTATAAACTTTGCCCAGGTCACATTTCCTGTCCATTGGTTGTCCCTGGCCACCTGAAGAAAAAAAAAAAGAACTAATATTAGCAGATACCACTAATAATGCCGGACCAGCAGTGGTTAGATCCAGGTTGTCTGAAAAGTGCTCCTTAGCCCTTGAAAATCAAATGCTGAGGGTGATGGAGATGGAGAGACAGCTCCAAATGCAAACCTCCCCAGTAAAGGGTGCTCTGGGAAGAGCCAAGGCAAAACTGCCACCTGGAAGTCCAGGAGAACCCAAATCTCCAAGGCCAAGGTTAAAGGTATTCCATGAACTCCCCCACCTCACAATGTCTGCTGCTCCCTATGGAAACCTCAGCACAGCCTCTCTGTTCTGTTGCTCCAGAGAAAACTTCCACCACCCAGGTCAGTGAGAGTGGGCAGCACTTGTGCCCACTCTCTTAAAGGAACAGAAGCAGGGCTGGGGTTGTGGCTCAGCGGTAGAGCGCTCACCTAGCACATGTGAGGCCCTGGGTTCGATCCTCAGCACCACACAAAAATAAACAAATAAAATAAATGTATTGTGTCCAACCACAAGTAAAAAAAATAAATAAATATTACAAAAAAAAAAAAAGGAACAGAAACAAAGTCCAAATGACCTACAGCAAACTTCCATAAAAGGACATAGACACAGCAATTCTGCCATAGTTCTGCCTGGCCGGCATGTCACAGAGAATTCAAATATGCATCCTCTGTGCTCACTAGCAGGCAAGCCTTAGGGAACTGCAGGGAGCAGAGAGGTGCACTCTAAATTCTCCTGCCCCATGTTGACCTCTGGTCACAAGTTAACTGCAGAGGAGACAAAGGACTAAGACTAATCAATTCTCTTATTTGAAGATCAATCTGCAAAAATCCAAAGTAACCTCTTCAGAATCTTCAGAGGAGCTTAGAATCCTTTGCCACCAAAATCCAGCAGAGAGAAGAAGATGCAGCAAAACTTAAAGCCACACAACTCCCTTTCCCTGGAGCAGAACCCAGCAGTTTCCACCAGGAAGTCAGCACCTGTCTCCTTTGGGCAGGAAGGAGTCATTTCAATAGGTCTTTCTTTTTATGAATTTCAGGACAGATATTCGAGCCAATCGATTTAGCATCTCAGCATACCAGTTTAAGGGAAACTGTTCCTTCTGGCTATCAAAGTCTGGAGCAATTGATTTTTCCACCAAAAAAGAGAATGGCCACATGGTGGCAGTGAACCCTTTTCCACTTGTGTTGACCCCAGGTTGGGCCCACATGGCTGAAGGTACAGTCCTGACTCTGGGTGTGTTTTGCCTAGTCTACCTGAAGCTCTCTGGACGGTCTTCCCTTTGCCCAGTACACACCAGATCCTGCTCCTGGTTGGAAACCAGGGGTGCATCTCAGCACAGTCAACCTGAATTATCTTTATTGTTGTGTTAGTTACAACTGAAAAACAGATTCTGACTGGCCTGAACAAACAAGGGTTCAAATATATGAGACCCTTGGAATACAATGACTCTAGGACTCTGGCTGATTTCTGCAGGTCACCTTGTCCTCACCCTGACATAGATGGCCTTGAGGAGCAAATGCGGGGTGTGGGGAATGGGGGGTCTATGTATTTTTTGTTCATGTTCAGGAGACAGAACCCCATCGGGTACCCCTAAACCTGTCACTGAAGCCTGGGGGCTGTCTGGGGAAGTTTGTCCTTGGCCTTCACTTACACAGCCAATCACTATGACAAGGGGTGAGAGGCTTTACCCTGTTTAGACATCTAAACCAACTAGAGCTCACCCCTGGAGCTAGAGGTACATCTAGCCCATGCAATCCACCTAACAGCTAAACAAAGTTAGATGGGAGAAATATGGATGCTGGGAAACCAAACCCATGTCCATATAATCACACTGCTGCTGCTTTTTAATTGATTGTTTGCTTTTAGATGCATCCTTCAGCCTGTCCTGGTCTGCTCTGTATTGATGGTGTGTGTGTGTGTGTGTGTGTGTGTGTGTGTGTGTGTGCAAACACACATAGGCAGTGAAGAGGGGCTGATCCCTGCAGGCTCTAGTTCCCAAACTCCCAGGACAGCTGGTTTCCTGGTTTTCCTCACCCAGTGAGGAGCATTACTGAAGAAGTATAGCATGTCTCCCAGTCCCAGGGAGCTTGGGTGTCTTCCTTAGAAACAGCTGCTTTACTGGCAAGGCCTTTGCCCTCCTAGACTTCTTCTGCCCGGTGGTCCCAGTCTTGGGCTCTAGAACTATCACCTCCTGCTTGTCCCTCCACCCTAGGGCTGGGGTGGCTGCCTGCTGCTGCCAGGAATCCTGACTGCCCCCCATCAGCAGCTCCACCACCTTGTAACCACTTCCCTGTGTTGTGTTGTTCTTGTTTCAAATATTCAGAGTGGTTTCCATTTTCCTGATGGAAGTCTGCTGTACTCCCCAATATGTGGAAACATAAAACCAGGTATTGACTGTGTAAGCACAGGGCCCTTGTACAAAGAGTAATGATTCTCAAAATAACATTAACTCAACATGGTAGACTCTAAAGACTTCACTATTGCACTGACATTAAATTCCCCCAGAAGTGACATATGGGTCCCCCACTATGCATGATGCTTTCCAAGCTCAGCGGGCTTACGCCACCACACATCACCCAACATGGTTCTATTCACCCACTACTTTTCTCTAAACTTCTATGAAACTTCCATTCCTACAATATCAGCATTGATTCCTGACTTCCACATCCAAAAACCATTGTACAGACGAGCTCTGAAATCACACAACCAAACTTGATTATGAGGTCACAATAGAATATTTAATTTTTTGCATATAAAATTTTTTACTATTAAGACAAAAGCATAATATTTAAAAATGCACAGTGATAGATATCCTAGCATTTTCACACAGACATTCATAGATGAAGAGCCCTTGGCCAAATTTCACAGCTCCTGAATTACCATTATTATGTTCAGACTGTGTGCTGGGGCTGCCCTAATTAATCCTAATGACAACCCTTCAAGGCAGGTGTTATGATTCTCATTTTACAGATGAGGAAACTAGATCAAAGAAATTAAGTGATTTGCCTGAAGTTTCACATCATATGTAGAAAGGTAGAATGAGACAGAGCCTCTCACACCCTCCAACCCAAGCCTCTGCCCCTGTTTTCATTCCCTCACTTCTTTACTATGGGCACTTGAATTGCAGAATTTGTTCATTCATTTGGTAAGTGTTTACTGAATATCTACTATGTGCCAGACACTGATCTAAGCACGGAGGCATTGCATAGTAGGGAGAAAAATAAATAAAACTCTCTTCGGCATATGAGGGCTGCCAAACAGTGTGTGTGCATAGGTCAGACTGCTCTGGAAGTGACAGTCCTACCACTGGACCTGCACTGAAGCAGTCAGAGTCTTAGTGCTACTGTAGTTACTACTGTGGAGATTAACCCTGTCTGTTCCAGAGTCTTCTTGCTTTGCTGGAGTACTTAATGGAAAGACATGAAATGTGCACTGTTGAATAGGGTAACCGTGTAAAACGTTAGCAAAAGGAGAGCATCTAGAAAAACACAAGTGACCCAAGTGCTTGTACCGAATGAGAATTACCTCTCCTCAGCATTTGAACATTCATTGGCTAGGAAATCAAAAAGGTGTAATAATGGAGCTCTTGACCCCAAGTTTATGTCTCAAGAATAAAGAACGATGCATTATAAACAAAAGAAAATGATCAATCAAGGAAATAGGTAGCAAAATTAAAGAATGAATTGGCTTTTGCCTAAATCATTAAAAAACAAACAAACACCTCTGTCTGGTGGGGCTTATATTCTAGTGGAGGAATCAGAAAATAAACAACACAAATAAGAAGATCCCATGGTACCCAGATAGTGACAAGTGTCTTCCAAGCAGGGACAGGAAATATGTAGTGTTGCCAAGGGAGGGTCAAAGTTTGAAATAGGGTATTCAGACAAGGCTTTTAAGCAATGACCTGAAGGATGTGACAAAACAAGGCATACAGAGATATCTGGAAGAAGAGTATTTGAGACAGAAACATCCAGGGTGGGGGAAACCTGCCTGAGAGCCCGTGTGGCTGCAGTAGACGACTCTGAGTGTTGAGAACGCAGAGCCTTATAGGTCCTATAAAGACTCAGAGCCACTAGAGGGTCCTGCACAGGATCATTGGGGCTGCCATGTGCAGAGAGATTGTGGGAGTCAAAGGCAGAGGCTGGGAGACCAGGTAGAAGGCTGTTATAGTAAATCCAAGTGAGAGTTGACAGTTGATGGTGAGGCACCAAGGAGTAGGTGGTAGGAAGTGAGCAAATTCTGGGAATACCCAGAGTTTGAAATCCGCTCAGGCACACCTTAGTCTTCAGCCTTTGTAGCCAATCAGTTTATAAGGACCCAGTTTTATCAATCCAGGGAGCCACGAAAAGACCTGTATCCATAAGTCCTTAGCAGCCCTGTCTTGTCGCATGTCCTGTGAGGATGGCAAAGCCTGGCACTCTCCTGCATGGAAGCCACTGACTGCAGCTAGCTACTGAGCACTTGACACACAGCTGCTATGATTGAGGAACTGAATTTTTCAATTGTATTCAACTTTAATTAATTTAAATTTCACCAACAATATTGGATGGTGCGGCTCTGAAGAACCAGTCTGATAAATGGCATGGGGGCAGCTCTTCCCCTCGCTGGGATTTATCAAGGAGACCACGGCCTGCGCTTCCATTATGTGTGTTCAAATCTCAAATCCACTGCCGTGAGCCACAGCACCTTTGAGAAATGGCTGTGATGTGAATAAAGTGCTAATTTTATCTCTGAGATGGCCCATTAATAAATAACAAAGTGTTTATAAATATGCAAAACACACAATTAGTCAATTCCACAAAGTCTCTGTGATGGGAACATTAAAGCATGTCCTAGAGAGAAGGGTGGAGGAATCAAAATAAATTTAGTTTCTCTTTAAGCCCTACAAGCAATGAATACTGAATAATTTACTTCTGAGAGTTGTAACACAAAAGCAAGTCATTTATTGGATCCTCCTAACATGAGCAGCACATTCTAACTTAATTCATGTATGTGGAAGCCCATTATAAAAAGTAAATGAGTTACCAATGAGAGCGATGGCAGATGGCAGCTGTTTTTGCACTACTTCGTGGACCTGAATTACTCTAATCATCATTTTATTTAAGCCCGGAAGGCTATAAGAAATAAGTTATTGACTCCACTGAAATATGCCTCCCTTCAACATATAAACTAGAACCTGGCATAGGTACATTTTTCACACAATTTCTTACAGCAACAGGTCCCAGCCCTCAGGACGCAGCAGAGATACCCTGCAGTAGCTCCTAGGCTCTGACAAGGACCTCTTCCAGAGATGTTTTAGAAAGATCCCTCTTTTGCAAATAAGATGTTCTCTAGCCCAGTAGAGTCACTGACTTTCTACAATCTTTAGCGTATTCACTGAATTCCGTCTCCCAGCAAATGACACCAGGTTCACCGTTGCCCAAACCAGAAATCTGAGCATGATGTTCTACTCTTCTCCCTCCCCATATTCAATTGAGTTGTTTCCGAGGACTAAAGAAGCCGTGTACCAGTCCCCCTGCCTCCTGCCCTGGCTTCTTTCCCAACCCACTCTTCACACAGCAGCCTGCAATGTTCCTGCATCAAGAGAGGTGTCTGGCACACAGTAGACCCCCCGTAGTGTTTCCTGGAGTGAAGGAATGAGGTCTGAGAGCCAGAGCCAGATGACGTGGGTCGATGAAATTAAAGGAGTCTGATTTTGACTCTGAGTCATGGGAAATCATCAAGAGCTTTCAAGTAAGAATGTGTCTTGATTTGATGTGTGTGTTGTCTCCTTCAGCCCAAGACCATGAGAAACACACCACTGGTCAAACAAGCCAAGTCTGCCAACCCATTGCGGGGAGGGAGAACCTGCACACTGTGGGGAGCCGTGGATACCTCCACAGGATGGAGTGAGAAATACAAGGGTTTGGGCTTAACGTAGGTGATTCCAGAGAAGTTTCAAAGAAGTTGAGTTTGCTCTAGATTCTGCTGTCAGGAAGCAGGGGTGACTCTGTGGTTGGACCACTGAATAAATCTTATTTTGAAAGTGGGAAGAAGAGAACAAGGCTAAAGCTGTGACTGGTAAAGAAGTCGCAGTAGCTCCCATCAGCCAGGATAGAAGGCTATTTGCTCACTATGGTGGTTTGTCTCTGTCCAGACATGAATGCAGAGTAGTTGTGCTTTTATCTTGATCTATCACGGCCACAGAGTGG
Source organism: Marmota flaviventris (assembly GCF_047511675.1). Lineage (NCBI taxonomy): Eukaryota > Metazoa > Chordata > Mammalia > Rodentia > Sciuridae > Marmota > Marmota flaviventris. Next base: position 142,773,114 of record NC_092499.1, read on the forward strand.
CCCTATCTGATGCGTTCATGTTGGGCAGAAGGGCACCAAAGGCCTAACTGTAAGTGCCAGGTCTGTGACAGCACATCATGGCAGGAACATGTGGCAGAGCACAATAGCTCCCCTCATGTCCAGGAAACAAGAGAAGAGGCATGCTCCCATTGACCTGAAGACCTCCCATCAGGCCCCACCTGCTAAAGATTCCACCATCTCCCAAAAGAGTCAAGCTGGGGACCGAGCCTTTAACACATAGGTCTTTGGGAGACACTTATATTCAAACCATAGCAGCTTTATTCTTATTAACTAACCTGCACCCCCACTAGACTAACTGCCTCGAGAAAGGAGTCATGTCCTCTTCACTGTGTGCAGAAGGTCCCATCACATAATAGATGCTCAATGAATAAATTTCATATGAATTGTTATGGTTTAGATATGAGGTGTCCTTTTAAAGCTCATGTGTGAGCCAGTGTATGAATTTTCAGAGATGAAATGGTTTGATCATGAGAAGTGTAACCTAATCTGTGGATTAATCCACCCATATGGATTAATTGGGTGGTAACTATTAACGGGGAGGGTATAACTGGAGGAAGTCTCGAGGGGTGTGCTTTGGGGTTTACATTTTGTGCCTGGTGACAGGAGCTCTTTCTGCTTCCTGGTTGCCATATCCTGAGCTGCCTTCCTCCACCTCACCCTTCTGCCATGATGTTTTGCCTCACCTGGAGCCCAGAGCTATGGAATCAGCCAACCACATACCGAACCTCTGAAGCTGTGAGCCAAAATAAACTTTTCCTCCTCTAAATTGTTTTTTGTTAGGTCTTTTGGCCACAGTGATGAAAAGCTGACTAAAATGTGAATCCATTCTTTACTGATAGTTATTGCTTCTCTGGATGGGTTTCCAGCAAGCCATTATCCACTCCCTACCATCAAGCCATAATGCATTCCAAACCTTAGCTGCCTTTCCTTTTGAGCAAAATCACCAAATGATATGATATTCCTGGCACTGTTGAGAGCCACAGCCCAAGGGGCTCCAGCAAACTTTCAGACTGCCAGCTGATGATTGGCTCACAGTGGCCCCAGCAACTTCTAGCTGATTGGCTCCTCTGCGGTGATGCTCATTGGGCTGTTTCCCTGCCTTTTCAGACCACGGAGCTGCTCATTGGGGGACTTTTTTGGCTCCGCCCACGCAACCCAGCCAATCAGCTTCAAGAGCAGGAGGATAGTGGGGGGGGAGAGGCTTGTGGGAAGCCAGTGGTGGCAGTTGGGCTCTGAGGGTTTTTCCTGAGGAGCTGTTTTGTTTGGCGTGTGTGGTTCTAAAAATAAAGTTAGTTTCTTTTGACAAGTGGCTCCTGAATTGTGCCCAGCCGGACTGCGGCATTTGGTGGCCCGTACGGGGAACGAACCCGCGACCTCGGAGTTATCAGCACCAAGCTCTGATGAATCCAAATTTAAAAAGTTTAGAGTAAAAAGGGTTATTTTAAGTTTATCTTTGGGGAATACATACCCCTTCCCAATTCCTTCTTTTTGCTTTAATAAGTACATTTTAATAGTTTGATGAGCTCTTTCAACTATGCCTTGCCCCTGTGGATTGTATGGGATTCCTGTTATATGAGTAATGCCAAATGTTGAGCAAAATTGTTTAAAAGAGGTAGAAGTATAACCAGGGGCATTATCTGTTTTTAACTGTTTTGGAAGGCCCACAGTGGCAAAATTTTGTAAGCAATGAGCTATAACATCTTTAGTTTTTTCTCCAGCATGAAGGGAGCCCATCAAAAATCCAGAAGAAGTATCAACTGTAACATGCAAATATTTTAATTTTCCAAATTCTGGCAAGTGTGTGACGTCCATCTGCCAAATATGGTTAGGTATCAATCCTCTAGGATTGACTCCAAGATTAACTTGTGGTAAAAAGGTCACACAATTTTGACATTGTTTTATTATTTGTCTAGCTTGTTCCTTAGTTATTTTAAAACGCTTTTGTAAAGTATTAGCATTGACATGGAACTTTTTATGAAAATTTGTAGCTTCTTCTAGTGTAGAGAAAATATGTATGTCATGTGTAGTTTTATCTGCTAAATCATTGCCCAAACTAAGAGCTCCAGGCAATCCTGTATTTGCCCTGATATGTCCTATAAAGAATGGATCTTTTCTGTCCCAGATTAGACCTTGTATAGTGGAAAACAGTAGAGGAAGGGGAAATTCTACCAGCATCTTCAAGGGATACTATAGCATTAACTATATACTGACTATCGGAAAATAAATTAAATACAGAATCTTTAAACATCACAAAAGCTTGTAATACTGCATTAAGCTCTACCTTTTGAGCTGATTGTTTGGGTACTAAAAATGTAAAAGTTTGATCAGGTGTAACTATTGCTGCTGTACCATTATTTGACCCATCAGTGAATATATTTGGAGCATTCATGATAGGTGTTTTTCTTGTCATTTTTGGAAAAATTACAGGATGCGATGACCAAAAAGACAATAAAGGATTAGATGGTAAGTGGTTATCAAATGAAACATTAGATTTGCACATGATTATTGCCCAAGTATTTAACTCATTAGCTAACTCATCAATTTGATTCATAGTATATGGAGTAATAATTTTATTGGGTGAAATTCCAAACACTCCCTTTGCTGCTTTTATTCCTTTGAGTATTAATTGTCCTACAGCCTCAGGATACCTAGTAAGAATAGTGTTAGCAGAATAAGATAAATGTATCCATAATAATGGACCTTCTTGCCAAAATACTCCTGTAGGAATATTTTTTGTTGGTAGTACAATAAATAATAAAGGCAAACATATCAATTCTATCTAAATGCATATTTTCCATATATGTTTCAATAATTTTTAATGCCTTTCTTGCTTCAGGTGTTAACATTCGGGGTGAATTTGGATCTGATGGACCTTTTAGGATATCAAATAAAGGTCCCAACTCTCCTGTTGGTATACCTAGATAAGACCTTATCCAATTTATGTCTCCTAATAACTTTTGAAAGTCGTTAAGTGATTTGAGTTGATCTACTCGTATTTGAATTTTTGGTGGACGGACCATGGTTGAGGATAATAGAACTCCTAAATAATTAATTGGAAAATTTAATTGTACTTTATCTATTGCTATCTCTAGATTATAATTTTTTAATAAGTTTGTAAGTGTGGCATAACATTCTAGCAATGTGTTTTTATCTTTGTGTGCTGATAATACATCATCCATATAGTGAAATATTTGTAGTTCAGGATTTTGATTTCTAAGTGGCTGGATTACTTTGTTAACATAAATTTGACACATAGTTGGGCTGTTAGCCATCCCTTGAGGGAGTACTTTCCATTCATATCTCTGATCAGGACCTTCATGATTCAGTGCAGGGATAGTAAATGCAAAACATGGACTATCCTCAGGATGAATTGGAATTGAAAAAAAAAAAAACAATCTTTAATATCTATAACTAAAACATACCAGGTTTTTGGCAAAGCAGACAATTGAGGAATCCCTGATTGAGCAGGTCCCATAATAACCATTTCATTATTAATGGCTCTTAAATCTTGCAGTAATCTCCATTTACCAGATTTCTTTTTGATGACAAAAATGGGAGTATTATGGGGAGATACAGAAGGTTGTATATGTCCTTCCGCTAATTGTTGTTTGACCAGGTCATGGGCTGCTTGTATCTTTTCTTTAGTCAGGGGCCACTGAGGAACCCATACTGGTCTTTCCGATTTCCAAGTAATTTTTATTGTCTCAGTGGCCCTTTCTGAAAATCCAACCCATGTCTGTCTGTTCCTTGATCTATTTGTATTGGTGCTGCTATACCTTGTTCTTGTTTTTCTAATCTTTTTCCTTTCCTAAAACCTTGTCTAGTCATAATAGTGGGTGCATTTTGATTGATGTTATTTGTTAATGTCAAACCTAATTGATCTAGGACATCTCATCCCCATAAATTTACGGGAAGATGATCCAATACATATGGCTGTATAGTTCCTTCACATCCTTCAAGATCCTTCCAATCTAATACCATTGCACTTCTATGGGGATTAGTCGCCACTCCTAGGCCTCGAAGCGTTTGAGTGGCTTGTTGTAATGACCAATGTTTTGGCCATTCTTGACGAGAGATGATGCTAAGGTCTGCACCTGTATCCAGTAGCCTATTAAATTCATGTTCTTGAATATTTAGTTTTAGCATGGGGCGAGAATCTAAATTTAAAGAAAGCATAGCCCAATCTACACCTGTGGAGCCTAATCCCTTGGAACCTCTTTCTACAGTACGACTGGAAAATTTATCATGTAGGCTGGGTATTATTAGTAACTATGCTATTCTATCTCTTGGTGAAATTACTGATATACCCTTTGGAGAACTGGCTATAATTTTTATTTCACCTTCATAATCGGGATCAATTACCCCAGGACTTATCATAAGTCCTTTTAGAGTAGAAGAGCTGCGTCCCAATAATAAGCCTACTGTTCCTTTGGGAAGAGGTCCTTTTACCCCTGTGGGAATGATTTGAACTCCCATCTCTGGAGTTAGTACTGCTCTGGCGGAGGCGCAGATGTCCAACCCTGTGCTCCCTCTGGTTTGTCTGATGAGGGATCTGATGGACAATGTATCCTGGGCACTACCCTGATGGGGTTGCTGGGTTCCTCCAGTGTTCCATATATTTGTGGTTTTGGGCCCCGGAGCATTGGGCCCCCGTGTCCATTTTTTGGCAATGGAGCCCGATGCCTTTCTCCACGATATCGTGGATAAACACCTGGTCCTTGTTCGTTTTTAGATAATGGAGTACCCTCTATGGTGGTTTGAGAACGGCATTCATTAGCCCAATGTCTCCCTCTATGGCATCGTGGGCAAATACCCGGTATTCTACTCCTTTGATACCTAGTTTTGTTAAACCCTCCTCCTATGGGGCAATTCCTTTTATAATGCCCTGTTTGTTCACAATTGTAGCATGTTCTTGGCCTGGCATCTAAAGCCTGTTTTACTGCAGCTGCCATGACTTGCTCTTGTTCATTAAGGTCTCTACATAATTTAATATATGTGTTTAAATCTTCATGTTTCCATGGTCTAATGACTTCTCTGCACCAACGATTCACTTGCTCATAAGCCAGTTGTTTTATTAATGGCATTGCTTGTTCTGTATTCCCAAAAACTCTGGTAGCTGTTTGAATAAGCCTATCTACAAATAGTTGGGCTCTGAGGGTTTTCCTGAGGAGCTGTTTTGTTTGGCGTGTGTGGTTCTAAAAATAAAGTTAGTTTCTTTTGACAAGTGGCTCCTGAATTGTGCCCAGCCAGACTGCGGCATGGCACCACTGTGTACATTCAGATTTCTTGAAATTAAATCTATAAACCACCGAAAGAGCAGAAGCAGCTCTGGGACACCATCATTAAGTGGTGTTAGTGCCTTGGCTGCGAATGGTTTCTATTTGATTTCTTAGTAGAATTGGGAGATTATTTGCAAGCTTTCCACCCCTTATGATTGCAAAGGCCTAAAATAGATTCTTTTGTTGTTCGTTCCATCAACATCTAATTTTCAAAGTCAGTGCCAGGCATTGTTCTAGAATGTGCTGAAGCTATAGGACTGAAAACAGACAAAACCTCTGACCCAGTGAGGCCCACCCTATAATGAACAGGAGAGACAGTGCAGAAATATGGAAATAAAGTCTATAGACCACTAAATAGCAATACATGGTAATGAGAAAAGCAAAAGCAGGGCAGACATGGAAACATTCCAGGAGGTGGTGGATTTTAAGTAGTGTCTTCAGGAAAGACTTCATTGAGAAAGTAGTATAGAACAAGGGCCTGAAGAAAGCAGAGATGCCAGCTTCACAGACTTCTGGTGCGGCCACCACTGGCCAGGGGCACAACCAGTGCCAATGCCCTGGGACAGGAGAGCACTTAATGTGCTTGATGCAGATCCAAGAGACCAGTCTGGCTGGGGCAAGGGAAAGAGGATGAAGGGAGAAGCCGTCAGAAGGGCTATAAAGGCCCCACCAACAATTGTAGTTTTTTAGGAAAAAAAAAACCAGAAGAGTTTGAATGGAAGCTGAATATTTAAAATACCACGTGTTGAATCAGAGTCTAGTGTTCTCTAGGATTAGAACTAGGTGAAGGGCTGAGGTTGTGTGTGGCTCAGTGGTGAGCACTCGCCTACAATGTGTGAGGCCCTGGGTTCAGTCCTCAGCACCACAAAAGAATCAATAAAGTTATTGTGTCCAACTACAACTAAAAAACGTTAAAAACAAATAGGTGAAAATGTGTGTCTAGGTTTGGTCATTTTCCTATAATATACTAATCCCTACAATATACTAAATTATTTTTGTTGGTAAATGTAATATGACTATTTTGAAGGTATACAAAATACAAAAGTGGTTAAGTAGGAAAATTAAAACCAAATGTTCTCCTACCATCCAATAATTACCCTCAATATTTTAGCATATTTCCTATCTTTTTTATACATATTATTAAAAAAATAATTTAAGAACATATACGTGTAGTCATACCCATATGTGTATATATGCAAATATATGTTACATGAGCTTTTCCCCCTTCTTAATCATGAACATATTTGCAATGGCATAAAATTTTCTTTTAGATCACCTTTTCAATGCTTCAAAGCACTTTGCCACATAAATGAAGCATAATTTTTTTAATCATTCACTTCACTCCTTTTCTCTCCTATAAAAACCACAGTTTTATTCACAAAATAGATAAGGCTCTAAAGGATTGTTTCTATTTTATCTCTAACTCAGAGACCACACACAAGTAACAGCTTGCGTCCTCTGAGGGGCCAGGTGGAAGAGGAGCAATTGCGGCGGTCTGTGGTGATTTCTTCTGCAGAATATTCTGAGGTTCAACAGTCATGGGCTGAGGGTATTCTGGGTTGGATACACTCAGAGATGATACCGTTGCTTTGAAAACATAAACCTGGCTTCATGTCAATGAAATGGTGGTCCTGGAGCTTTATCTTCCTCCACAGCCACACACCCCAACTCTCTGTCCCCTGCGCCATGTCAGATTTAGTCCATCAGTAAAGAAGACAGAGGAGCCAGCCCTCCTGCCCTCTTTAGGGACCCCGAATTTGATGTCACAGGCCTGTCACAGGCTGTCCCCAGGCCTACAGGTGCCCATCCCCAACCCTGACATCTGGCTTCCCAGGACTCAGCCAACCTTCTCTCCTTAGTTCCTCTCAGCACTGCAGGGCTCTTTCTCAGCCACACATCTCAGAAGCTGCCATTCTTTAGCAGTGATTAAAATCTATCATGTGGTTTATATGGTAGTAACGAACACTGAGCTCCCCTAAAGACTTCCCAGATTTCAGCCTTTCCCAGCCCAGATGCCAGTGGGGCGTATGACCATCTTCCAGGCCAAGGAGGCCAAATAAGACAATATGAGTACTCAGGGTCCTTGTCTTCTCATTCATGTGGCAGAAATAAACCCCAGCCTCCATCTCTCCCCACCCCATGGTGAGACTGATCCTCACTTGTGTCATTTCGGGGTGAGCAGGGCACAACGGGGTGCCTTAAGATGGGGATTCTCAACCCTATCCACACATAGCTTGTTAGAAATGAAGAATCTTGGTCTCCATTAATAAACTGGCTAATAAGTTACCTGATGAAGCAGACAGAGCCTGCACTTTCACAGGCTCCTCAAGGGGTTTCTGTGTACAACAATATTTGAGAAGCATTACACTAAGTCAGTGCTTCTGACTTGAGCAGGCATCAGAATCACCTGAAGCGCTTATTAAAACACAGACTTCAGGCTGGGGTCGTGGCTCAGAGGTAGAACACTCGCCTAGCTTGCATGAGGCACTGGGTTCAATCCTCAGCAGCACATAAAAATAAATAAAATAAAGATATTGTGTTCATCTATAACTAAAAAAAATTTGGAAATATGCATGGTGGAACAATCCAGACAAAGGACAAATACCATATTTTTCCACTTATATGAGATACGTAGAATTGGCAAATTTGTGGAGACAGAAAGTAGAGGCCAGGAGAAGAGGGGTCAGGTGAGTGATCGTTTAATAGATTTTTTGCCAGGGATGATGAAAAAGTTTGGGACATAGACAATGGTGACGATTGCACAACATTGTCAGTGTTTTTAACAATACTGAATTGTGTACTTACAAGTGATCCCAATGCTGCTAGTTTGAAGACCTTATTTTGATTGTAAAAAATCTGAGCAGTTTCCTCATCTAATCTGACGTAACATTATTATATACGTGTATGAATATACCACAATGAATCTCACCATCGTGAACATCTAAAGACACTAATTTTAAAAAAATAACTGTAAGTAAATAGCAGAAGTATCAGTAGAGAGAGGGAAGGGAACAGGGAGTGGGAGGAAGGGAGGGGAAGTGGAAGTACTGGGGTCCCAATTAGAAAAAACTCTTCCATCCTTTTACAATTATGTCAAAAAACTCTTGTCAAGTATAACTAAAAAGAACCATTAAAAAATTTCAAACAAGAAAAACTGATGTCCAGAATCCATCCCAGAGACTCCAGTTTGGTAGCTCTGGATTGGGGCTGGGCATGGGAACATGCAGCCTGCCTCAGGTGATTCTTCTGTGCAGACAAGCTGAGGAACCACAGGTGTGAGGTTCCTCATGGAAACCTTCTCACCTGCCTGTGCTTCTCAAGTGCCAAAGAGAGACATTCAGATTTGGAAGGAGCCCCAGATTTTTCTGTATGAAAGCTTTTTAAAGCATCTGGGTAGTAGAGAAGGCTTTTATTGTAGAAAAAAAAAATCCCACCCCACCCTTCGATCTCCCAGATAATATTTCTAACCACACAATGGGTCAAGAGAGAAGGGATGGTCTTTCATTTCATGAAGGGCCAGCATTGATGGACAGAATGGAGATCTGTTACATCCCCATTTTAGTGAATGTGAATTAATTCTTTTAATATACCACTGTTTTGTCAAAATTTGGCTCCCAGAATCACCTAATTCCTGGCAACTCTGTCACAGGTGAATGTAGTAGAAGAGAATATGCAAGGAGGGGAAAGAAGCCAACAGCACTTTCCCGAACTTTCTTCCTCAGTCTGAAGCAAATCCTGTAATACGCAGTTTGTAATTGACGGTTTTCCACCGACTCTAAAGAGTTCCATAACATTATGGAATTGACCAGACAAGACATAGCTACAGATGAAAATTGGACGTTGAAACTCTCACATATTGAAACTCTCACGTATTTGAATTTCTATTAAAATTTCCTCAAGCCTTTTTGCACCTTACTCACCAAGCTATTTATATTTCTTCAGCACCTCGGTGAACACACTGTCCAGGGCAGCTAGAACCTTCTCCCTGCTCCTTCCCCTCCTCTACCATCCACACGCCCACCACTATTCCCACCGGTGATGCAGATTCACTGCTTTCCCACCATCTCCAGAAGAAGCAGGGGAAGGACAGTATCAAGTCCACTGCCCAACTCAACTGTGGGGAATTTCTCCCATGTTAAAAAATGATGCATTAACATATTTGACCTACCAAAATTTCTATGATGATATATAAAACCTTGTTAACAAGTAACAAGATTGAGACACAAATAGTCTCCTAGCAAAGAAAAGCCCAGAACAGCTGGCTTCCTTGATTAATTTTACCAAAATTTAAGAAAGATTAATGCTATTTTTCTCTTAACTATTCCAAATATTGAAAAGGAGGGAACCCTTCTAAATTCATTCTATAAAGCCAGACAAATACACAACAACAAGAAATTACACACCAATATCCCTGATGAACATAGATGTACAAGATCTCAACAAAATACTAGCAAATAAGATCTTATGACTTATAAAAAATATTCTCCACCAACACTGCAGGAATGGTTAGATATACACAAACTGATAAATGTAATACACCACATCAACAGAGTAAAGGATAAAAACTATATGATTATCTCAATAGATACAGAAAAGCAAATGATAAAATTCAGCATCACTTCATTTAAAAAAACTTCAGCCAAGCATTGTGGTGCACGCCTCTAATCCCAGCGGCTTGGGAGGTTGAGACAGAAGGATCACAAGTTCAAAACCAGCCACAGCAAAAAGCAAGGCACTAAGCAACTCAGTGAGACCCTGTCTCTAAATAAAATACAAAATAGGGCTGGGGATGTGGCTCAGTGGCTGAGTGCTTCTGAGTTCAATCCCTCGTACAAAAAAAAAAAAAAAAAAAACTCTCCAAAAAATTGTATAAAAGGAGTGAACCTCAACACAGTAAAAACTATATATGACAAATTCATAGCCTACTTCATACCAAATGTGAGGAGACTGAAATAATTTCCTCTAAGATCATGAAAAAGACAAGTATGTCCACTTTGACCACTGTTATCCAACATAGTATTGAAATCTTAGCCAGAGTAACAAAAGAAAGAAATGAAGGATATTCACATAGAATAGGAAGAGGTGAAAGTATTTGCAGACATCATTTTATATGTTGGAAAACCAAACATAACACACACACACACACACACACACACACACCAAAAAAAAACCCTGATATATGAATTCAATGAAGTCATAGGTAACAAAATTAACTTTAAAAAAATGGTAGCTTTCTTATACACCATAACAAAATTGCTGATAAATTAATCAAGGAAACAATTTTAGTTACAATAACTACTAAAAGCAAAAAAATATACCTAGAAATAAACTTAACCAAGAAGGTAGGTTTTCTCCACAATGAAAATTACAAAACAATGATGAAAAAAATGAAGAGGATATTTAAAAAATGTAAAGATGGGCTGGAGATGTGGCTCAACTGGTAACATGTTTGCCTGGCATGAAGGGGCACTGGGTTCAATCCTCAGCACCACATAAAAATAAAAAATAAAGATGTTGTGTCCACCGAAAACTGAAAAATAAATATTAAAAAATTCCCTCTTCTCTCTCTCTCTCTTTAAAAAAAATGTAAAGACATTTCATGTTCTTGAATTAGAAGAATTAAATGCCAATACTACCCAAAGCAATATACAAATTAAATGCAATGCCTATCAAAATGCTTATGACATTCTCCATAGAAATGGGGAGGACTGCTAAAAATTGTGTGGAAACACAAAAAAACCCAGAATGTGAAATTAACCTTGAACAAAAGAACAACACTAGAAACCCAACTTCAAAACATACTACAAATCTATGAGAAACAAAACAGCATGGCACTGGAATAAAACTAGAAAAAAAGACCAATGGGAAAGAATAGAAAACTCAGAAATAAGTCCTTGTACTTACACTGATTTGATTTTCAACAAAGCCAACAAGAACATACATTGGAGAAAATCTCTTCAACAAATGATGCTGGGAATACTGGTTATCTATTAGAGGAAGAAAGAAACTTGACCTCTTATCTTTTACCATATACAAAAAATCCACTCAAAATGGATCAGAATAAGTGTAAGGCCAAAAACAGTGCAAGTAGTAAAAGAAAGTATATGGAAAACATTTCAAGAATAACTACAGTTGACAACAATTACTTGAATATCTCAAAATAGTAGAGAAGATTTTGAATGTTCTCAATAACAGCAAAAAGATGTCTGGGGGATAGATAATGCCAATTGTCTTGACCTGATCAGTATACATTCTATACATGTATTAAAATGTCAGTGTACCCCATAAATATGTAGCATTACCATGTTCTGATTAAAAATTTCTAAAAAAATAATACATTAGAAATATCAATGGTTGCTAGAAATTGAGGAGGGGAAAGAATGAATAAATGAAGCACAGAGAATTTTGGGGTGCAGTGAAACTATGCCACATGATACTCTAATGGTGGATACATGTCATTATGCACTTTCCAAAACCACAAAATGTACAAAACCATGGCAAGTATGGGCTTCCAAAGACGATGCTGTGTCATTGTGGGTTCATCCACTTTAACTGGCAACCTGCTCTGGTGGAGAGAGTGACAACAGAGTGTGCTAGCCTGCATGGGGCCAAGGGGTACAGGAGACAGCTTTATGTCTCCCTCTCAAGATTTCTCTGAACCTGAAGCTGCTCTAAAAGATAAATTCTGTCAAAGATTTCAGTTAATAATACATTTAAGAGGAGCTCTAGAAAAGAAGACAGACATTCAAGAGTTAGCTAAGACCTCAAATAAAACATTGGCTTTAAGGTAGCATAAAGGGCACTCTGGGTGGAAAACACAATAAAAGAAATTCTACTTCACTTAATCTTTCTGAGTCCTACCTTCCTTGCAGCTCTTTCTCTGTCTATCCCAAATTATTCTCACCGATAGATCCAATTATACCTCTGCTACTCCTTTGGCTCCTTCTCCTAAATATGTCATGTTTCACAATATGTCCTCAAAATTGATGGCTAAAAGTTAATCTAGGTGTCAAATTTAAGTTAAGAATGAATTTAGAAGGGTTCCCTCCTTTTCAATATCCAAAACCTCAAGATAAACAAACACATTTTGCAAATGAAGGATTTTGTTAGCCACTTGCTAGAGTACCAGATCCATAGTAACTAGTTCCATTAATTGTAAGCCCCTCAGGTTGGGGAAATGGCTAAAAGCATCAAAATGGGAAAGGCCAGGGGAGAATTTAAATTATTCAACTCCACACAATTCAGATATTGCTCTTGAGAGAACAAGAAAATAAGAAATTAACTACATATGGCCATTATTTATGGCCATTATTTTTTTTTAAGCAGCAAAGAGGTGTTTATTGCGAGCTAGCTCGGTCCTACACACACACACACACAGCAACTGGTGACACTGAGAGGCCCCGAGCCCAGGGTTTGCAGCAGTTTTATACACTCTTTGGGGAAGGCAGGGACTTCACATACATCATAGCATCTCTTAGCAAATCATTACACACCGCAGGAAAATCATAAAACAACCCTAAAACATGATCAGCACATTCACTGGTGGGAACAAGTTGGGTAAGGGTGATTGGTTAGTACAAGAGGGGGATTTGTTTCAACTGATTGGCTTAAACCACGAGGGGAGTACATGCTGAACTACATGGTTTCCAAACATGTTATCAACCACCATAAACTACTAGGAGGGTCATCTGGCATCCCAGGTATTTTCCCTGTCTCATGCTGATTGTTGGTTGCTAGGGGGTTGCTATCGGACCCACCTAGTCTGACTGAGTCAGGGACACCAGGCACAGCAGATCTCTCCTGTTGTTTGTAGATAAACAACTCAGCAGGGTGGGTATGTGCCTAGGAGTGCTCTGTGGGTCTTTCCAAGGACAAGAATCACACCCCCTTCCTTGGACAGGCTTTGCTCTGAGGTAGAGCCTGGTTTTTCATTCCCCCCTTTGTCTGGAAACTTGGGAACCAATCATGGTTCCCTCAGTTGGGGGTCTATTTGGGTAGGCTCTACATCTTGGTAGAGTAAACAGTAACCCTCAGGGGATAGTCTTCAACTTCCCAGACTCACTCAAAATTGGCCAATAGATCCAACCTGACTCGATTTACCTATCTACACTGTCTATCTATTTCTGGCTTCATTCCTCTCTAATTTTAGGAACTCCTTTTTGCTGTAAAGAGAAGGGGTGATGGCTCGTTCTGGCTGCATCAGAGCTGAAAGGGGGCACCGAACGTGAGGGAACTCGATGATATGGGGTACGACATGGGGGACGTGAGTTCCCTTTTAGAAGTCAGTTCCATTTGAAGTCTGGTTGGGGAAAACATATGGCCATTATTGAAGTCTTGTCTTTAAGAGAAGAACCAGTGTCACGAGTTGATTAAGAAAGAGAAAACAACTGTCCAAAGCCTGTCCAAGGATGGTGCAGTCAAGAGAAACATTGAAACCCAACCATTTCCTGTTCTTCACCTACATTCCCAAGGGGAATGATTTATATGGGCAACAACTCAGCTTTCTCCTTGGTATGGGTGCCACACTCTACCTCCCATGGATTCCACTACCATAAAAAAATCATATTACCTCAGACAGAGCCTACAGAATGGGAGATCTTTGCTCCCTGCTCCTCAAATAGGGTGTTAATATATAGGATATACAAATAACTAAAACAAAAAACAAAAAACCTAACACCAAAAAAAAAGCCAATCAATAAATAGGCAAAATAATTAAAAAGACCCTTCTCAAAAGGAGAAATTCATAAGCAACAAATATACGAAAAAATGTTTGACATCTCTAACAATTAGGGAAATGCAAATCAAAACTATACTGAGAGTTCATCTCAGTGCAGTCGGAATGGCAATTATCAAGAATACAAATAAGAATGTTGGCAAGGATGTGGGGGGAAAGGCACATTCATACGTTGTTGTTGGAATTGTAAATTAGTGCAACCTCTCTGGAAGGCAGTATGGAGATTCCTCAATAAACTAGGGATGAAACCACATATAACCCAGCTATTCTACTTCTCAGCATGTATTAAAAAGATTTAAAATCTGCATACTGCAGTGATGCACCCACACCAATGTTTATAGCAGCTCAATTTACAATAGCCAAGCTATGGAACCAACCTAGGTGCCCTTCAACAGATGAATGGATAAAGAAAATGTGGTATATATACACAAATTGAGTATTATTCAGCCATAAAGAACAATAATTTGCCAGAAAATGGATGGAACTGGAGACTATCATATTAAATGAAATAAGCCAGTACTCAAAGGTCAAAAGTCAAATAACTTTTCTGATATGCAGAAGCTAATCCAAAATAAGTGGGAGGAGGATAAAAAGAAAGGAAAAAAGAGAGAGGGAATATCATCAAAATAGAGGGACAATCAGTAGAGTAGATGAAGGTGATTGAGGAGGCAGAAGAAGGACATGAAAAAGGAAGAACAGTGGAATGAATGTGACTGAACTTTTCTATGTGCATGCATGGATGTGGCACAGTGGTGCCAGCATTGGATGTATCCACAGGATGTTAATTCAGAAAAAAAAAAGTAAATTGTAAATGGACTGAAGAGAGATCAGTGGAGTAGATGGAGGGGAGTGGGGGGCAGCGGGTTAATGCTGGGGACTGAATTGGAGTGGGTTGAGTTCCACACCTTTGTGATAATGTCAGGGCATATTCTGGTGTTATATATAACTAAAAAGAATAGGGGTTTTTTTTAAAGCAAAAGGATTTCCTCAGAAAACCAAAAACACCCAAATGAAAGCAACTCCTAACAATTCTAAGCCCATTTCCATGTCTCAGCCTGTGACTTCTATCTACCTTAAGACCATGGACAGGAAAATAATCCCTTTCTTGTCTGTGACAGCTCCTGCATATTTAACAGGAAAGAATGCGTCTGCAAGCAGAATTACTGACTAAAATGTACTGCCGGATTATTTTTAGAAGTCCCAGAAGTTATACTGGTGTATATTAAATTCCTCCATAATATATAATTTGAGAAACAACTGAAGGGATGGGAAAGGATAGAACTTTGGAATGATATTGACCAAATTATGCACATATGAATATATCAGAATAAATTCCACTTTTATGTATAACTATAATATACCCATTAAAAATAAACAAGTAAATAGAAGGAATACCAGAGAGTAGAGGAAGGGGGTCAGGGGGAGGGAGGAGGTGAGAGAAAGGTGAAGTACTAAGAATTGAAATGGAGCAAATCATGTTATATGCACTTATGAATACACCAACATGGACCCCACTATTATGTATAACTAAATGTAGTAATAAAAACATTTTTAAAAAGCAACTGAAGAATAAGCCATGGTCTCAGAATACCTAAAGGCCCAAAACTATGAACACAAACTAATTGGAACAGAGCCCCAAGGGTTCAAAGGGATTATTCTAACCCTTCACCTAAACATTCTCAATACACTACCAAAACTGAAGCCAAGGAAGGCCTTAAGCCAATTACCAAAAACTTTCAATAGAAGAAAGATTATTAACTCTCCTTTGTACTAGAGCCTGCAGTACCTGCTTCACTGTTTAAAGGGCTAGTGGGTGAGGACACAGATTTGTCCAAGATCTACGAGCAATTACAATGGACTGTTTCTCAGTAACGCCTAGTCTGATACCACACCATCCTTGTGCCCTCTTGAAGCCAAATTGTTTACTATAATAGATTTGTGCTCAGTTTCTTTAGTATCCCAGTCAGTAAAGATAACTCATACTTATATGCCTCTTCCTTGGGAAAAATCAACAATTCTGAATAGTTTCTTCTACAGGGAAAATTATACAAATTCACTGAGACATTTTAAAAGATCTGAATTAATGGAGAAATATACTGTTCATGAATAATAAAACCCAATATTATAAAGGTATAAATGATCCCAAATTTATCTATAGGTTTATTATAATCAAAATCCCAACAGATTTTTCTTTTCATGAAAACAGCTTGTATTGATCATATTATATTGAAAGGCAAATGGGGAAAAAATTGCCATTCTAAAGAAAAACAGAGAGCAAGGACATATTAAAAAGCTATGGTAATAACTATCATATGGATTGGGCTCAGGGATAAATAAGAGATCACCCGGGATCCTACCATTCTCAAGAGCAACTTTGCTACATGACAGAGGTGGCACAGCAGACCAGTGATGGATGACACAGAGGCCATTCAATAAAGAGAACTAGAAAACAATTAGCCTTCATAGAGCAAAATACGACATTGGAATCTACCTCACAGCACATGCAAAATCAGCCTGAGATGCATCAAGGACTTAAATATCAGAAGATAAATTTTAGGACTATTACAAAACAATTTTGGAGAAAATGTGGTATATACACATGATGGAGTTTTATTCAGCTGTAAAGAACAAAATTGTGTCATTTTCAGGAAAATGAATGGAACTAGAGAGCATCATGTTAAGCAAAATAAACCAGACTCAGATAGTCAAGGATCATATGTTTTCTTTCATATGTGGAAACTAGAAAAAAGGGGGCGAAGTGGGGTGAGTTCTCTTGAAAACAGAAGGGAGATCAGTAGGGGAGAAGAAAGGGACTGAGGGAGGGAGGAGGGGAGCAGAAGGGTAGGTTGTGAGAAATGGCACTGACCAAATTATGTTATGCTCATGTACGAATATGTATAACAAATCCTACTATTACGTACAATTATAATGCACTAGTTTTTTAAAAAAGAAATGAAAAAAGAAGAACAATTTAGGAGAAAGTTGACAAGAAGGGATTTTTTTAAGAAAGTAGAAAACACTCTACAGCGAAAAAGATTGATTATGTGCACATCTTAAAAGGAAAAAAAGGGGTGGGGGTGAGTTCTCTTGAAGTTCTCTTTTCACCTTAGATAGGAGATTGAGTACCCCTTCCCAGTAGGCAGGAGTGGAGGAAGCATGGGTGTGTAGGTTTGACACATAGAGTAAGGGTACCATTCCATGGCTTGTTTTTCCTTTATGACATAGGAGGCAAGTACATACTTGGAGCGAGAGTAGGATAAATGCACCATGGGCATGGAGAAGGTAGGGAGGGGGGCTGAGTGCAGAATCTGAGGATGTGTAGATGGTGTGGTGCCATTACTGAGTACAGGAATAACAGAATGGAGCACAGGAACATAACTGGTGGTCAGAACTTGCTAAGTCCCAGCCAAATGAATGTTCCTAAATTGGAGGCTCCATCTGTCCCATGGTATGACTGCCTCTGGCACGCTTGGGTGCAGGAGGCTGGAGACTATTTCTCCCAGCTAATCCCACCAGCCTATTATTAGTAACAATCCCTCTTTCATTCAGTCAATAGGTTGATTATGTGTTAGCCTCCTCAAAGCAATAGTTTCCACCATAAGCATTTGAATACTGAAAGGTTACTAGGGATAGTGAGCTAAGTGCTACCTAAAACCCTCTCCTAATTCTTAAAGGCCAATTAATCATATTTAGTTGCAGTCTTCCATCTAAAATTAATGGGTAAACATCCCTCTAACAGAGACACCTTTGAGGTCTTGGCCTTGGGTATGCTTGTCAATTTAGTACACAGAGAGCTTCTAGGCTGCCTCCTTCAGGTGCCAGATTCTCTCTGTGGTCTGAAAAAATAGCTATCACTTGGCCATACTTCAAGAGACTTGTACTTCCCTACATAGCTACAAATCACAAGACTCTAATTTGTCTACTTCCCTTCTCCTGAGTTCCCAACTAGAAAGAAAACTGACTACAGCCTCATGGACATCTCCACGCCAAACATAGCAGACTAATTGTCCGTGAACTTCATTGTTTTTACATCCCCAAAAAAGTCCTCCAGCTTTCTGATACTGACGGTGCAACAAGTTCCTTTGCAGAACAGTTTGCAAACCCATCCCCCATAGGATCTCCTATCTGCGGCAGATATCATATTTTAACCAAAGACATGTTTTTCAATCATTTAAAGAGAAAAGATAACAAGATTTCCCAATAAAGATAGTTGATTGCTTATCTCCTGTGGAGGTTAGGTAGATGAATTCTAGGACTGATTCTATCACTCATTTGTTAGTCAGTTAGGTAAATACGCTTCAACCAGTTGTATTCCACTCTTGGCTTTTTTATCCACTCCCAAAAAAGGAATGGTCCTACAGAGCTACCTCCTTCCTCACAGAGACATTGCACAGATTAAATAGGATAATGAACGTCAAAGTGCTTTCCAAACTGCAAATCTAAGGTGTTATTTTTCCCTTGGTGGAAGTAAATGTAGGCTATACATCTTCTCTGCAAGAATGTAAAAGTTCGGAGTTTCCATTAAAGGCAAATTTACCAGTATTTGTTGAACCTCCCTTGTTTGCATGCATTTGCTAAGCACTTGGGCATAAATCATCTCATTTTATTTTCATAGTAAGCTACTTCACAGATATAAGATTAAGCAACTTGCCTGATGTCTCACAGCCAGCAAGTTCTAGCTTCCGTTCTGGACTGATACAGCACCTGTTCACATAATCCTCAAGGCAGCAGGCTCGCAACATCACCATCTTAAGAGGTGGTCCTGTCCTCATCCTCCAAAACCAATGGCAACACCACATTCTAGGTGGGAAGAAGAAAGGAGCAAAGATAGACTAACACTTAAGGAAAGTTCATAGAACATTCTGCTAACATTGGCCAACATCACCTTGGCCAGAATATGGTCATATGATGATTGATCAGTTTACTGCAAGATACTGAGGGAACACTTCAACTGGACAACTGAAGAGTATTTAGTAAAGGGGCCGTGTTCTGAAGATGGATATTGTGAGGAAATAAACAAAGGATTTGGGCACATACCAAAGCCAGGAATAGTGAAGAACTGTTACAACTGTAGGTATGAAGGGGCATGGAACAGATGATTAACAAAACCTAGAAAGAGTTGGAGCTTTGGCTTAAGGAGGCAGCTACCCTCAAATATATATGATGGATATGGAGTCCATCTTGTTAAGTAAAATAAGCCAGTCCCAAAAAGTCAAAGGTTGAATGTTTTTGAAGCTAACCAACAATAAGGGTGGGGGGAAGGGGTAGAAATTCAGTAGATTAGACAAAGGGGAATGAAGGGAAGGAGGGGGTAGGAAAAGGAAAGACAGTGAAATGAATCTGACATAATTTTCCTATGTACATATATGAATACACCACAGTGAATTCCACCATCATGTACACCCATAGAAGGGAGTCCTAATTAGAGTAAGATATATGCTTGTATATAACTTAGTTAAGATATATGCTTGTATAATTATATTGAAATGTATTCTACTTTCATGTATAACAAAAAGAAGAACCAATAGGTATATATATTCATATACTCTACTATCATGAATATCTAACAAGAACAAATAAAAAATGCTCGGTACATGTATGAGTCCACATACGGTGCGACGCTACATCGTATACAATCAGAGAAATGAAAAGTTGTGCTGCAATTGTGCACAATGAATCAAAATGCATTCTGCTGTCATATATACCTAATTAAAATTAAAAAATAAATCTATATAAGTATATATATACATACATATTTATAAATTTATATTTAAATTTTAATATATAATATATATTCATATTTATAATATAAATATTTATATTTATAATATAATATATATAAATATATATTTATATTTATTTTTTTAATTTATTTTTTTATTGGTTGTTCAAAACATTATAAAGCTATTGACATATCATATTTCATACAATAGATTCAAGTTGGTTATGAACTCCCAATTTTACCCCAAATACAGATTGCAGAATCACATCGGTTACACATCCACATTTTTACATAATGCCCTATTAGTAACTGTTGTATTCTGCTACCTTTACTATCCTCTACTATCCCCCCTCCCTCCCCTCCCATCTTCTCTCACTACCCCATCCACTGTAATTCATTTCTCTCCTTGTTTATTTTCCCATTCCCCTCACAACCTCTTATATGTAATTTTGTATAACAATGAGGGTCTCCCTCCATTACCATGCAATTTCCCTTTCTCTCCCTTTCCATCCCACCTCATGTATCTGTTTAATGTTAATCTTTTCTTCCTGCTCTTCCTCCCTGCTCTGTTCTTAGTTGCTCTCATTATATCAAAGAAGACATTTGGCATTTGTTCTTTAGGGATTGGCTAGCTTCACTAAGCATGATCTGCTCCAGAGCCATCCATTTCCCTGCAAATTCTATGATTTTGTCATTTTTTAGTGCTGCGTAGTACTCCATGGTGTATAAATGCCACATTTTTTTTATCCATTCATCTACTGAAGGGCATCTGGGTTGGTTCCACAGTCTAGCAATTGTGAATTGTGCTGCTATGAACATCGATGTAGCAGTATCCCTGTAGTACGCTCTTTTAAGGTCTTCAGGGAATAGTCCAAGAAGGGCAATAGCTGGGTCAAATGGTGGTTCCATTCCCAGCTTTCCCAGGAATCTCCATACTGCTTTCCAGATTGGCCGCACCAGTTTGCAGTCCCACCAGCAATGTACAAGAGTACCCTTTTCCCCACATCCTCTCCAGCACTTGTTGTTGTTTGACTTCATAATGGCTGCCAATCTTACGGTGGTTTTGATTTGCATTTCTCTGACTGCTAGAGATGGTGAGCATTTTTTCATGTACTTGTTGATTGATTGTATGTCCTCCTCTGAGAAGTGTCTGTTCAGGTCTTTGGCCCATTTGTTGATTGGGTTATTTGTTTTCTTATTGTTTAATTTTTTGAGTTCTTTGTATACTCTGGATATTAGGGCTCTATCTGAAGTGTGAGGAGTAAAAATTTGTTCCCATGATGTAGGCTCCCTATTTACCTCTTTTATTGTTTCTCTTGCTGAGAGAAAACTTCTCAGTTTAAGTAAGTCCCATTTGTTGATTCTTGTTATCAACTTTTGTGCTATGGGTGTCCTATTAAGGAATTTGGAGCCCGACCCTACAATATGTAGATCGGCGCCAACTTTTTCTTCTATCAGACGCAGAGTCTCTGATTTGATATCTAGGTCCTTGATCCATTTTGAGTTAACTTTTGTGCATGGCGAGAGGAGGGGATTCAGTTTCATTTTGTTGCATATGGATTTCCAGTTTTCCCAGCACCATTTGTTGAAGATGCTATCCTCCCTCCATTGCATGCTTTTAGCTCCTTTATCAAATATAAGATAGTTGTAGCTTTGTGGATTAGTCTCTGTGTCCTCTATTCTGTACCATTGGTCCACCCTCCTGTTTTGGTACCAGTACCATGCTGTTTTTGTTACTATTGCTCTGTAATATAGTTTTAAGTCTGGTATCGCTATACCGCCTGATTCGCACTTCCTGCTTAGAATTTCTTTTGCTATTCTGGGTCTTTTATTTTTCCATATGAATTTCATGATTGCTTTATCCATTTCTACAAGAAATGCCGTTGGGATTTTGATTGGCATTGCATTAAACCTATAGAGAACTTTTGGTAATATTGCCATTTTGATGATGTTAGTTCTGCCTATCCATGAACAGGGTACATTTTTCCACCTTCTAAGATCTTCTTCTATCTCTCTCTTTAGGGTTTTGTAGTTTTCATCGTATAAATCTTTCACCTCTTTTGTTAGGTTGATTCCCAAGTATTTTATTTTTTTTGAGGATATTGTGAATGGAGTGTTTTTCCTCATTTCCGTTTCAGAGGTTTTGTCGCTGATATACAGAAATGCCTTTGATTTATGCGTGTTGATTTTATATCCTGCCACTTTGCTGAATTCATTTATTAGTTCTAGTAGTTTTTTTGTAGACCCTTTTGGGTCTTCTAGGTATAGAATCATGTCATCTGCAAATAGTGATAATTTAAGTACTTCCTTTCCTATTTTTATGCCTTTAATTTCTTTCATCTGTCTAATTGCTCTGGCCAGTGTTTCGAGAACTATATTGAATAGAAGTGGTGATAGAGGGCATCCCTGTCTTGTTCCAGATTTTAGGGGGAATGCCTTCAATTTTTCTCCATTGAGAATGATGCTAGCCTGAGGCTTAGCATAGATAGCTTTTACAATGTCGAGGTAAGTTCCTGTTATCCCTAGTTTTTCTAATGTTTTGAACATAAAGGGATGCTGTACTTTGTCGAATGCTTTTTCTGCGTCTATTGAGATGATCATATGGTTCTTATTTTTAAGTCTATTGATGTGGTGAATAAATCTATATAAGTATATATATACATACATATTTATAAATTTATATTTAAATTTTAATATATAATATATATTCATATTTATAATATAAATATTTATATTTATAATATAATATATATAAATATATATTTATATTTATAATCTCAACAGGCACAAACCAAAAAAATCTGAACCAAAGCCTGCTCTCTTTAGCCAAAACTTCAGGAAAAGAGCATCCTAGAAATACAGGAAACTTAGACAATAACTCATCCACCCCCAGTCATATGTTACAAAGAGCACTGTGGCCCCACCCACCCATGCCAGCAGAGGCCACATGACAAGCCTTGGAAAGCCACATCCACCCTTGGAAAACTATAAAGAGGTATATCAAACAGCAACCCCTAACCAGATTGATGTAGAAAAAGCTGGATGAGGACCCAGGGCTTTCATTTTCTAATTTCATTCCATTATGATCTGATATATAAATAAAATACAGATAATGCCTTGTGTTTTATTTATTTTTTTTTGTATTTGCTAACAGTTGTTTTGTGGCCTAAGATATGGTCTATTTTAGAGAAGGATTCATGTGCTGCTGAGAAATGTATTCAGTCATTGATGGATGAAATATTCTATATATGTCTGTTAAGTCTAAATTATTAATTGTATTTTTCAGTTCTAAAGCTTCTTTATTTAGTTTTTGTTTGGAGGATCTATCTATAGTGAGAGAGGTGTATTAAAGTCACCCAGTATTATTGATTCTTGAAATTGAGAAGGGTTTGTTTGATATAGGCACATGCTCCTCTATTGTTTGGGGCATAAATATTTATGATTTTTATGTCTTTTGAATGTATAATTCCATTAAACAGTACAAAATGTCCTTTTTTGTCCCTTCTGATTATCTTTGACTTGAAGTCCACTTTATCTGATATGAGTCCATGTGAGTGATATATGTTTCTTCCCCCATACTTTTACCTTCTGTCTGTGGATGTCTTTGCCTCTGAGGTGAGTCTCTTGGAGACAGCATATTCTTGGGTCTTTTTTTTAAATCTAATCTGCCAGTCTATATCCTTTGATTAATGAGTTTAAGCCATTTATATTCAATGTTATTATTGAGAAATGATTTTTATTCCCTGTAATTTTGATTTATTTCTGATTTTTAATTTGAATTAGTCTCTCCTTTGATAGTAATTCCTCCCTTTGTTGGTTTTAACTTTTATTTTTCATTTCTTCTTCACAAAATATTTTGTTGAGTATGTTTTGTACAGCAGGCTTTCTAGTTGTGAATTCTTTCAACTTTTTTTTTTACCATGAAAGTTTTTTATTTCAACATCAATTCTGAAGTTTAATTTTGCTGGTTGTAGCTGGCATCCATTTTCTTTCAGAGCTTTATATATAGTATTCGAAGACCTCTGAGCTTTGAGAGTCTGAGTTAAGAAATCAGTTAAGATCCATATTGGTTTGCCTCTAAATGTGACCTATAATTTTTCTCTGGCAACCTTTACAATTCTATCCTTATTCTATATGTTAGGTATTTTCATAATAATGTGCCTTGGTGTGGCTCTGTTGTAATTTTGTGTATTTTGGGTTCTGGAAGTGTCCAGTATCTAATTTTCCATTTCATTCTTTAGGTTTGGGAAATTTTCTGATATTATTTCATTGAAAAGATTATGCTTTTCTTTGGTTTTTATCTCAGAGCCTTCATCTATTCCCATAAATCTTAAATTTTGTCTTTTCAAGTTATCACATATTCTGTTCATAGTCTCTTAACATCATTTCTCCATGGTCAACTTTAATTTCAAGATTAGACATTTTGTCTTCATTGTCTGAAACTCTGTCTTCCAAGTGATTCTTGGTGATGCTGTTGGTGATGCCTTCCATTGAATTTTTAATTTAGTTTATTATTTCCTTCAATGAGAATTTCTGTTTGATTTTTCCCCAGAATCTCTATTAAAGTATTTTTTCATTTTCTTTATTTTCTCTTTGATGTCATTCCCTACATCATACTTCACCTCACAGATTAGTTTACATGGACATTCTAAATTCTTTCTCTGACAATTTCTTCTGTTATTGAAGTGTCTTCGGTTGTTAGGGGTGATTTGTTCCCTTGTTTTTGTTCATGTTGTTTGTGTGTTTACCCATTTAAAAGTATGGCTCTGAAGTAGCAGAAATTCTACCCTGTAGACTTATAGTGTCCCTGAAGATTTCCAGCACCTCACCATTTAGCGGGAGACAATAATTACAATGAATGCAAACAATATACAGCATTAAACCAAATATTTCCTGCTGTGATGTCTACAATGTTGTCACAATAAACAGAAATGATATGATCAGTTATTACCTACAATAAAAACAGTAAGTTTGCAAAGAGGTTTACAATTTCAATTGGTGAACAGGGAGAAAACAGAAGTGATGTATTATGAATGTATTAACGATGTGATGGTTATGAGGGAAGAGAAAATAGAAGAAAAAAATTAAAAGAAGAGTAAAGGAGAGGATGATAAAGATTGGTTGCCAGCAGAAGAAAGAAAGAAAATCAAGGGAAACCAATAATTGAGCAGGAATATATATAATATATATAATATATTATATATATTAAATACATAATATGTATTTTATATATATTAATATATAGAATTTATAATATATAAACATATAAGATATATGTTTGTTGTTTGTTTTTACTAATATATATATATATATTAGTAAAAATTTAGAACAATAAAAAATACACAAAACTGAAATGTACTAATTAAACATCCTAGTCCTCAAGTACCTGATCTATGAAAAATAACTGGTTTCAAAAATACTAGAAATGAGAAAAAAATGAATATATATAAATGTCAATGAATCACTAAGGTCACAATTAAGCAAAGAAAAATAAAAAGAGGGGGGAAAAAGAAGAAAAAAAGATCTTGATGAAAAGTTCAAGAATTATTTCCATTGGAGTTCAAAAGAACCTCAGTTTCCCTTCTCAGCAATGTTAGGTGGAGTCATCCAGAGTATGGTGCTTGCATCACCCACAGGGTGGGATTGCTAGGGTGAGAGAGGTAATCCCATAGGGAGAACTCCTGGTGGCAAGATTTAGGCTTAGGTGGGCTCCATACTCTACACTGAATGCCAGCTGGTCTGGAGATTTTAAATCAGGGCACCCCCAGGGCCCAGCAATTTCTGGTTCATGCTTAAAGACTATACCCAGCAATCTCCCTGGGTTCCACTTGTGTGATGAAGAAATCAATTCCTTTTTTCTTTTTTTCTTTCTTTTAAATTAATTTATTTATTCTAATTAGGTATGACAGCAGAATGCATTTTGATTCATTATGCACAATTGCAGCACAACTTTTCATTTCTCTAGTTGTATATAATGTAGCATTGCTACTTACGTGCAAGCACACATGTACCTAGGTTAATGATGTCCATGTCATTCCCCCATCTTTCCTGCCCCCCTACCTGCTCCACTCTCTCCCTACCCTTTGCCCTATCACAGTTTTTCCCATGTCCCACCCCCATTATGGATCAGTGTCCACTTATCAGATAGAACATTTGGCTTTTGGTTTTTTGGTATTGACTTACTTCACTTAGCATGATATTCTCCTACTCCATCCATTTACCTGCAAATGCTATAATTTTAATCTCTTCTAATGCTGAGAAATATTTCATTGTATATATATATATATATATATACCATAGTTTCTTTGTGTATTCATCTATTGAAGGGCATCTAGGTTGGTTCCCAGTTTAGCTATTGTGAATTGTGCTGATATAAACATTAATGTGGCTACAGTATGCTGCTTTTAAGTCCTTTGGGTATAGATCAAGGACTGGGATAGCTGGATCAAACGGTAGTTCCATTCTAAGTTTTCTAAGAAATCTCCGCACTGCTTTCCAGATTGGTTGCACCAATTTGCAGTCTCACCAGCAATGTTTGAGTGTACCTTTTCCCCCACATCCTCACCAACACTTATTATTTTTTGTATTCTTGATAACTGCCATTCTGACTGGTGTGAGATGAAATCTTAGAGTAATTTTGATTTGCATTTCTCTAATTACTAGATATGTTGAACATTTTTTTTTTCATGTATTTGTTGATCAATGTATATCTTCTTCTGAGAAGTGTCTGTTCAGCTCCTTAGCCTATTCATTGATTGGGTTATTTTCTTTTCTTTTTTTTTTTTTTTTTTTTTTTTTTTTTTTTTGGTGTTAAGTTTTTTGAGTTTTTTATATATTCTAGAGGTAGTGCTCTATCTGACATGCATATGGCAAAACTTTGCTCCCAAAATGTAAGCTCTCTATTCACCTCATTGATTGTTTCTTTTGCTGAGAATTTTTTTAGTTTGAATCCATCCCATTTATTAATTCTTGATTTTATTTCTTGAACTACAGGAGTTTTGTTAAGGAAGTCAGGGCCTAATTCAATATGATGGAGATTTAGGCCTACTTTTTCCTCTAATAGGGGCAGGATCTCTGACCAAATTCCTAGATCCTGATTCACTTTGAGTTGAGTCTTGTGCCTGGTGAGAGGGTTTAGTTGCATTTTGCTGCATATGGATTTCTAGTTCTCCCAGCACCATTTGTTGAAGAGGGTATCTTTTGTCCAATGTATGTTTTGGGCACCTTTGTCTAGTATGAGATACCTGTATGTATGTAGGTTTGTCTCTGTGTCTTCTATTTTGTACCATTTGTCTACAAGCTTATTTTGGTGCCAATATCATGCCACTTTTGTTACTATAGCTTTGTTGTATAGTTTAAGTCTGGTTTTGTGATGCCTCCTGCTTCATTCTTCTTGATAAGGATTGCTTTGGCTATTCTGGGTCTCTTATTTTTCCAAATAAATTTTATGATTGCTTTTTCTATTTCTATAAAGAATGACATTGGGATTTTAATTGGAATTGCATTGAATCTATATAGAGCTTTGGGTAGTATGGCCATTTTGACAATATTAATGTTGCCTATTAAAGAGCATGGGAGATTTTTCCATTTTCTAAGGTCTTCTTCCATTTCTTTCTTTAGTGTTCTGTAGTTTTAATTGTAGAGGTCTTTTATCTCTTTTGTTAAATTGATTCCCAAGTAATTTTTTATGTGAATATGAATGGGGTAGTTTTCCTAATTTCTCTTTCAGAAGATTCATCACTAATGTATGGAAATGCATTTGACCTACAAGTAAATTTATTGATTGATTTTATATCCTGCTACTTGGCTGAATTAAATTATTAATTCTCAAAGTTTTCTGGTGGAGTTTTTTGGATCCTCTAAGTATAGAATCGTGTCATCAGCAAATAATGATACTTTGAATTGTTCTTTTCCTATGTGTATTTCTTTAATTTCTTCTGTCAAATTATTGGGGTTTCAAGGACTATTTTGAATAGAAGTAGTGAAGAGGGCATCTCTGTTTTGTTTCAGTTTTTAGAGGGAGTGTTTCAAATTTTTCTCCATTTAGAATGATATTGGTCTTGGGTTTAACATAGATAGCTTTTGCAATATTGAGGTGTGTTCCTACTATCCCTAGTTTTTCTAGTGTTTTGAACATGAAAGAGTGATGTATTTTTGTCAAATACTTTCTCTGCATCATATGAATTCTTATCTTTAAGTTTATTTAAGAATCATATGATTCTTATCTTTAAGTTTATTGACATGATGAATTACATTTATTGATTTCCATATATTGAACCAACATTGCATCCCTGGAATAAACCCCACTTGATAGTGGTATATGTGATTTTCCAGAATTTTGATAATTTTTGCATCTATGTTTACCAGGAATATTGGTCTGAAATTTTCTTTCCTTGATATGTCTCTGCCTGGTTTGGGTATCGGGATGATAACTAGCTTTATAGAATGAATTTGGAAGTGTTCCTTCCTTTTCTACTTCATGGAATAATTTGAGGAGTATTGGTATTAATTCTTCTTTGTAGGTCTTGTAGAACTCATCTCTTAATTCATCTGGTCCTGGGCTTTTCTTGGTTGGCAGGATTTTTATAGCATCTTCTATTTCTTTGCTGGAAATTGATCTGTTTAAATTGTGTATGTCCTCTTGACTCAGTTTGGGTTGATCATATGCCTCTAAACATTTGTGTCTTTGAGTTTTTTTTATTTTATTGGAATGTAAATTTTCAAAATAGTTCATAATTGTCTTCTGTATTTCAATAGTGTCTGTCGTGATATTTCCTTTTTCATCACGAATTTTACTAATTTGAGTTTTCTTTTTTTTTCATTAGGGTGGCTAAGGGTTTCTTTATTTTTTTCAAAAAACCAGAATTTGTCAATTTTTGAATTATTTCTTTTGTTTCAATTTCATTGATTTCCACCCCAATTTTAATTATTTCCTGCCTTCTACTACTTTTGGTGTTAGTTTGTTCTTTTTGTAGAGCTTTGAGATGTAATGTCAGGGCATTTATTTGTTGACTTTTTATTTTAATGAATGAGCTTAATGCAATGAACTTTCCCCTTAGCACTGCCTTCATAACATCCCAGAGATTTTGATAAATTCTATCAGAGTTCTCATTGGCATCTAAGAATTTTTTTTATCTCCTCTCTGATGTCTTCTGTTATCCACGCATCATTCAATATTGTATTATTTAGTCTCCAGGTACTAGAATAATTCTATTTTTTATTTTGTCACTGATTTCTAATTTCATTCCATTATGGTCAGATAGAATGCAGGGTAGTATCTCTGTTTTGTATTTGCTAAGACTTGCTTTGTGGCATAACATATGGTCTATTTTGGAGAAGAAGCCATGTGCTGCTGAGAAGAAAGTATATTTGCTCATTGATGGATGGAATATTCTATATATGTCTGTTAAATCTAAATTATTGTTTTATTGAGTATTATAATTTGTTTAGTTTTTGTTTGGAAAATCTATCCAGTGGTAAGAGAGGTGTACTAAAGTCATCCAGTATTATTGTGTTGTGGTCCATTTGATTCTTGTAGTTGAGAAGGATTTGTTTGATATAATACATAGATGTCCCATTGTTTGGGGCATAGATATTTATGGGGAAGCCAATTCTTAATCCACTACATCACCTTACTAAGAAGCTGCCTGGGGCTGGGGATGTGGCTCAAGTGGTAGTGCGCTTGCCTGGCATACGTGGGTCGCTGGGTTCAATTCTCAACACCACATAAAAATAAAGATATTGTGTCCACCTAAAACTAAAAATGAATATTTAAAAAAAAAAAAGAAGAAGAAGCTGCCTGTCTGCTCTCTTGGTTTCATACCATAGAGCAGCCAGGAAAGTGACCTTCTCTGTTGGGTTTCTGTTCTCCGACTAAAAGGCTCAGGGGTCACACTCCAGTTGAACTGGGCTGACTGGGCTGCACAAAATAACCACACAAGAGACACAAATACCTTTTTTGAGGTCGCTGTGATGGCTCCTCTGACCTTAATGGTCTGCAGGAAGAGCACACGCTGACCTCTTTTATTGAGGAGAAGCTATTCAAATGAGGCAAGGGGTCAGGTTTCAAGGGGCTGAGTCTATTTTCATGATGTCCACTGTCAGCAAGTTGACTGACACCTTGGTAGGCCACACCCAAGGTCACAGTAAGAGAAGGGGACACACACAAGGCACTTCCATGGAAGATTCTATACTAAACAGGGCAAAGGGTTATATTACAAAGAAACAGGTGAGCATAGCTTCACCCATGGGGCTGTAGCAAGACACACCCATGCACGAGACACCGACCCTCGAACCCAAGAAGGTTGGGGAAAGCTCTGCCATATTTCTGTGACTGAGCGCCTCAGCACCCAGCCAGGGAGTGTGACTCTGTCACGTGCAAGGTTGGTCTCCCACACTTCTCTATTCTGCCATCTTGAAATGACATAGATCTGGATTTCTGCAGCACAATAAGGAATTACTGTCTTTAGCAATCTATTATATACTTAAAAATAACTAGAAGACTACATTATGCTCCATCAATGAAAAAAATAGTATGCCTCAAAAAAAGAAGAAAACTACAATAGTTTAAATGAAATTTTTCCTAGATGGGTTCAATACCAATTTGGAGGGTGGGGGGAGAGGTCGCTGGGGATATAGCTCAGTTGGTAGAGTGCTTGCCTCGCATGCACAAGGCTGTGGGTTCAATCCCCAGCACCACAAAAAAAGAAAAAAAAAGCCATCAATATCAAATTTTGGGTGGGTAGAGGAAAAAGAAAATCAGTGAATTAAGTAATATGTCAGTTCAGGTTAGCCCATCTGAAGAACAGTAAATAAAAACAATGAAAAAAAATGAATGGAGCTAAGATCTATGGGAAAGCACAAAGCATACCAACATAAGCATAACAGGAATCCCAGAGGTGGAGAAAAAGCAGAAGTATGCACAAATAATATTTGAACAGTAATGGCTGAAAAAGTCCCAAATTTGATGAAAGATATGAATCTACATATCCAGGAAGCTCATCAAGCTCCAAGTAGTATAAACTCGGACACATATTAGTTAACCTATCAAAAGACCAAAAAAAGGAAAAATATTGAAAGCAGCAAGTGAGAAAAGATTCATCTCATACAAGGGATCTTCAATAAGATCAGCAGCCTATTATTAATCAGAAACCAGGTAAGCCAGAAAGCAGTGGAATGTTATATTTAATAAGTGCTGAAAGAAAAAAAAACTGTCAATGATGAACTATATATCTAGGAAAACTATCCTTGATAATTAAGGAAAACCTTAAAAATTCACAGACAAAAAACAATCACAAGTAGGGAATCCTTCATACTGAAATGAAAGGACATTAGGCAATAACTCAAAGCCAAAGATAGATATAAAGAACATCAGGAAAAGTGATTATATTATTCTACATGGATAAATATAAAAGCCAGCATTATTCTACTTTTGAGTTTGTAACCCTTTTTTCTAAAAATATGAATCTAAGACAACTTTTTTATAAAATTATTACAGATATATGTTAATGAGTACACAATATGAAAAGATAAAATTCATAATAATTATGATCAGGAGGATAAATATAGGAGTAGAGTTTAGTAGACTGTAAAAGCTAAGTTGGTATTAATTCCTACCACATGGTTATAAATGTGAAGTGTCAATTTTAATTCCCAAGACAACCACTAAGAAAATAACAAAAAAAATATAGAAAAGGAAATTAAAAGAATGAGAAAAGCACACTAGAAAAAAGTCAAATAGAAGATAATAAAAAGTTGAGGAACAACAAAAAAGATGTAGAAAAAAATGTTAAACTATGTAAATCAATATGGAGTTTCCTCAAAAGACTAGGCATGGAAACACCATATGACCCAGCTATACCACTCCTCAGTATTTATCCTAAAGAATTAAAGTCATCATACACGTATTTAGAGCAATACAATAGCCAAATCATAGAACCAGCCACAGTGTCCATCAACAGATAAATGGATTCAGAAAATGTGATATATATACTCAATGGAGTTTTATTCCGCCATAAAGAAAAATGAGTATGTCATTTGTAGGAAAATGGATGAAATTTGACACTATTATATTAAGTTAAATAAACCAAACTCAAAAATCCAAGAGTAAAGTTTTCTCTCTTATGTGGAAATTAGAAAGAAAAAAAATGAGAGAACTCATAATAATAGAAGATCACTAGAATAAGGGAAAGGGATCAGAATAAGGGAGGAGGAATGTACTGGGGAGTGAAATTGACCAAATTATATTGTTATGTGCATGTATGAATATGTAATAACATATCCCACTGTCATGTGTAATTATAATACATCAATAATTTTTTTAATTTTAAAAAGAAAACAAATGGTAAAAGTAATTACTTTTACCTTTCTTACCAGTGAATACTTTAAATGTGAATAGATTATAAATATGGTTAGTTTTTTTTTCATCAACTTGACTGGAGAAAGGTTCTCCAGGAGGCAGTGTATGCTCTTGAATCAGATCCAATACATGGTGCTATTTCTCCCATGGCCAGGAGTCACAGGTCCAAGGGGTTGCTACATCCACTGTCCCTTCCCAGATTCAAACCCATACCCCATTTGGGACACTGGAGGAACAAAGCCTGTGTTGCTTACAATGGAATTAATTGGGTTACCACTACTAAGGAGTCCTCCATGCTGTGAGATCGACACTTATGACAGGCTGGGCTCCTAGAAAGCATTTGATCAGGACCCTAAAGTTTTCC
Source organism: Marmota flaviventris (assembly GCF_047511675.1). Taxonomy (NCBI): domain Eukaryota; kingdom Metazoa; phylum Chordata; class Mammalia; order Rodentia; family Sciuridae; genus Marmota; species Marmota flaviventris. The sequence continues at coordinate 142,805,592 of NC_092499.1, forward strand.
CCTCCAGCCATCAATGGCTGAGGAGCTGTGCTTCCTGACACCACCATTCCCCATTCAAAGGAGCTTCTTAACAGCACAGGGCTATGAGGCAGCAGGGCATAAGAGAACCACCTGACAGGTGGAAACCAGAGCGCTGGCATTTGAGGATCACCTACTACGCCACAGGCTTCTACTCCTCTCACAGGGTGAGATACAATGAATTGCTGGATGCAGATATATTGAAAGCTCTAAATAAATGAAAGTTTCCTTGTTATAGGAAGGTGAAGTCACAGGCTGGAATAAACACACGACTTCTTTCACACTATGCTTTTCAGGGTAGATATGTAGGTGGTATTTACCTGAGAAGACCTGAAGAGGATTTTGAAAAGAAGCAGAAAACAATTCATTGCACCTTTAAATTTTTTATTTTTTTTAAAGGTCTGCTTTCCAGCTCAAGAGAATACCAGGATACTAGAGGGAAGGACACTGTGGGGTCTCCGGCTAGCCTTTCCAATGATATTTCCCGAGCTCTGGACCTAGAAACAACCAAAAATAAATTGGCAAATGTGCTGAAATCATTCATCAAGCTTTCACTGAGCCCACACTTGTAGTAAAGCATTAGTACTGGGTACTTCTAGTACCATAGGTTAATGGTACTAGAAGTTTCTATTCCCATGTACTATAATTCCTAATATCTTTCCACAATCATTTGTCCCAAACATAAACCATATTGTTTCCTGGGTGTGCTGTCAGGACAGGAGGAAGAAATACACTGTTCTCAAAAAAAAAGAAAACCCAGAAGAATGAAATGCACATTTTTAAGAATTGAAATAAGACATCACAGCTCACGGTTGAGTTTTTAGTACATGCTATTAAATTCTTCAGTCTTCACTATATCTTAATGAGTAAGATACTGTTTTTTAATCTCTGTTTTATAAATGAGGAAACCGAGCTAGAAGGACCAACCAGCTTCTCTAGGTCATACTTCAAGGCAAAATAGACACACAGCCCCAGTGGTGGGCTTCCATAGTGTGTGTACTCAACCACCGCTCTTGACACATGCCACTCAATCCAAAAACTAGATCCAACAACAACTCCACTTTCTAAGGTTTAATGTAGTGCCAGATAATACTGATGGCTACACTATGATGGCTTTAACAAATCATATTGAAATTCATCTAGAAGAAGAAATCAATTAAATACATTAAATATTTTTTAAATGATCATATTCTTATCATATCACATTTTCAAACACTTCTACCTGACATTCATTATCAAACTTCTGGGCTAACTGGGTTCAAAACAGAAACCTAACTGGTGGTGGTAAACAGAATTCTAGAAATGATACTATGGACTGAATGCATCTCTCCCAAATTCATGTGTTGCAACTTCATCCCCAATGTGATTGTATTAGGCAATAAGGACTTTGAGAGGAAATTAGATCATTAAGGGCAGATCTCTCATCAATGAGATTAGTGCCCCTACAAATGGAACCCAGACTGCTCACTCACTCTTCCCACCATGTAAAGTCACAAACTTAACAGTGTGCAATCCAGAAGCAGGCCCTCATCAGAAGCCGGCTGTGCTGCCACCCTGATGTCAGACTTTTAGCCTCCAAAACTGTGAGAAGTAAATTTCTCATTGTTCATCAGCTACCCAGTCTGTAATGTTGGTGACAGCAACTTGAACCAATCAAGACAAAGAGATTCTATTTTTCACCAGTTCTTGGTTTCTAGTAAACCAGAAGAAATTTGACAGTGCAATTCTTGAACACTGGGCAGGAAAGGCAGGCCTTTCCATCCTTCAGAAATGCCATAACTCTCAGCAGAATACAACATACACTAGTATGGCAGTATGTAAAACCGTGGATGTGTAACCAATGTGATTCTGCAATCTGTATACGGGGTAAAAAATGGGAGTTCATAACCCACTTGAATCAAATATATAAAATATGATATGTCAAGAGCTATGTAATGTTTTGAACAACTAATAAAAAAAAAGAAAGAAATGCCTGACTCTGACTTTGGGGGTTCTCCTTGCTCCAGAGCCTGCATGACTTTGTGTGCTCCATATCCAGTCTTTAACTTCTAGCAATAACCCAGAGAGGGCACCAGGATCTCTCTCAGAAACACAAACTGGGCCCAGCATGGATGAGTTCACCAGTCCTTCAGATCCCGCCATGCCCAGACTCCCCAGAACCTGACAGCCTTCTTGCTGGCTCCCCAGGACACCTCCGTACTCATCCTCTGGGACAAGGGTCTTAGAGGCTGCACCCCTTGCCTTGCCTTCAGACCCTAAGGCCTTACCTTTTGCTCTTGCTTCTCCCTCCATTTCTGTTAGGTTTTCTTAATCCAGTCTGTATATCTCAGAACCTGTCAGGAGCCCCAAAGGAAGAAAAGTGAGCCATCATTTTCCCTTTTCCAGCTGAAAGCCAAATGCCTAAAAGAAAATCTCAACTTTCAGCCTTCCCAACCCAGAGCCCAACAAGTTGCCAGGCAAGCTGCCGACAAGTCACTGAGGGAGAGAGATTCAGAAAGCATCAGAGCCCCCAGTGGCCACAGGGTCACATCCAGTCCAGCAGTCTTCTCTCCCTTTGTGATCCCACTCTCCAGTACATACTAGAGGACTCACCTTCTGCAGCTTCGATGGCACTGCCTATGAAAGGCCAAGGCACGGAAGGGCCGGAAGCCTCCAGGGGCAGCAGCTGCTGTGCTTCTGAACTGACTTGTCCTTGGAGAGGCAGGTGCCCTGCCCCCCAGTCTGCAGCTGTAGGTTCACATGAAGCACATCAGGCCAGACTTCTTCCTCAGAGTCTGCAGGATTTTAGCAGCACTTTGGGGATCATCATCACCATCTTCACAGCTCAGTAAGACTCTGTGAATGGCTTCAGTCCCAAATAGGAGTCATTTCCACTAACGAAATAAACCATTCGTCCTTGACATTGGGTCTTCTTAGACACTCAATAGCCTAGGTTTCCTCTGCTTCCTCACCCAGGCCACTGGCACACCGCCATCACAACCACGGGAACTACTGTCCACAGCCTTGACTTGAGTCCCCAGGTTATTTCAGTGTGATCTTCCCAAGTTCAGTGACACACACCTTCCTAAAAGGGTCCCTTTGCCTTTTCAGGATTTTAAGCTCTGCCTTTCTCAAAGAACACAAGTCTTAATTGGGAATACCATGCAAAAGACCTGAGTATTTCAAAGAAAAACAGCTCATTCCAGGAGACGCCTAAATCCCCTGGGGCCCTCTCAGCTGCAGGACATGGGCTCTCACCTGGGTGGTGGACATTTTGCTTTGCATTTCACTGTCCACTCCTAGGGGACAGGTTTTCTGTTTCACTTGTCACTTGCTGGGGATGAAAGGGAACTCTGTAGTACTATGCGGAAATGGCCTTTCCATGACCCAACAGTGTGCTGTGGTCCATGATGCTCCTCCTCCAGGGATCGGGACTGCCTTCCTCAGTAACCCCAACTGTCTCTCCTCAGTGCCTTGTCCTCCTCCCAAGACTGGCTTCATCTCAGAGTTCTGAGAAATTCACTTCCCAAGCAAGAAGTTCTTGGGCCCTTGTGTCCTTGGCCACCTTCAGGCTCTAGGTGCAGGGTGGAGGGTGAAAGACTGAGCAGCTGCACAAAACAAAGTAAGCTGGAGGCAGGAATGAGAATCGACCCCCTTGTCAGGGAACCTGCTCCCCCAGATCATGGTTTGCGCTTTCCAAGTGAAAGTCTCATGCAGTAAGTCCTCCTGTGTCTTTTCCTCTGGCTCTGACCTTGAAGGGAGTCCTCTTGTGGTTCCACTGGGCCACCTGCTGCCTTGTACTTGGGCTCTATGCCATAATCACCAGTACCTTCTCCAGCAGCTGAAACCCTCTTTTCTGCTGGTCCAACAGGGCATCTAGACTGTTAAATCCATAGCAGCTGCCCAGCCAGCAAATGTCACTGTCACTTGTAAACCACAGTTGGGGCTCGCTCTTCAGCATCCCTTCATGGACTTTCTAAAAAAAAAGGAGGTTCTAGGGTTTCAGGCTCTTGGAGTCCTTGGTCACTGAGCACAGTGGCTGCAACAGGGCATTTTGGCAGCAACATTTGTAAGAGATCATGCTTTTGCTACAATAAGCTTCTTATGAATAGATCAAATCCATTCTCAGACCCCATGCAGTGACCTCCATCCCTTCAGTCTGGACAAAGGTGAGAGTGCCTCACCCCTTCAACCTTAAACATCCTTCTCTGGGCTGGTGGGGAACCCATGAGACACAGGTATAGAAGGGGACTGGAGGGAGAGGAGCCACCTGCCTCTAGTGGAGTCGTGCTTAGGGTTTTGGAGACAGACGGCTCAGGCACAAGAGGGGATTTTCCCTCCTGTAGAGGAAAGAATTGGAATTCACATAAACTCTATGAGCTCAGAAGTACAGAATGGGGATAACTGGACTCTATGATGTCCAAGGGCTCCCCTGTGGTAGATGGGATAATGCTCCCCTGAATATATCCATGTGCTTCTCCCCAGAACCTGTGAATATGTTATGTAGCAATGGAGAATTAAGTTGCAGGTGGAATTTAGGTTACTGATCAGTTAACCTTGAGACAAGGACATAATCCTGGGTTATCCAGGATGAACCCATTGCAATCACAAGGGCCCTTAGAAATGAGAGGGAGGCAGGCCAAGTAGCATCAGAATTAGAGACAGATTTGAAGGTTCTGGCTTTCAAGTGGGAAGAAATGCAGGTGGCCTCTAGAAATGGAAAAAAAGAAAATGATTGTTCCTTAAAGCCTTCTGGAGGAGCAAAGCCTGGCCAGCACTTCCACATAAGCCCAGGGAAAGTTCTAAGACAATAAATTGATGCTCTTTAACACGTTCAGCTTGGGGTAATTTGTTACAGCAGCCACAGAACACTAATCCACCCTCCCTCCCTAACAGCAGCATGACAACATCCCATTGGCTTTACTCTGCTGGCCAGGGCTCCATCTCCCCTGCCTTAAGTTACAAAGACCCTGCTCCTAGCACAGCTGTGGGGCAGAATCCACATCCTGGTGCCACCTCACATCAACCTTGTGTATGCGCTGAAGAAAAACAGGAGTATAATGCCCTGGGTTTTTCAAAGGGCCTGGCTGTTTTTAAACCTCTATCGTTTAAAAAAGGAAAAAAAAAGAAAAACTGTTTTCAGAGTGTTCTTCCGTGCCAGTTACTGAGCATCTCCCTAAGGATGCAAAAGCCAAATGGACATCCTCCTTTCCCTCAAGGAATTCACTGTCTAGTTGGAAAAAGAGACACAGGGGCAAATACTAGAATCCTTGATGTTCCAGAGGTTAGGCCAGTGTTGGATTAGCCCAGCCTCCCTCTGCAGAAACAGCAACTGGCAAAAGACAGATGTTCAAAAGCCCCATGTGCTTCAACCTCAAAACCAGCGATCAATGGCATCAGAGACACCTAAGAGGCTGTCAGGGCTTCTGGTTTTTTCATCTAACGAATAATTCTGAGTCCCAGCTAGGACACGGAGTCATTGAAAGATCTTTTCATGGGAGATTTTGTGCTACCTGCTCTTTGTACTTGTCTTTTGTCAGAGGGGGATAGAAAGTTCTAGTTAATAGGGAACAGTAGAGAAAAATCACTGCTGAGGAGCAGAATCAAACAATCCATCCTTTGCCTATTGTCTCCTCTCCCCTTCCTGATTCTCAAGTGACATTTCAAACTCATGTGTATTCTTTATGTAGGTGGATAAACTCAAACTCAAGTTTTTCCCTTTGGGGGTTTTGCTTGTTTTATTAAACTTGAATTGTCCTGAGGAACTAAAAGACTGACAATGAAAATTTGACTAAATTCCTCCTCTTGTGTTGAAATATTGACTGCTGAAATAGCCAAACTGGCACTATACCAGAAGGCAGTCTGGTAAACATTTTAGATGGAATGTCTAAGAACAAATCATTTTAATGGGGGCTGAGGGCTTGCCTGTTTCTGCAGTTAAGATAGAGCTTTTCTGAGCCTAGCCAGATGAGAAACCACACATATAGAAGTTGAGTCCAATTGACAAGATCAGAGCTTCAATTACAAGCTGCCTGAGGATAGTTCTGGAGGCAGGTGATCTTCCCTGGGTGCTTGTTTAGCCCAAGTTCATAATAGGAGTATTGCCACGACCTAGTAAGGAAGGGCCCTGATGGCTTCAAAGACTTCAAAATCACTGCCACTTAGGAAGGTCTGGCAGAAGATAATAATAACAGCCATGGAAATAAAAACTTGTTACTTTCGAGTTTTCTGAACATCTATCAAAGCTGATAATGAAGGGTGATGAAATCTGTTTACCACTCTGTGTGTTCTCCTCTTTTACCTTCCTCCCAGTCCCTATCCCTTGCCCACCACATTGTTCACCAACTGCCCACAGCGGGATGAGGGCAGGGTTCTTCCTGGATGCTTTTCCCACTGAACCCAGAACCTCTTGGTATCTGACCTGAGGAATGGCTTCTCCTCCTGTTCCCTCTTCCTTTGAAAGGCCATCCACCATGCTAGATTCTCAAAGCAGCAATGATTCTCTCCTTCCCCCTCATTTCATCTCAACACAGGCTCTGCAGCCGCTTTAGATATCACAGGGCCATAGGCATGGAGGAATGCAGTTATCACACCCAAAGAAAATAGTCTTAATCATGTCAAATTTAAAGCAAGCCCCTAAACATCTCACACTAGCTGCAGCATCCACAGGCATTTACCACAAAGCCACATGATTCAAGACACCACTGGCAAACCCAAAAATATCATACACAGGCTCATCCTTGGATGAAATGCAAAGCCCAGTGAAGGATGACATCACTTCAGACTGAGGAATGGTTTTAGAGTCAGTAGAGTCAGACTATGACCTGGGCTAGTGGCAAATGTTCTCCTGAGAAATGAAAGATAGGATATGGTATTTGTGTTCGAGGGAAACATCTCAAGTGCTGACAATATGTTCAACAACACAGAAGAGTTTTCCTATGTGACTAGAGGGTTATGTGTGTAGAAGAAGAGTAGAGATTCAGGATGTAGGGGAAAAAAAGGATCATTCAGACCAGACTATGCTTTGTCTCCTAAAGCTGAGTTAAAGAGATAGGACTTTCTTCTATTGGCAGTGTGGAGTCATTGAAAATGAGTTCAGGAGCAGGAATAGGCTGTTCCTGCTAAGTGAGCTTTGAGGAAGAAAGACTCCAACAAGATCTGTAGGATGGATAGGTAGATGGAAGGCAGAGAGACTTTGGTGGATTGAATAGCATCTCCCCAAAATGCACATCCACCCAGAACCCCAGAATGTGCCCTTACTTGGGTCTTTTCGGATATGATTAGCCAAGATGAGGTCATTCTGGATTAAGGTGGACCCTATATCCATCCAATGGCTGATGTCCTTGTACAAAGAGGCAAGGATACACAAAGATGGAGTAAAGAACACCATGTGATAACAGAGGCAGAGACTGCAGTGGTCCCCTCACAAGCCAAAAAAATGGCAAGGATCACCAGTAACCACCAGAACCTGGGAGAGAGACATGGCACAGACTCTCCCCCACAACCCCCAACAAGGGACCCGGCCTGCTGGCATCTTCATTTTATACTTCGAGTTTGCAGCAGGACTGGGAAAAAAATTAATTTCTGTGATTTTGAGTCACTCAGTTTGTAGTACTCTGTTACAGCAACCCTAGGAAACTAACAAGCCAATAAAGAATTTAGCTGGAGTGCAAGCTCTAGAAATGACACCTGAGATGAAAATCAGGCCCTGGAAAAAACAATAAATACTTGGAAAGAATGAGGGGTCCATGGCAATTAATAGAGAACGAGCCAACTGTAGCAGCAAAATGCTGCTCCAAATTCAGAGTGGGGCTCCAGTTTTACTCTGAGGACAGTTCTCTAGGGTGTGAATTTCAGGGGGAAGCTTATGCTCCTTGGAAATACTCCTGGAAGTAGGAGATAAATTTGACCTCCCAGACTTGAAGTCTGCAAACTCTGAAGGGATCTCTGACAATCTCAACCCAAAGACAGTGATATTGCATATTGAAAAAACCAAGGTATATGGCGAGTACTCTTTTTTTTGCTTCACATTCTAAAGACTAGCCCAGAGTCTACAGAAGTGCAGAAAAGACAAAAGAAGAGCTTCCCCTGCTAAAGCCAGCATGGCAGAAGCAGGATGTTTCTAGAATAACCCAAAGGGAAAATCCTGCCCCTGCCAAGTCGAGGTTGACTCTCCAGTGCCTCCTTTTCCAGGTCTGGAATAAGAGAGCAATACATTTCCTTGGTATTCCTTGGCCTCCCTCTCAGCTGGGCCCCTGGAAAGCCCTTGGCCTACCTTGCACACTCAGAACTCAGGCAGCCATACTTCAGAGGGTACAGGGACACATGCTCTCACCCCAAAGCCTGGACAGGGAGTGAAGTCTAGAGAGGTAAATTTTGCTCACCAAAGAGTAATTCACCACCCCCACTCCGTGCTGTCCTGAAACTCCTCAGAAGCACCCCAGAAGCCATCAGTGAAAAGAACTCACAGGACAGTCCTCCTCCCCACCCTTCAAGGGAGAAAACCCAAGAAACAATAATCCAGCCTACTGGCCAACTGTTCCTAGACCTCACCTGTGGATTCCAATTCCTTCAAATGCCTCAAGCTTCTCATGGCCTCATCTGGGATGGGGAAGGGATTCTAAAAATGAGGGAGGACCTTGTCCCCAGCTTTGGGCTCACTAGCAGTGCAGCCAACTCCAGCCACAGCTCAATCATCTCCTCTGTTCTCTTCCCCTGGACCCAGAGCTACCCTCCCCTTGAGCCCCGCTCCCTCCTAGTCTCCCCCCGCACGCACACACACACACACACACACACACCCCAGATGCCACTTGCGTGACCTAAAATGCAACTCACAATTAGGGTGAGAAGCACTAGCAGGCACCTTCCGCCCACTCCATTGGCACCATTTTGACAAAGTGAGTTTTCATAACACAGCTTAGAGGGCCAGTTAGGTACAGCAATACCCTTATACCCATCTCCTTCCCTCTGCAAACTTTCCCTTCACACTTTTCTCCCTATTCCCCCACCCCTCCTAGGTCATACCTTTTTTGCTTCACCCAAGCCAACCTCCCCAGCCCAGCTCAAATGCTCCCTCCACCCACCATCAGATTCTGCTCAGGCTCTCCCTTCTCTGGAGCCTTCTCAAGCACACAGGCCCCGATCAGGGAGCCCTCCTCTGTGGTTCTGCCACGGCCAGAGCAGCGTGCTCACTTAGTTCCACTGAAGCAACTAATGCCCTTGGGCTTTTTGCCCAAATCTCCTTGCAATCCTTCTGGGGCTGCCATTTTGAGCAAGCCATTACTATAGTCTCTGTTCTTGGCACAAGCCTGGCTGCCTACAGGTACTCCCATCAGAGGCTAACAGTTGGTGGGCTATTTCTGAGGTACAAATATGTTGCAGGCCCAAGTAGAAACTGTCTGTAGAAGCTCCTTTGCTCATGTTAAAACTGAAGACCCAGATATCTCAGTGATGGCCCCAGCCAGAAGGAGACTGCTTCAGGTTGCCCCTTTCCTGCACATCAGCCCAGCCCAGCCCAGCAAGGACCCAGGCCAGGCTCCATACCCTTCCCAGGGGCACAGAAGACCTTGGTCCACTAAGAGAGAGGGACTATGGATTTTCCAGCTGGAAACACCCCACCCCCCACCCCAAAGATGCTTAGATCTAACATGGCATGTTAAAGGAGGAAACAGCATAGGAGAGCTCCGTGTCCTGAACCTTATTCTTAAAGGGCCTTCAACCCTAGCCTTCAAATCGGATCTCCAATTGAGTTTCCACCCAGCCACTATTGTTTTTATGTGTGCTTTTTAAAAAGCAGAGCCCCTGTCCATCTCTAAAATATCCTCTCAGATCTTGATATAGGGTAGATGGTAACTCAAGAGGAGTTGGGGACGTGTCAAAGGAAGGGGCAGCCTGTTCTCCAGCCCCTTTCCCATGGTGAAAAGCCAGATCAGCAAGGCCCAGAAGCCCTGCAAGGCATAGCCAAGATCTACCAGAGGCCAGTTGCCAGAGGTGGGGGCACATGGGCACAACAATCTTGGAGACTTTAGTCTCTTCTCCCTGTTGCCAGGAGAAGGGGAAAAAGTTTATTACATCCAGATCTGAAATTCCCATACAGCCTTATCCCATTCTCTGTGGGCAGTGTGTCCTAAGCTGTCTACCTGGAAGGACATGAGCCATGGCAAAGAATGGGAGAGTAGGGGGCAGGAGAAAGACCAAATGAAGGCCAAATTTCCCTAGCAACAGATCTCTTCCTGGGCCTGATAAGGCTCCCACATCAAGTTTTTCTTCAGCTAAAACAGGAAGAGCCCCTAGAAAATGATAAGGCAGGGACTAGGGTCTCACATGAAGCAAAGACTGCCCTCAAACCTGTGATGGAAATTGAGTTATTAAATTGATTCATCACATTTTCACTGGACATTTCCATTAGTACTGCCTCCTACATCTCCACAGAAAGGTCTGGACCCCCCTGTCCTTGAGACTTAAGAGGCCACCTGGCTATAGAACCAGGGCACCAACTGCTGAGAATTTCAAGAAGAGAAAATTCCAATGGCAGTTGAAGGCAACTGTCATGCAGAGAAGCTCCAGAATAGCATAATCCACAGAACTGGGAGAAGGTGGCCTTAGGAGGAATGCAGATGGGAGGGAAGGGATAAGCAGAGATTCAGCCTGGGGGCCAGCAAAGAAGAAGGGGCAAAGACAGGAAAGAAGAGGTGAAGCCACCCATTAATCACTGGCCCCAGAGGCAAATTGTGTCAACTTGCATGTTGGCTGGGCGACCTGTCCAATGATGGAAACTCACAGCCTTTTGAGCTAACCAGCAATTTCTTATCCCGACAGGAAGGCTACCTCTGATTTTGAATTAATAAGTGAATGCTGTGAATCAAGATCAAGTTCATGCCAAGCCTGCAACTTTTTTTAACTGAAACAAATTACTAACAGCAGGTTCAAAGAAGCTGGCCAACGACAAAACTGGGAAAGGGATATTTAGAAGAGATGTCTGTGCACAGGCATATTGCCACGTGTATGTCCACTCGTGTACATGCTGGCAGCATAACTAAACCCCAAAATCCTGTGGAATATTCTCAGTTCAGGATGCCCTCATGGTCCCAGTAATGCTTTGCTTGACTCTAGGCCAAAAGAAATAGCTGGTAGTTTGGTTAATCGGTAGTTAGGTCAATGTGGTGTCTAACAGATGTCACTCTGGTCATTTTGAAAACTTTACAATATTCTGTGGCACTCCTCTGTGAGTTTGCTGCAGCACCCTGGGGGACCTGATCACAGAATTTGGGAACTACATCCACAAACCATTGACTAGGAATCATGGTGGAGGCCTTCAGTCTTTTACTGCCCACTCCAGAGGGAAAGATGTCAGGGGTGTTTATCTCAAATTTTTACTAAATGAAATTCATTTTTAAAAAGCCACCGGGTTACCAACGTGATTTCTGACTCAGTTGTTTTGTTTCTCTAGCCACACTGTCCCAGCCTTCACTGAAAGATTTGCCCCAAAGGAACAGCTGAGTTGACTCAGGTCCACCCAGAAAGTCAAAGTCATCCATAAGGATCCTTCCCTAGAAGAACCTCAACTTTTTCCCCCACGTGCAGAAGTTTAATCTGCAAAAAGCAATGATAGTGAAATTCTGTTTCGGATGGTTAACACATGAGCTTGTTCAGCCATCACTGTTCCTTCTGTTTGTGTGTTCTCTCTGACAAGAAGAGCACATTCTAGAGACCAAAGGCTCAGGTCCCTGTGCCTTCCCAGGATCCCCTCACCTAGGTACAGTGCTGAGAGGGGAACTCAGCGAGGGTTTGTGGGCATAGTCTTGAGAAATGGCCACTATTGGGCTGCCACCACTGCTTAAGAGTGTCCACAGAGAAGGTGACAACAATAAAGAGCTTTTGCTATGTCACATGAGTTCAGTGATGCATCCCTGAGTTAGGGTTATTTCTTGTTATTCCCAAGTGGAAGTAAGATGAAGTTCAAACCTGGGAAGTAGTCTAGACTATCAGCTTAGCCCCAGGTCCAATACCAACACCCATTATCCAAATCATTTTCCTAGCCTTTTCATGTATTGAATGCTGGGGAGATGGGTAGCCCTGGAAGGGGGAGAGAAGGGCATGAGGGAACAAAGGAAGAAGAGGGAGGAAAATGGGAGAGCTTACCAATCAGTCGAGAAGTAAAATGAATTTTGAAATAAAGAACAATAAACTCTTGATCTCCACTTCAAAAGCCAGAGCTTGTATTTAACAGGAGAGTCCCAATTTCTATTATTTCTGCCTGCTGCCTAGACCACAGGGACAGGCACCTTTGAATCGCACTCGATCTCTTTTTCTACAGCAATTAAGCAAGCACAAATAATTCTGAAATGTTTGCTAAAATTGCTTCTCTGACTAAATTTAGCATGTACTATGTTCAAGGCAGTGTGCTAGATAATCTGTAATTTTTTCTATGGTAAAATGTGTCATCTCTCCGTGTAGCACCTCTACCACTCTGTTTCAGAGATGCCCCAAATGGAGTCTCATCTTAGTCAAATGCTGTCACCGCTGAGCACACATAGGAGCGGCATGGTGTGTATCCACACCACATTCATATTCTATGTCCTCCCTACTCAGCGTTCTAAATGCTACTCTATAAACTGCAGTGATTTGGGAAATATCCCTGCAAAGAACGAGGAAAGGCTTGCCCTCTTTTCTCTTTCTTGAATGAAGCTTAGAGCCAACAAAGGTCACTGCTTTGATGGAGGAACCCAGTGGGATCCTGCCCCCTCCCCCAGACCCTTGAGTTTTTTCATTTGGGTTGCATTTAACCTGACAGGCACCTGCCCTGCCCACCCCTGGAGCTCAAGTGGGCAGGGCAGGTGCAGAGCCCACCCCAGAAGGCCGCTGATATTCCCTGTGTTGTGCCTCACCATTATCTGGTTCTCTTGAGTTCCACAGGGCTCTCTTCTTCCAGTCTGCACATCTCAGAAGCTAACATGAGGACCTAAAGCAATGCAGAGTCACAGCATTCAGACAGCTAGAGAACACACTCCTCAAAGGAGGTTTCCTAAAACAGTACCGCCCACCCAGGTGACCAGTGAGGTGGTTAGGAGTGGCCTACAAGTGCTGTTTGGTCCACCCAACCAAAACAGACCCGATACCTCAAGTTCTGACTTGCCTTACAGAGGCTGAGGCACCCTCCAGGGTCACCTGGGTCCAGTGGCCATCATCTCAACCAGCCCAATGCTTCTCAAAGCTTTTGACCACAAAACCATAGTTAGAAATAAGTTGAATAAACTTTTCATCTCCACCCAGTGCAGATATTTAGATATAACACGAGACCGTAACTGGGGCAGGGGGCATTTAATCCATTTTGTGAGTGATACCCTGAGGTTTTTGTTTCTCATCTATCATTGAACAATGCTGGCTGTAAACCACTAAATTGATTTCACAACCCACTAATGGTTTGCAACCCACCGTAGGAGAAGCACTGCGGTACGAGACAGGTGGTCTGTTTTATTTGGCCCTCCAGCAGCCTTTTGTTCTCGAGGAATACCCCGATAATTCCAAATCTAAATTGACCCAAGAGGCTCCTTTCCACCTCCCAAGTTCCTCTTCGGAGGCTGTCAGGAGTCTGACTGCTCAGCTGAACAGGGCGTTTTGCCCCCAGCAGAGCCTCATTGCGGGCAGGCTGGGCCTGGGCCACATCTCTCTCTGTCTTCTCTGCATCTCATTCCTCGTCCTCCCCACCCAACTCTTCTCTCTTCCAGGTCATTTACAGGATTGTGGGGTGAATGGGGGCTGAGCACAGGGTGCCCGCAGCAGCTCTGGTGGGAAGGAATGGGCAGGGAGAATCCTATGTGTGAAGGAGGAAGGGAAGGTTGGGCCCTGCTCCTGTCTCCAGGATAAGGGCTGGTTGGTACCACAGCCAGGGAGTCATGGACAGTAGCTTTTGCCCACCTTCTCCATCTCTCAGATCCCAAACCTGTTTTTTCCACCTAGAAAACCCTTTCCACGGAAGGGACCATCTCTGTCCTAAGAATCCAGTGGAGGGTGGGCTATCACCCACACCTTTAAATGGCTGGGGTTTGGGGACATCTGAGATGTCATTAGGTTCTAGCTTAAAAAGGGTGAAACTCTGGGAATCATTTGGCAGAGAGTTTTAACAAAGGATATCTGCAGTCTTCTTGATCTCCCTGCCTCCTCACTGCACCTGGGTCAGCAGAAGAAAAGAAAAGGGGCCCTGATGCCCCAGCCCAAAGATGCCCAGATACTTAGGCACCTAGCCACACATGCATTCTTTCCTCCGTTCCTTTTTGGATGGTGAACATTTTCTTTGTGTTGGCTTGTAATGGACGGTATTTGTATTTGTCCACACCAGCTTTCATGCCAACCTGCAGCCCGGTAGTTTGGCCCCTCAGGAATGTCCTAGAAGCTGGGGTTAGTGTCACCAATCTCTGCCCAGTGACAGCAATTCCTGTCCAGGACACTCTAGGGCTGGGTCCCTGCTGGTGTTCCCTGTTGATAGGTACAGAGTTCCCCTTCTCTTTCAGAAGAAAAGGGTCATTTCTTCACTCTCCACTTCCTTCCATTGGCTTCTCCCTGCTCACCTTCTCTCAGACCAGGTTCCCTCTCCACTCCAAGGATGACCTAATCTTAGTTGTGCAGCTCTCCCATTCAATGTTATGACTCCCCTAGGCTTGTTCCTGGGGTATCACAGGAGACTAAAATCCACAAGCCTAGCAGCAAGTGCAACCTTCAGGCCCTACATTTAAATCTGAGGCTTCAAAGGACCATCAAACACAACCCGTGCCCACAAGGAATTTACAGTGTCTTTGGAGAGAAAGATGCATAATTACAGGCTTACATGCAGGAGGCAGACCTGTTTGTAAGATCCTTAAAGAATGCCAGGTAGGGGACTCCTTGGCCTTAGTCCAGGGGAGAGAGCCCCTCAAGAGGGGGATTTAAGTTGGAATCAACAAAATTCAATTCTTGCAACATTCCAGAATAGGTAAGAGGAGGTGGGAATGTGTACAAGGTGCTCAGATAATTGCAGAATCCTCAGGGTAGGGAATGGAAGATGGCGGTCCAAAGCCTCAGAGGATGGAGGGCCTCAGAGGGTCTAGTCTTTCACACCAAAGTAGAGAGTTTGGACTTGGATTTGTGCATCATGGGAAGCTGTTGAAGGCTTGGTGAGCCTGGAAGTAACAAATGCTAAGTGGTACCAGGGGAGAATGGCTTGTCTGGGGTCCATGGAAAAAAACTGGAAGGGCTGAGCCTGGAGGTTGGGATCCCAGGTAGGAGACTGCGTGCAAGCAGTGGGCTGAAGGGATGGGCACTGGCATGATTTGTTGATTGGTCATGTTGGGGTCCAAGTGACATCCGGGTTTAAAGTTTGGGAGGACTGACAAATGAGGGAGCAGCAGTGTTCAAGAGCACAGTCAATGGAGTGCATTTGCAGGACTCTCTTGCCCTTGGAGTCCTATGGTGGAAATCCTGCCCCAGGGACACAGCAGCTGGTTTGTTTACCCCCCACACACCTGTCCCTCCTCTTCAGGCAACAGAAAATCTGCTTCTTGGACCTGAATGTCACTCTGACCCTAGTGATACTAGTATTTCTCTCATGTGACAGATTCCCAATCAATGGCCTCACCAGCCAGGTGGCCTGGGAGGAGGGCAGAGGCTACGCCTCAGCCTGCCAGGGCTTGTCGGGCCACTGAGAGCAGCTGGCATGCAACTTGGAGCCCCACTGGGCCCCTGAACTGACTCGTCCTTGGGAAGCAGTAGGCGGGAGGGCCCTTCTCTCTCAGCTCAATGGAGTGGGCAGGAGTCCCCTTGGCTGCTCCACCTACTTTTGTGGTTCAGGCCTTCTTTCCTGACCAGAAGTTTGCTGAGAGCGATGGGGATCTCTGCAGAGATGCACATCATGGCTAGGATCCAAGGCCAGTCCTATTTCCCCATGGTCTGATCATCTATCTACTTTTGTCCCTCTTAATGCACAAACCCAGTCTAGCCTGGCCAGAAATCCTGGGGCTTCTCTTGGTACTGTTTCCCCTGATGGGTCACCTCTGTTCACACTCAGTGGCAGGAGGAGGTCCTTGCTCTCTTCTTTGATGTTGCCGGAGCTCCCCAGGGTCATGGCCTCAGCCTCTGGAGAGCACTGTGGTGAACAGCAAAGGTTCCTCTCCCCGGGCTCTGGTCCCTGGCACCACCACTGTGGGAAGAAGGTGGAAGTGAGCAGGGGCAGGTGCAGGTGAGGCTGCTTCCGAAGACTATCTGAGAGGAGGTGTCCAGCTCAACGCCTGGGTCCAGAGCAGCTTTATTGGAGGGTAAAGCATCTGGAGTTAGCCCTCCTGTGTCTTTTCCTCTGTTCTTTGGTCTTAATGGCAGTCCTCGGGCCACCAAAGATGAGATTCCCTTCCCCCAGAAAAACTGGTCCTTTTGCACAGGACCTCACAACTGAAAACATTTACTCCACTGGGGGGCTGGCACGCAAGGCAGTGGCCCTCGCCCTGGAAGCCACTATAACCGGGGACCCATTGGTCACAGGGATAGATCTCTAGCCCATGCTACATTGGGTGTGGACACATACCGGACCCAACCTCAGACAGGCCAGGAATAAAGAAAATGAAGTTCCCATGCCCCTTCAGGCCACAAGTGGCCCTGGGTCTAAAATGAGGTCTTTGGACTCAATGGTGACCCTCCGGCACTGCAACCCCGTCAGCTTTTTCTTCTTCACCCCAACTCAATTGATCCTGCTTCCCAAATGTCAAAGACACAGGGAGAAGTCCTGGTAACCATATCCTAATTGTACTGTCACTCGCCTGAGTGGAAACTAGGTGGTGGTACTAAAAGGACTCACACTGGGAGAGTGCTTGCATCCCCCAAAGCACTGATTAAATACTTCTGGTGGGTACAGGGCACCAGCAAAATGAACAAATAGCAGAACCCACCCCAGATGCTTGCTCACCGCTCAGTCGGAGAGACAGGCAAAGAAGCCGCAATCTAAATGCTGCGGTCCTTAGCGACAGACTGGAGCCAGACCCAGGCCCAGGCCTTTCTCCCAAGTTAGCACGAGGTGCTGGCTTTTTGGACCTGTCATGGAATCTGGCAGGGAAAAGAAAGTAATCCCGCATTCAACTTGATAGCACCCACATCCTTCTTGTTTGCATTTTGTGCTTTTGGCACTTTCTCTGTTTATCCTTTGGTTAGGAGGTGCTTGGAATTTTTTGATATGAAGATGCTTTTAAAAATTTGGCTGACGGATACCGATCCTTCCATTCCGAAAGCACATTCGGGGGACTGGAGGCCCTGGCTGTTTCCTGATGGGTGTTGGCCCCTGGCATGCTGGTTCCAGCCTCATCTGAGCAGCTTCCCCCCAGCAGCTCCCCACACTGGGAAAACGGAGGAACACCTGAGACACAGTGGCAGAAACAGTCCACCCACTGGTGCTGGCCTCAGCCCTGGACCTGCCTAAGGAATATTGGTTGCTCTTGTTCTCTTTGCCCTTCCCCTCTTCATCCAGTTCTGTCCCAAGCAAATGCCAAACCTGTATGTTTGGGTGACATTGGTGACATTTTTAAGCCATGACAACTGTTCCCCCTGCTTGCCCTAACTCACCTGGGGCCCAGGAGACTCCCACCTTCCTTCCTTTTTGTCTTCCTGCCTCAGTCAAACGGACAGGGAAGATAGAAATATTACTGTCTGAAATTAGTGTGGATGTGTGTCCGCTGGGGCGTAGGGTCAGGAACGAGTCCCCTCTCAAAGAAGGCTTTGAAATTGCCTTTTTTGAACACTTGATGCTCCAAGCAGCCCAATGATCTAAAGTGAAAAGGCCTCCAACAGCTGCAGCTGGTCTGGGCCTCTGTCTCTTCTGTTTCTACTACTTGTTTTTGAAAAGGCCTGGAGAATTTTGAACCCAATTCCAAAAATGGAGACTTCACTGACATGTAAAATGTCATATAAAATGCCTCCTGTACTTTCCTCTGCTGATTTGAGTGTCCTGATATTCCTTCCTCTCTAAGTAGAAAGGATGCTCAGAAATCCCTTCAGAGAGTGAAATCCCGTTCCCATAGGCTGATTTACAACAGGTGACACTCCCTAAGGGGGATCAGAATGGCCGTCAGTCCCCAGATGACCCTCAGCTGAATCTGTGGTGCATCCTGCTGAACCCCAATCCGTACCCGTCTCTTGGGACACATAAAGTTACCATGTCAGGGAGCAGTCCCTGCTTTTGTAGAACCTGCCCTCACCAGTGGAAATTCTTGAGAAATTCCTCTGAACACAAAGTTTGACTTCCAGGAATTTGATTCAAATAGCCCCCACTCTGGATGGGGATCCTTCCTGGAGGACTGTGTTGCCTGTTTCAAAAGTCCTGGGGAAAGAACTGGATTGACAGGCTCTCTCTCTGCCTGGTGGTCCTGTTGCCACACAGTGTTGCTATTGAGCACTGACCCTGAGCAGTTCCCCCAACTTGCCCAACAGTGATGATTCCTTCGCTGGTCTTCTTCTTCAAAGGAAGATAGACCCACTTCCACAGTGTCAAATTCTATCATGGGTTCTCCACCCTTGAGTGCACACACCCACTCAGTTGCTATTTCCAAAGCATGCCCAGTACACTTGCGTGACTGGGTCACAGGTTGCCTCTCTCCAACCCCACTCTGAACTAGAATCCCACCCTTTTATTTCCCGCCAGCTCTCAGCTTTTGCCCTCCTTGCACATAGCATAGTGAGCCAAGTCAATAGACCATTCTCAAGGTATTAGGACTTAAGAAGGTTGACTATTGGGAACTAATAGTTGGAGTCTTTCCCAGAAAACTTTAGTTCCTGAGCCACTAAGTCCACCCTTCATATAATTAGATATGCATTTGGGAGATTCAGACAGGTCATAGAAAGTTCTAGAACATTCTAAGTCCATTTTTTGAAATGCGTGTTTATTCTGTTTCTACATAACTAAGGGGTTGCTCAAGTGAATATTTTAACTGAAGATACTAATTTCTTCTCAATTGTAAAAAAAAGCCAAGGCTACTGTGTTTATATTCCTTCTGTATGTTCTGTCCATTCTGTCTGCTTGGGGTTTATGGTCACCCTTTGTCTTCTACTTATTCTGTATATTTCACAAATGGGTTAATTGTCTAAACCTAATCTAAACAAAAATTCTAAGTTTTCTTAGCATAGGCAATGGGGGCCTCCATATTTGAAATTGGAAAGAAGAATACTTTCCCCTAGAGTGTTTTGAAAACAGAATCTTAATGGAGAAACCATTGACCCTTTTATTTATAAATAATACTCATAAAGTCCTAATATAAACTACTCTCAGGCCAGTATCATAAAGTTATATCAAATTTGGCTCCATTTATCACTTTTTTTAATGTTTGAAATATTTTATTAGGATGATTAGAAACCCCATGGAGATAACTGTTATAGTCAGTTTGATATGCAAGATGGCTACTAAGTGACTAATGGTAAGGTAGTGTATAAAGTGTGGATACACTGGACAAAGTGATGATTAAGGTCCTGGGCAGTACAGACCAGTAGATAGACAAAATTTCATCATATTACTCAAAATAGCACACAATTTAAAACCTCAGAGTTGACTGTTTCTGGAACTTCTCCATTTAGTATTTTTGGATCACAGCTGACTACAAAATTAAGTAAAACCATGGAAAGTAAAATCCAGATAGGGGGACTAACTAGTATAACATTATTTCACTGCCATAAATTAGAAACATTTTAATAGACAAATGGCCCTACTTTTAATAAAACTATTACAAATTCTGCCCCCATCACTTGATTAGTAGGCCTATATAGCATGTCAACTTTTATGTACTGGGGTGACATTTTGGAAACTTGTATTTTTGGAAAATACAGGAAACTACTTTGCTCAAAGTTAATTGAGCATCTTATAATGATTTTCAGAAATATGTTTACAGATTAAGAGGACATCTGGATACACCTGTTTCCAGAAAGATTCAGGGAAGAAGAAAAAAGCATAGTCAACAAATATGTTTTAAAATGAGACATTGTCTTGGTTTGAAGGATTCAGACAAAATTTTAAAAACAGATTGAAATTGTTTTAATTGACACATAAGAATCATATTTATTTATGGGGTACAATGTTCTCCTTTAATGAAAATATATTGAAGATTAAAATTTAACCACACGTCAGCCTCAAAAATAGATCAAAGCTGCTTTAATAGTATGATTTTTTTTAATCGTGCAAATTTGGGCACTAAAAAAATGGCATATTTTCATAATTTTAGTGTTTTGTTGCTAAATAATGAGATAATGGCTGTGCACATTCTACATTCCCACTTACAACACACTGCAGCAGAGGAAGGCTTTTATCCAGACTCCCTGAAATGCACGTTCATTTTCCTTTTGAACATTCTTTTTTGAGGTGCTGGAGACCTCTTGATGTAAGAGTACTTCAAAGTGTTGTTCAAACTAAGGATTTTGATGAGATGACTGTAACTTAGAGCTCTGGAAAGGATTATCCTGCAGCAAATCTGTAGCAGCATTTCCATGTCTGTGTTCCACATTGACGTAATTTAACATCAGGATTCCCTTTGCTTCCTATTTTTAACTTAACAAGTTCATTATGAGTATAAAACAAATGACAGAGGACCAAGGAAAAGAATAATCACTGTTTCATGGTCAGAAAGCATCATGGTGACTATCAGTGATGGACTGATAGAGAATGATTGGGTCCCAAAGAGGCTCACAGGGTCTCCAAACCTGTCAGAAGATGCATCAACTTATGCACAGAGCATCCACACTTTCTGTTGAAGGGGAATTATTTTAATAAAGTATTTAAGATTTTTAAAGTTAGATATATACCTTTTTTAATTCCTCCTTGTGCCTCTCAGAGTTGATAAGCCAGCACCTAGGAATTGTCTCCCACCTGATGAGAGGCAGAATGACCATGACTCTGAAAAGTTTCAAAAGGGCTTGTTTGGGGTTGGTTCCTATTGGTTGGCTTGTTGGAGGGAGCATTGGCCCTGCCTGCTGCATTTGCTGCTCTGAACTCCTTGCTCTTCCAACCCGTGGGGTCATTTCCTAGATCTCAGTTCTGCTCCAGCCGAGCTGACTTGTGAAAGCACCATGGAATGAAGGTACTCTCGGGTCAGCAGGTGCTGTGTACTCGTTCACTCAACCAAGAACAGTGGACAAACCTTCCAAAATGCAGGCCATGCTGTTCATTTGGCACTCCCAAGTGGCATTGTGCAGGTTTTTTTAAAACCCATTCATCATTTTGATAAATACAAAAATAATATGCTGCCCTTTAAAGTTATTTGAAATTTCAAAATTCAACCCCATAACTTGAAAAAAATTGAGACAATGGGCCCACGCACCCACTTGCTTTCTTTTTAATTTATTCTAATTACTTATACATGATAGCAGAGTGCACTTTGACACATCATACATAAATGGAGTATAGCTTCTCTTTCTTCTGGTGGTACATGATGTATAGTTACACAGGTCATTAATTATATATGCACATAGGGTAATAATTTCCTATTCTTAATACTATCACTCTTATCTCCATACCCCTTTCCCCTCCCTTCACTCCCCTCTGTCTAACCCAAAGTACCTTTATTCTTTTGTAACCTATCCCCTTATTGTGAATTAGCATCTGCATATCAGAGAAAACATTCAGCCTTTGGTTCTTTGGGATTAGCTTATTTTACTTAGCATGATATTCTCCAGCTCCATCCATTTACCTGCAAATGCCATAATTTTACTCTTCTTTAAGGCTGAGTAATATTTCATTGTATATGTATATATATGTATGTATGTATGTATATATATATATATTATATATATATTATATATATGTATATATATCACAGTTCTTTATCCATTCATCTGTTGAAGGGCACCTATATTGGTTCCATAGTTTAGCTATTGTGAATTGAGCTGCTATAAACATAGATGTGGCTGTGTCACACTGTAGTGTGCTGATTTTAAGTCCTTTGGATATAAACATAGGAGTGGGATATAGCTGGATCAAATGGTGGTTCCTTCCAAGTCTTCTGAGGAATCTCCATATTGTTTTCCATAGTGGTTGCACCAATTTCCAGTGCCACCAGCAATGTATAAATGTGCCTTTTTCCCCACATCCTCACCAGCATTTATTGTTGCTTGTCTTCTTGATAATTGCCATTCTAACTGAAGTGAGATGGAATCTCAATGTTGTTTTGATTGGCATTTTTCTAATTGCTAGAGATGTTGAACATTTTTTCATATATTTTTTGATGGATCATATTTCTTCCTTTGCCCATTTATTGATTGGGCTGTTTATTTTGGGGGGTGTTAAGGTTTTGGGGTTCTTTATATACTCTGGAGATTAATGCTCTGAGATGCAGGTGGCAAAGATTTTCTCCCATTCTGTAGCTCTCACTTCACGTTATTATTTCCTTTGCTGTGAAGAAGTTTTTTAGTTTGATTCCACCCCACTTATTGATTCTTGATTTTGCTTCTTGTGCTTTAGGAGTCTTGTTCAGGAAGTCAGATCCTAGGCCGACATGTGAAGATTTGGGCCTACTATTTCTTCTATTAGGCACACAGTTTCTGTTCTAGTGCCCAAGTCCTTGATCCACTTTGAGTTGATTCTTGTGCAGGGTGATAGATAGAGGTTTAATTTCATTTTGCTACATATGGCTTTCCAGTTTCCCAGCACATTTGTTGAAGAGGTTATCTTTTCTCCAATGAATGTTTTTGACACCTTTGTCTAGTATGAGATAACCATATTTATGTGGGTTTGTATTGGTCTTTGTATCTGTTTTGGTGCCAACCACTTGCTTTCAAACTCTAAATAGAAAGAAGGAAACAAAATAATTGATACTTGAGGACTATACTATGATTACACACTGAGATGCCATAAGTAACTGTCAGATTCTAAGTATTAATGAGGAACTGGTCAGATACAAGATAAACATATCAACATCTCCAAGATCAACACCTTTCCTAGTCCAAAAAACATGCAGAAAATATAGAATGTTGCATTCACAAAACTACTGAAAAATTTTTAGAAACAATACTAATAAGAAATATCCAAGATCTAGGGGCTGGGGTTGTGGCTCAGTGGTAGAGTGCTAGCCTAGTACACGTGAGGCACTGGGTTCAGTCCTCAGCACCACAATATAAAATAAAGATATTGTGTCAACCTAAAAGTAAAACATAAATATTTTTAAAAAAATACATATCCAAGATCTAAAGTCACACAATTTTTATAGAGATTTACAAAAGATAACAGTTAGTGGAGAAATAAAACCTTGGATTGAAATAATTGGACACATTGATGCTGTGAATCTTATAATGTTTAGGTAAAATGTCATCCAAATTAAATCCCAGTGTAATCTTTTTTTCTTTGAATTTAATGAAAGCTCGCTTGAAAGGAACAAGAGGGGATGAGAAGAGTTAAAAATCATTTAAAGAGAGTATCAAAGAGGTGCCTGGCATGGTGGCACACACCTGTGATCCCAGTAGCTCAGGAGCCTGAGGCAGGAGGATCTCAAGTTCACAGCCAGTCGCAGCAAAAGTGAGGCTCTAAGCAACTCAGTGAGTCTAAATAAAATACAAAATAGGGCTGGGGATGTGGCTCAGTGGTTGAGTGTCGTTGAGTTCAGTCCCTGGTATCCAAATAAATAAGAGTACCAAGGAGGTGCTTTCTCCATGAGTTATCTATATTATTGTTGGTACCGTGATTAAAATAGTATAGGGCTAGAACAAGATTCTAGGGGCTGGTCAATGAAGTAGAACCAGACAGTCCTGAAATCTATTGCATATGTTTAAAAAGTAAATCTGGAAAATAAACATTTGAGAAAGGAATCACCTAAAAGCTGTTGTACTACCTAAAAATAAAATTGAAAAAAAAAAAACCGATTATAGGAGGGGGAGGCATTGAAGTTTGATCCCTCCCTCATACCATACACTAAAATAAAATCTCAGGGTATAAAATGTAAAAGATGAACCAAAAACATCTGAAAGAAGCTCAGAGCAGTGGTGCATGCCTGTAATCCCAGAGGTTCAGGAGGCTGAAGGAGGAGGATTGTGAGTTCAAAGCCAGCCTCAGCAAAAAGTGAGGTACTAAGCAACTCAGTGAGACCCTGTCTCTAAATAAAATATAAAATAGGGCTGGGGATGTGGCTCCATGGTCGAGTACCCCTGAGTTCGATCCCCAGTACCCACCCTTGCCAAGAAAATGTGTACATTCAGAAGAAAATATTGGCACGTATTTAAAGTTTGAATGAGTGAGAGCTTTCCGAACATGAAGTAAATGAAAGTGATAATAACAGAAGAGTGAGTTATTTAAAAACATAGAAGGCATAAAGTGAAAATTATAGTGGTTAAAATTATTCAGCCATGAGGGCTGGGAGCTTAGTAGGGGTGCTCTACAGCTGAGTGCTTGAAGCTGAGTGCTCTAGTGGAGCACTTGCCTAACATGCATGAGGCCCTCATTTGATCTCTAGCACTGTAAAAAAAAAAAAAAAAAAAAAAAAAATCTGACAGAAATGAACAAATAATTAACAAGTTGAATATAATACATACTCTTACATATCAATAAAGAATATAATCTGATGTAGAAGAAATAACAAGTATATAATTAAATTCATGAGAAATATTTGATCTCAGGTTAATCAGAAAATCACAAACCAGCAAAATGAGACCACTTTTGCCATTGCTAATTATAAATTTTAATTATATGCACTGCTTACCTGGTGAAGTGGGGTGACCATGTTAGGGATATAGGGGGTCCTCAGGTCTCCTCCTTTCAAACTTGGCCCTGGGAAGCAAAGTTGACTGACCTCTCCAGTTGCCTGCCCCCTGGAAACCCCCAGCCAAAGTTTCAGCATGACCAGAGAGTTAAACCAACCCATTCCTGCTCCCCTAGAAATCTCCTTGGAATCTATTTTGGTTTAGGGACTCCAAACCCCCTGCTCAACTTCTTAGAATTGGGCAGCAGTGGGAGACTCCTCTTCCCTCTCTTGCCTCCATGAACACTGGGCTGAAGGCTCTCCTGCCTGCCTGCTTCCTCCTCTTGCTAGAATTTTCCCCTAACTCCATCTCATTATGGTGAAGTAATACAGGCACTTAGGACACATGGCTGTCTCCTAGACTGCTAGTGGGAAGATAAATGGGAACTGCCATTTTGGAAACTATAAATACTTGAATTATCATATTCCCTCATTCAATAGAATATTTGCAAGGTAGTAAATATCAAGTCTGTGAAGAGCCCCAATTAGGAAAACATTTGTTCTTTAATCTTAAATAAATAAAGTGAGAAACAAAAATACATGAACATCATCAACAGCAAATGGTATCCATTTGATAAACTATCACATATAGTAGATACATACACAAGAAAAAAGATGGTCAGGGGTTCCATCAAGATGTATGGATGCCTCTCTCCAAGGATGGAATTATGAATGGTTTTCATTTTTCTTCTACTTTTCTCTATTTGTCATACTCCCTGCAAAAAAAAAAAAAAAAAAGTATGAATTCTTTCATAAGGAGAAGATGTTGTTTTAAAACAGGATTCAAATCTAAGCCAGATTCAAATCTGATGGCAGGTGGGGTCATGCCCACCAGGAGGAAATGGATATACACAGGGAATAATCTGAACAGTCTGAGGGCTTGTGAGAAAAGTCATAGGAAATACTAGAGAGATTGAAATCAGAACTACAAAGGATCAGTGCCAAGCTATGTGGTCAGTGGAAACCATGAAAGGTTTTGGGCACTGACAATTGACCAACACTGCTTTCTCCCCAGCCTTCCTCTAAATTTTCGAAATGTGCACTCAGAGAAAGCAATCTCCCCTAGCCAGCCATAAGTACCCTGGATCTTAATGTCACGAGTGCTTTCCGGGGCACCTATCAAAAGGAGAGGCCCCCAAACATGGCCACAGCACCATTTATGCCTACCAAACCAGGGAAGTCAGGCTTCCCTCAAAGAAGCTATGTCTCTGGATTTGTTGTTTTCTTTTGCTTAACTGGTTTTTCCCATTTTAAAAGGAGATGTTTGGGAAATATTCCTTAGGTTATGAGGTAGTCATACATCCCAAGAATGTGACTCTGAATCCTCCCCACACTTAGGGATGCCCACGTGTCATTACATTCTGAGATGTGCAGAAATATCTCAAAGAAATATCTTGAAAGGGGAGAGGTGAGGGTAAGCAGAATCTAGGTGAATACCGGGAGTGCCAGCCCTTCAGAGAAGTCATTCTGGTACAAACACACACTCTCACTTGGATGAGTAGAGCAGCCAGGACCCCTCCCAACCTGTCACTTCCTTTTGCTGTGAACCTGAGAGGAAACCTGAGATGAAGTGGCTGAGGACATTTCGACTCTCCTGTTTTTTGGAGAGACCTCCAATAGGTCAACAATGATCAAATTTTTGAAAGGGGTGGGAAGAGACAGAAAACAGATCTCCCACCGTGCCCTTGAAGTGGTGGGAGAAAAATGCTTTTAGAAATTTCCCCCACAATGTTTCTTAGCCATATTTTAGCTTGCAGTTTGGGTAAATTATGACAACTGATCTTCTAAAGATGTTTCTGTTGGGAAAGCAATAATAAAATCCTCCCAGGGTTTTCCTACTGTGCTGACGGGCCTCCCTCGTGCTTCTGTTTGACTCTTTGGGATCCTGTAGAGCCCAATTGTCCAAAGGATCCACTTCTGTCTGCTCTTGTTTTTCACTTCTGTATCCTGTAGCAAGCCACCCGACACTCTTGGATATCAATGATATGAGGCCATGTGACCCAAAAACCCATTTCTGGTGGGCCTCTCCTCTCCCTACCCTCAGAGACACTAGCTCCCATGGGATCTTCTGGACCACTGCAGATCTGACCTACCAAGAAAGGAGGATCCCAGATTCTGGGACCTCCCACCACACCCAAGTGCTATCTATTCCAATCTCTCTCCCCTCTGGAGTGGTGGGGGCTGGGTGGGGAAGGAAGCCTGAGAAAAAGGGGAGGGGAAGGAGGAGGGAGGCTGGACACGTTCTCCAAGTCTCTTCTTTCTTCCAGGCTGTAGCGGGGCTGTCTCCTTCCAGTCTGTGCATCTCAGAAATTCATGGGAGTTTTAGGGATGAAGCAAACCCTGGGCACTTTTACAACTAACCAACCACTAAGTCAATCTCTTTTTCATTAAATTCCCAAAGAGTAGGCTTCCTTCCTACTCAGGTACTCTTGACAGGACCTGCTTCAAGAAGTAGTCAGAGCACAAGGCCCATGATGGTCTCCCAAGCCCCAAAAGACAGGTCAAAGCACCTTAGATCCTCAAGGTGCTGAGGAGCCTATCCACATCTAGCTAGGATGCGGCCTTTTCTCTCACCCCAGTCTGCATACCCCAGGATTAGTGGGGATCAGCTGAGATGCTTTAGTGAATCATTTAGATGTTTTGTTTTGTTTTTAACAAAGAACACCATAAGAAATATATATCTTTTGTGGGCACCCATTCCACCCATTGGCATACCCAAAGATGAAACACAAGTTCTGCAGACCAGCACTCAACCTATGATGTGCAGTACATGCTGGTATTTTCTCTTCTATTATTACTCTAAGTTTACTCAAGACCCACTAAATTATTGGACAACTCACCATCAGGCAGCAATTGGCAGTTTAAAAAGCACTCACATAGGGTGCAAGTGGTGTCTCTTAGGCTCCCAGACATCTTGGCAGCCTCTTCTTAGGTATTAGAGTAAAACAATCTGAAATCATGAACACATGCTCATTATGGAATCCCCTTCCCGCCCTGATTCCCTGTGGTGTGTCACAGGGACTCTGGCAGAGTGTTAGGGAAGAGGGATCAAACACTGGAGAATTTGCTGCTGGACCTTAGACCATAAAGAAGACACAGGCCAATGGTCTCAGCAGAGCACACCCTATGGATGTCGTTCCAGGATCTTATCCGCGTGTCTCCAGAACTCACCTCTGCATACTTCCTGTCACTTTTTAGGTTGAGGGGCAAAAGCTCAGCTCCTGAGTGGACAAAGATGCCCATAAGACAGATACTAGGAGGGGGGGAATTGCTGAGGGAATCTGCCAGATGATTTTCCCATGCAATTTCCAGGTTTGAAGCAAAATTTGTCCAGTAGAACTGTGTTCTCATGGAATCCCTTTCCCATGCAGCCCTTCCCCCAGCCTGCTGAAGAAACATTTTTTACCTACTGGGACCATGGCTCAAGGAATCCTGCATTCCCCCATGACCCCAAGTTTCAGAGATGAGCTGGTCATCCCCTTGCTTGAAGGATTGGAGTTTAAGAAGTCCTCCAAATCCCACCTTGGCAGAGGGTGAGATGAGCCCCTATGGTGTCCTTTCCCTTTGGACACAAGAAATAGATGATTCCCCCTCGGAGCCACCCTCCCTCTCCCAGGGTGAGAAGCTTGTCTAAAAGTTCCCCCAGGGGGAATGAAACAGAAAAGGCAGGAGACCCACCCCTCCCACAAGTCCTGATGTCCTCTTTTACCTTGTCCACAAACCATCGTTTTGGGAAGCTGTTGTCCTGTTGTCCTGTTCCTGGAGCTGAGTATTCCCAGCAAGATCACCATCATTCTCCAGCAAAATGACATCCACCTGGTGGCCAGTGCTCTGGGCTTGCCAGAGGCCCCACGGCCCCAGAGTACTGCACAGGAGAAATTGCTGCAGCCGTGGCTGGGTTTGCTGTGGCTGAGAAGTCGGGAGCGCTTTCTTTTGTTGTTTTCTCCTCGTGTTGAGTCTTCTCTTCTGTTCCCAGCCACCAGAGACTGGCTCAGGAGCGGGATTTTATCAAACTCTGCTTTCCAAGGCTACAGTTATCTACATCTCTGGCTCGAGCCACTTCAGAGTCTCCTGAGTTCTCAGTGGACCACCCTTGTCCATAAACATTTACAGAGTGCTCACTATGCCATGCTCAAGACTAAGGAAGTGAAAAAAGGCCAAATTCCAAACAGGTAATGTTACTAGGAAGACAGGATTAATATTGTCAAATGCACACTATGACCCAAGCAATGTATAAGTGCCCGTCGGTGGCCAAGATAGGAAGTCTAAGGAATGAGAAGACAGAGGCAGGTGGAAAGGGAGCTCAAGGGCAGTGGTAGGATTTGCATGTCCAAGAAGAATTGAAGATACCACTAAGCCAGGGAGAGAGTGTCTGTGTGAGAATGTCAACAGGGGTTGAGGGTGGGACATCATCAGGAAGTTGGTTTAGTCATGCTAAAGACACTATTCATGCAGTCGGCAATTAGAATTCAGAGAAGTTTCCTAAAGCCTCCTGTGGGCTGATGTTGGCTTTCTCCAAAATCACGCACAAAAAAAAAAAAAAAAAATTCAGTCACAGCAACAATTCAAGGAGTAACTGCAGTTTTCAGGTATCTTGTGACATCATCAGTGGCACAGCACAGTTCTGTGAGTCTGAGAATAAAGAAAGCCCAGGGATGGCATCATCTCAGCCTCCCCAGGCCACAAACAAGGTTGCTTCTTTGGATTTATTTTATTTCTCTTCCTCGCTTTCACTTTTTGTCAAAGGGGCAACAAATGTGTTTGAAAGAAGAGACTCTTCCTGTTTTCCTCCCATTCACTGATGCTTCGCCTTCCTCCCGCCCCAGATCAGAGAGTCCGCTTAGGTCCCTGATGGGTCAGGGAGTACCACAAGCAGGAAGATCAGTGCTTGTACTGGGTTGTTGTTGGACTTAAGGAGATGCCTCAGACCTCTTCCAAATCCAAGGTCTGCCAGTCTCTACTCCCTCCCAAATTTACCCCCGTTTCCAAGGTGGCTGGGTAGATGGTTGACCGAGCTACTATCCTATTCCCAGTGAGAGACAGGCATATGACAACCTCCTTTCCGATGCGAGCAGAAGAGGTGCATGCCACTTCCAGGTATCCGTAAAAACTCCCAGGTGTTTTCCTTATGCGTCCCACAAGCTAAAACAATGATGACAATAATGATAGCAATGTTGGAAGCCAGTTGTTGCATTCGGCAATGCCACCATCAGCCTGGGCCCCGGGGGATTACACAAAACAAAACGTCCCTTGTGTTTGAGCCACTGTCTTTTGGATCTATTTGTTATAGCAGTTTGGCCTAACAGAATCTCAAAGACCCGTGTTTTCTTTGTCAACTAAGTGACCAGATAAACAATTATGATTTGGGGTACAGCCTAGGGAAAGAAAAAAAAATAGATGGAAATTTAAATGAAGGGTTACATATTAATAGACTTTTGGAGATGTCAGCCTCTGCTGGGTGTATTTGAAATTGAAGGCAGATGTGGAAATTCAAAGGGAGGTTTCTGAGAATTATTCTTCAATTCAGCAAATATTTCCTGAGAGAAGCTCACAGGTTCCCTAATGGAGAAGGAATGGTAAACAAAATTGAAGAACAACTCAGGCCTGACCCTAATCAATGTACCACATAGTAAAGGGATAAGTTTCAATAGTGTACTACTATTTTTTCCTGCTTGGCTCAGGGATGTCTCAGTGCCAGATGTACCTTGTTTGATTCTGACTGAAACTGTTAACAGAATTCTGCTGAGCTCAGAGCAGGGCTTTGGGACGCCCCGCCTCATGCTGGCCCTGGCATTGTGTGGTTAGCAGAGAGCCAGGTGTATGTTTCGAGTGACTTTCTAAAAACAACGGTGCGCTGTATTGAGCTCTGAAAAAGCAATCGAATACAGTGACCAAACAGGTTCTTGCCTGACGAGTTCCTTGGATAATCCTGACATAATGCTATTGTGGTGTGTGAGAGAGAAAAACCAAAAGGTCCTGGAAGGAAGAATCATGACTTTCCTTCGCTTAGAATTCCCCTTTCAAAGGGGAAGTGTGTCTTAGGAAGAAAACTACTGTTATTCAGCATGCACCATCCAGGAAGGCAGAAATGCTATGGGGGCACCTGGGCCGGGGAAAGAAAGACTTCCACCTGGTCAGCCCCAAAGATGTCCTCGTGAGCCCTCCAGGAGATTTCTGGAACTTGTATCTAAAAGCACATATGTTGGCATATTGCACACCAAAAACCTGATATATAGCTTCTCTCCAATTCCCATTAAAATATCCACAAACACGCCCAACCCTGCGGGGACCCTCACCAGCTACAAGTCCCTCGAGAAGCACAAGCTTCCCTCTTGGTTAGCAGACCACAGCTTGCCTCAGTGAAGGCACACGACTACCCTGGCCCACCTGTCTGCTACTAACTCTGGGACACAGGAGCTTCACCAGGCCTGAGGCAGCCCCTCCCTGCTGCCCAGAAACTCTGTTCTGATGGGGAGAGGCTGGCGCCGCAGCCTCACCTTCACCAGGGCTGTCTCCAGGTCAACAGAGAACAGAAGCTAGTGGGCTTAACAGGCAGTGAGGCACAGGTGTAGTGCATCCTTGGAGAAGTATTCTAGGCTGGGGAAAGGGGGCCACTGACAGCCTTCTCCTTCGCCACCCCATAAGGTTCTAATCATAACCTCCCTCATCTTGTCAGGAGGGCTGACTTGGTGAATGAAAGGCCTTTGTCTTTGCTAAGCACCATCAGGAGTGAGCTGTAAGCTTAGACAGAGGATGTGCAGAGGATCTCCTACCCAGCAGAGGGGTGGGGAGTTCTTCTAACAGAGGGAAAGGCGTGGGAAGAGGAAGGAGTGGCGGGCAGGAGAGGAACAGTAACCCCTCATTGAAGCAGAAGCAGAAGAGTCAACAATAGAGCCCAAGCTACATCTGGTGTGACTGGATTATCTGGGGAAGATGGTGAGGGGACAGCAGGAATGCAAGCCACAGACAAGTCTGAGGCCAGGGGACAGTAAGAAGACCCTTTTCCAAAAGTCAAGGGTATGTTTTGGCCTTGCGCAGACGTGTGTCCTAGAGCACTGGTGATAAGGTGACCTCACAGGAATGGGTGGCCCCGCTCCCGGGACAAGAGGGACCCATCCAGTGGACCATGGCCGTCCTGCACAGTGGCCTCACCAGTGACACACATGTCTTAATGAAGCTCAGTCACTTAGATATTTTGAGAAGTGCCAAATTGCAATCATGCAGATACATTCTACATCCCATTTCTTAATCTATGTAATGGAAAGAAAATGCAAATGAATCCCCAGAAGATGCCCTGACTGGATAGATTCGTTTTTCCCACCTCATGTAAGCCCCAGCAATGCCATTTACTGGTCTCAGGTCCTAACAACCCAGCTCAATGAACTTCTGCTGCCATTCTCTTAGCTGACATCTGGGCTGCTAGAGACAGAAGTCAGGCTGCCTCTGACCGTCTGGCAGCCTACCCTCTGGACTCTGCACAGCATCCTCCCCTTGGTGAAAGTTTTTTGGTGCCTGACACTGAGCTCTGGAGTACTATGCAACCTGCCCTCCCTTGCAGGCAAAAACGTGGGCAGACGGATCTGCCCAATCCCAGGAGACTAGTGATAAAAGCTAAAGAGGCTCTATATTCCCTGGACTATTGACAAGAAGTCCTTGTCTAAGAACAAGTAAACCAAGGGACGGGGATAAGGGGGTCTTTGGCGCAAAGAGAATGAAATCCCACCCTGGTGACTTAGGACAGTAAAAGATTCCTAAACATATCCTAATGCAGGAAAGAAGGCCTTGAGAACTAGAAATCTACAGGGCATAGTTTTCTGCCCACCCTGCCTCCTTTGGTCTGTTTTGTAGGCTAGTATGTCTCCAGTGCCCAACATAGGACTTGGCACATAGTAGGTGCTCAGTAAATATTTGTAAAATGAATGAATGAATAAAGGGGTAGATAAAGCAGTAACTTACAAACTGAAAGTTGACCTGTGGAATGATGGAGTTGCAGAGAACCCATGCTAGTAGAGCTGCTGGAGGCACATCCCCAACAGAACAACTGTCTCCTTTCCAAAGGGCATGCTTTTCCCTAGAGGCCACAGGAGGACCAGTGGAGGCACGATGCCTCCATCCAGCCTTCACAAGCTCAGAATCCTGGTTTTCCTTCACATCCCAAACTGATAAAAGTCCAAGGAAATCGTTCAAAAAAAGAGAAAGACCTCCATCCCGGGGGCCATCAGAATAGTCTACAGGCATACCTACCAGAATTGGACCCCTCCTCTCTGACCCACTGGGGTCTACAGGTCCCTGGAGCACTCAGA
Source organism: Marmota flaviventris (assembly GCF_047511675.1). NCBI lineage: Eukaryota > Metazoa > Chordata > Mammalia > Rodentia > Sciuridae > Marmota > Marmota flaviventris. The sequence goes on from NC_092499.1 coordinate 142,838,608, forward strand.
ACTCTCCCTCTCTCCTTTTGGGCTGTCCCCTTGCCCCAAGGCCCCTTTGACTCAGCAGCAGGTGAGTGACAATGCCAAGTCTGGAGGCTCTCTTGGGTGACCTTATGCACCAGCCTCCTCCAGTCCCATTCCAGGGCTGTGAGCCTCTCATCTGCCTTTGCCCTCCAAGCTCTGCTGCTCCACTTTCTCAGCCTGCACATCCCTGGAGATGGCAAAAAGCCCCACAGCAAGGAAGGGCCCAGAGAAGTTTCTGAGGCTTCTGCTTCTGGAAACAGCCCACCAGGCCTTTGAAACCTGGGGCCAACCAGGAGACAAAGGCACGGGACATTTAAAAAGAAGACGGAGAGTATTTTTAAAGGCTTCAAAGAGATTGCAAGATAGTGAGGAACTACTGGGCAGAGTCAGTCCTGGAGAAGAGAACCCAAAACAGTAAACTCAGCTCTCAAAGCTGCTTTTGCCTTGAGGGCAGTGGCCGCTCCAGGTGAATCTGCTTAGAAACTGAACTGTGCTTCTGATGGGCTCACAGTCCCGTGTCCTCCCACCCTGAAGGCTTACACTCTCAGAATAAAGGGGCACCAGAACTCAGCCGACCCTCTACAGACTTGGAGCTCAGCTTCATGCCATCCGGTTGATCCGGAGAACCTCAAGCTGTGAACTTGGATTATGGTGGTTCCAGCCTGCAGGGATCCCATCAGAAGCAGAGAAATGTTTTCTCAGGAGGGAGATAAAATATCATCCTAGGCCTTAAATTATTTCTGCAAAGAAAGAGCCACCCTGTAAGTGCCTCACCAGAAACTTAAAAAAAAAAAGAAGTATGGAAGCCACCCCCGAAAAAGATGGAGTACTGTTGTCTGACCCCTGGGGCAGAGACAAACCTGATCCCTCCCCAAGCTCCAGTCTGCCCTCACTGTCCACTTTTCTGGGATGAACCTGGATCCAGCTGCAGGTTCTTTATGAAATCTGCTGCGTCCAAGCTGGAGGCTGTTTCTTGCTAAGAGACAAAGAGGGAATCCAAACTAGGACCATTCAAACCCATCACACTCTGCCCACATTTTTCTTTGCAAAGAGCTCTAAGACTCTCTTAGCCACCAGCCAGCCCCGTCCCAGAGAGGGCGTCTAACACTGGACTCAGAACACATCCCACCTCTTGACCTCTTCTCCTGAGCCTCATTCTGATCCTCCCTGGTTCCACCCATGTCCCTTCCTGCCCTGTATGATTAGTTTTGAGACTGCCCACAGCCTGAGCTTGTGATCTGCATTGAGTAGGAGGCTGCCCTCCATCCTCCCTGAGAGCTCTGGGCACCCACCACAGGGTTTTGTTTCTATCCATCTTTTGCTTAGCAAAGACCCTAGGAAAGGAGAAACTGTCTTATCTTGTTCACTAGGGCGTTCTCAGTTCCTAGAACAGTGCCTGGCACAGAGAAGGACTCAGAGTCTACTTTCAGGGGAATGAATGAAATCACAGCCTCTCCTTGAATCCTGGGCAGCTTTGGGGCTCCTCGGCTTTTCCTGCAGTACTGGACTTCCCTTTCCTTGGGGAAGGCAGGGTGCCCTTCTCCGTATCTTGCTTCATTTTCCTCTTCTTTTGTGTCCTCCTTTTGTACAAGATTTTTTCCAGTGCCTGGATCATCTGGTGTTTTCAGAGGACTCGTACAGTGAAGTGCTGGCCGACTTAATCTTCCTCTCTAAAAACACTCCCAAAGTCACTTGGTGGTGGCGAGTCTTCATGCTACCTTCATTGTCACTATCAAAATTACTCACCACCCCTGCCGCTCAAGTGCAAGATCCAGGCCTGGCGCAAAGAGAATTAATTAAGGCTCTGGTCCATGCCCACCCTGAAGCTGGGCCACCAAGGGCAAGGCTGGACCAGAGAGTGATCTGGAGTGCCGCAGATATGTAAACGAGTGTTGTGGGGAATGTATGAATGGCTGGCACATTCTTAGAGAAGAAATGCTCTTTGCTTGGGGGTAGGGGGAAGGGGTTCATCTGTGCTTATGACAGAAGGTGAGTTCTCAAGAGCCTGATGTGGACTATGCCAAGGTTCAGAGAAGAGGAGGGCCTGGCTACATTTGATGAGCAGGGAGAACTGGACTTTTTTTCTTTTTTGGTTTGTTGTGGAGGGTGAGAGGAGAAATTGAGTGACTCAAAAATAAATAAATAAATGTGACCAGAAAGCATGGAGGAGGCACGAGTATAAGGCTGGACACTGAGCTGAGACGAAGGGGTCCTTCCAGTGACAAGGGGACAAGAAGAATATTTAAAAGCAAGAATGCCTCAGGAGTCCTTGTGAGCATGTGCATGTCAGCCATTCACAATGGTGGTCCACTCCAGCTCCTCCATAAAGTCAAGACTTTATCCCCAAATATTTCATGTGACTGAGTTCTGATTGTATCTTATACTTGGCACAACATGGTAAACAGAACAGAAGGCAGAAACCAGAGGCCCAGACAGCTTCCCAAGCCCTTGGGCCTTTCAGGATGCTTAGCAAGTGGAATTGCAGCTGAGTTTCCTAGATCATAAAGCTCAAGGGAGCCTGGTCCCAGGTGGGGCCACATTGCCACTCAAAAAGTAGAAATGGAACTGGATGTTGACCTAGAGGTCCATGCAGGTCAAAGAGGATACATAGTATGTTAAGAAACAATTGAGACTGGATGGGAAGAAACAAAAGGACTGTGCCGGAAACTAGGGGAGCCAGGTGCTGGCTTCAAAAAGACCCCTAAGCTAAGTTAAAGAGTCTGGACTTTTAATCTGTTGGCACTGGGGAGCCATTGAAAGTTTATCAGCTGAAGGAGGGCAGGTGGCCAGTAAGGGAGGGTGAAAGAGGAGAGGACAGAGGGGCACTGGGAGAAGTGGGGGGCAGGAGATCATCCTCCAAGAGAATCAGGGAGCTTAGGGTCTGTCAGCTGGGAAGAAAATCTGCCAGATGAGCTCATGTGGGGAGAGGTGGGAGGTTGTCCCTCCACCTTCACACTGCTCTTCTCAGATGCAAACCTCCTCTGTCCTCTGCTGTGTACAGAGGCGGCGCACAGGCTTGCTTTGGGATAAGAGAGGCATGTGTTTCTCATTGGGCAGAGAAATGCATCACCCCAAAATGCCCACTGTGCAGCCATTCAGCTCCCCTGACTTCACGGCATCTGCAAAGGGAGCCTGGCAGCTCCCACCTGGCCCGGGGCCTTTGCTGGCTGTTCCTGGGGACCACCCTGCTATCCTGGTGAACCTGCTCAGGATCCACACAGTCTTTGGGCAACCCAGCTACTCAGCTGCCTTTTCCACCCAAACCACTCAGACCACTACCTATGAAAGCATCCGTTAGGCATTTGATGTGCCCCATCTGCAAAAACCTGAAACTCCTCTGGCATTTAAGCCCTCCCGGCACCTGTTTGCCATCCTCTGTCCTCTCGCGCTGTCTCGTGGTTCTTCACCTCTGCTTCCAAAGTTTGCTCCTGTCACTTTGCACGTATTGCAGTTGGAGGTTTCCCATTATGTTTCTCTGTCTCCGCTGCATCTATTTCTTCCTCAGACCAATTTGTGTCCTGCCTGGCTAGTTTACATATGCTTTTCTGTGTTCATTTTTTCCACAATTCAACAATTCCCCTGGACAGACAGTGATGATTTGGCCTACGGCCCTATAATTAGTCCTTCTCTAACTTGCTGTCTCACACAGCAAGTCCTGGAGCCCAGAAGCACCCTTTTCTATTTTAATTCCCCACCCACCCTAGGATCTGGCTGTTCATGCCGCACTGATTGCTGGGAAACCCAGCAGTGGCCTCTCTTCTCTGGGATCTTCCTGGGAAGGCAAGATTACCTCCGCCAGACCAGCAAGGCCAGGTGGGTCCTACAGGGAACATTTGGTCTTCCTCAAGGACTAGACCCTCTCGTTCTGATTCAGGATTCTTTTGCCTATAGGTTTCTAAGAAGGAAAGGAAACTCTGTAGTACTTTTTGAAGTCTTTTCTGCTCATCAGATATCTCTGGGGGTGTGGCCTGCCCTCCTACCAGTCTAGCTGACCCTTCCTCAGATGTCAGGAAATTCTGTTCCTTCAAACAGGGAGGTGGCTTCCAGAGCATGGGCAGGAGTCTGTCACCCCATTCGCGTCCCCAGTCCCCGCCAGGGCAGGTGATGTCTTCATCCAAGCCTTCTGGCCTCAGGTATCTGGGATGGTATTTGGAGTCACATGTGTGACCCTCCAGCCAGGACATCCATGTCTGGCCACCGTGATTTTGATATAGGAGGCATCGTGGTTTCTGAGAGTGAGGGGGGATGGGCATGATTACTGGGCTGTGGCCCACACCCTCAGGGATAGAATCCACACAGCCAAGGGATGCTGTTGAAATGGGGATGCTAGAGAAAGGGAAACCTAAACGCCTTACTTCTCAAGACAGAGCCCCTGAACTAGGAGCAATGGCGTCTCCTGGGAACTTGTTGGAAATGCAGAATCTCAGGCTGCATGCGTGTGGAGTCAGCACGTGGAACCCTCTACGCAGGTTCTTGTGGTGATTCCTTGTGAGTCTTTATATACCATGTGGGCTTAGCCTCAGTGGCTTTCAAAGAGGTGTCCCCACAGGGGGCCTCCCAAGGACATCCATGGGCTGGATATTGGATTCCCTGGGCCTCACCCCTCTTGCTGGAACCCCTGATACCTCTCACACCCAGCATGCCCACCATGGGACACCCACCACTGTAGCCTTCACCCCGCAGTCCCAGAGGGCCCTGACTGAGAATGGCAGCTGAAGCCCTACAGCTGAAGCCCCACAACAGAAGCTGCAGTGGCTTGTCCAACCAGTTGGTGTCACCACCCTCCACAGTGTTTCCTGGCTCCCCTAAAAAGCTCAAGGCTATCAGACCCCTGGAAATCTTGGTGACTCTTGAGCTTATGGCTCTTCTGCTCAGAAGTGTTGCACTGTGAATCCAAGGGTCTTTTTTGTTTTTTGTTTCTGATAGGCACCTCCAGATCCATTCTCTGCTGTGCATGAAGCGGCCACACCCCTCCCAATCTGGACGGGGGTAAGAATGCCAACCCAACCCACATTGGGCATCCTCCTCTGAGTCGGTGGGGAAGCTGTGAAGTACAGGTGCAGACATGTGGCACCAGTCTTGCTTAGGGCTCTGGGGACAGATGGCCCAGGCTCAGAGGGGATTTTTTTTCCCTCCTGTGGTAGAAATGGTTGGAATTCACATAAACTCTGACCTCGAGTTTGCCCAAGTATACAGTGTGGACATGGAAGTCGAGGGTGTCTGGGTCCTCTCCACCACAACCACCCACATGACAAACCCCCTGGGTGCCGTCCTGCCCAGCAGGACTCAGTCCTCAGGTACAAATTGCAGGTTGGACCTTTCTAGGCTCTAGGACCTAGTCCCAAGGATAACGGTTAGTATCTTAGAGAAAAAATGCAAAAGCTTTAAACACAAAATTCTAATATAGAATGGAGTTTATGACAGCGGTGCTGGCATGACTGGATAGATGCCTGGGAGCAAATAAAATTGAATCCAAAGCTCCCACAATGGCTGTTTCAGAGACAGGGCTCAGGGAGACTGGCACATCAGGGTCTCTAGAGACTGTAGTAATTGGGGGGAAACCGGGGCACAGCGGGGAGGGCAGGGGGCAGTGTTGGCAGGCTTGTCACGAGCAACAAGCCTTGGCTTAATCTGCCCTTGGAGCCTTCATCTGACAGGCTGTCCATGGGCAGCAGCTGCTTTTTGTGGGGTTTGTTCCATGTCACAAGCATGGTCACTGCTGTTCTCTGCCCCGGGAGAGCACAGTCAGAGGTAAATGGGACCCAGTCCTAACTGCTGGTATGGCAGGGAGCAGACCCTTCATGATCATGCAGAGATGATGGGCCACAGCAGCCTGAGTTCAGCACTCAGGCAGGCTTCATCCTTCTCCACGGTTCACACTGAATGATCGAAGGGGTGGAGTACGTGGAAGGAATGCGGAGGAGGAAAGGACACTCTACCCAGTATCTGAGATCTTCTAAGGAACCCATTCAGACCCCAGGGGCCTTGCTCACACTTCTCTGGAAAGCCAGCACTCTCTCTGTCCACCTAGAATAGCCTGGTGGACCTGGCTGCGGTCAGCCTTCCTCCTTCCTCTACATACCTGGCCCCTCATCTTGGACAGAGTCCTAGCGCTGGGCGGCAATGTGACACCATGAATAACGCTCAGTCACCATGAATAACGCTCAGTCCTTCAACAGCAGGCAGACCATTGCAAGCCAGGGATCTGGGCAAGGTCATTATCAAAGTCTTGGCTTCCTCACTCTCAAAGTAGAAATGGTGACACAGAAGCTACTTTGCAGCGCTGCTGTATACATTAACAAACACATTAGTGCTGCGCGCCTGTCAGTGTCAAAAGTACTCAAAAGACATTAACACATCCAGTTCACAATACCCGGATGAAAGGTAATACTGCTGATTCTCCTGTCACAGATGAGGAGAGGGGAATCACAGAGGTTAAGAGATTTGCCTAAGGTCACACAGGTGGTAAATGTTAGAACCTGGATTCACACCCAGGGAATCCCGCTTCAGAGTCCAAGCTTCAGCTTAGTATGCAAATGAGTCTCTTTACAACACGTGTAGAGTTCTTACCCTGACCCCTGGAACACCATAAAAGCACCATAAATTGCAGCTGTTGCTCTCAGTTGCCAGGATGCAGATGCCTCAGAGAAGCAGAAGTATGGGCCATGATGGGGCTCTGTACAGACCTTATCTCCCTCCTACCCCAATGGTCTGAAAGCCAGGAGTGTGCCAGCCCCGGTCACCTTGGAAGCCCAGCAGGCACCAGCATCCGGGCCGCAATTCTCTGCTGGATGTGTAACAAAATGATAGTTCATGTCCTGAGCACCCACCATGGGTGCTCTCCCCGCCTCCCAAAGCTGTGAGAAGCTGAGAATTTTACGGTCTCAGCACGAAGGGACACCAGCACGAAGTGAATGGTGTAAAAAAGGAGGCTGGTCTGCACCATGGCATACCCTGCACCTGGCAGAGCTGCCAAATGAAAAAGAGATTATTCCATTTCATTAGTTGCTTTATGTGGTACTTATACAACTCTGCTGTTCTTCACTTTCTATTCCGGAACGTTTCCAGTAATTATTTTCCATGGGTCCTGATTCCAGCTAAAGGAGAGAAGAGTACACGCACACTCACCAAGACCTCGGGGGAACAGGGAGGGAGAGGGAAAAGATCAGATTCTGGGGATTGATGTCAAGCCCGGCTGAATCAACAATGGTCTCAAAATCTCACAGTGTGGGAAAACAATCATTACAAAGAAAAACGTGCCATCGTGGAACAGTGGGCATCCCAAAGCTCATCTCTACATCATTGATTTAAAAAGAGAGAGGAGACGTGCACAATCCCTGCAAACTGACTCCATTTTGGCAAATCGTGTCCTCACCTCACATGTTCTGGATGGGCTCTTCAGGAATGAGAACCAGACGAAGAGAGACCAAGTGTTCTGATTTGGATTTGGAATGTCCCCCAAAGGCTCATGTGTTGAAGGCTTGGTACCTAGGGCAGCAGTGTTCAGAGGTGGGGCCCTTGGGAAGTGATTGGATCATGAGGGCTCTGCCCTCACCAGTGGATGAATCCATTGTTTGCTTCATAATCTATCTAATGGGCTATTGGAGGTGGTGGAAGCTTAGGAGGTAGGGCCTAGCTGGAGGTGGTAGGTCCTTTGGGGCATGCCCTTGAAGGCTCTATCTTGTCCCTGTATTCTGTGACTCTTTCCACTTCGTAGCTGCCACGAGGTGACAGCTTTGCTCCACCACACCCTCTCCACTGTGGTGCTCTGCCTTGCTATAAGCCCAGAAACCCCAGAGCCAAGTGGTCATAGACTGAAACCTCTGAAACCATGAGCCAAAATCAAACTTTCCTCCTTTGAGTTAATTTTCTCGGGTATTTTGTCACAGCAACAGAAGCAGACTAATACACCAGGTGTGCTATGTTCCCCAGCACACAGCCCAATCAGATTCCAGTCACATTTGGGCAGAAAGCATTCCAGAATCCTGGATGCCCAGGTGAAATCTCAAAAGGGAAAGGCGCAGGCTCCAGGGGACATAGCCCCTTTGCCCTACAGATTCCTTTCCCCACCAGGAGGGGACACAGCTGAGTTGGCACCTCTTTGTTATCTTAAGTCTCCTTGAGCCACAGCTCAGGCATTCCACCATCCCAAGTGTAAACTTTTAGAGTCTCAAAAGGAAAGTACCCCACCTCTTCCCTTCACATAAATGACCTGGAAAAGGGCAGGCGATTCCTGATTCAAGACCTTCCCCTCATGAATCATGTGACCCTGTAGAGTGACTGACCTTCCCAGACTCATTCCTGCACATAGAAAATGAAGGCATTCACCCATCTCACCACATTGTCAGTAGGACTCAGAGGGTGTTGAAGTGCTAGGCAAATGGATCTGTTTCCTTATGGGGAGCTGGGGAGAGGGGAAGTGGCTGAATGGAACAGCCCTGGGCCTGCCTAAATGGTCACCAAATGCTCAAGTCTATTCCAGGGAGAACACCTACCCAAGGACTCACTGAAGAACTGAATTATAAGCAAAGGTTCCTGGCACACAAGAGGAACTCTATATCATTAATGGTGACCATTCCCGGGTGTCCCCCGTGCCAGATATCTGCAGCACATTCTTGGCTAAATTATACCTTTTAATGATCACAATAACCAATGGAATATGGTTTCTCCCATATTATATGTGGGGAGGGTAAGGCTAACATGGCAGAGACCACGAGCAGCAAGGCCAAGAATCACATAGAGGCCTGCCTGCATCCTGATCCTTGGTCCTGCCCAGCTGGTTTTCTTGCAGAATTTTGCAGGCTCTGAGGCTAATGCATTCAAAACACTCACAGCACGACACCTGCTCACAGTGCCCATGCCAGATGAGCCATTTAAATATTTAAATTGGAGACTGTGGGCTACCTGCTTTGCCAACAGATACATATGAGCTTATTGTGTTCCCATCCACGTAGACTTGGCTCATCCAGAAACCCATCCCCTCAAGCTAGGCACATGGGCACATGCCTGTAATCCCAACTACTCAGGAGGCTGAGGCAGGAGGATTGCAAGTTCAAGGCTAGTCTGGGCAACTTAGTGAGGCCCTGTCTCAAAAATTTAAAAAAAAAAAAAAAATAGGGACTGGTAGTATAGCTCAGAGGTAGAATGCTTCTAGGTTCAATACCCAGTACTGGAGGGGGTGTTGGAGGGAAAGGAATATGGAGTTTACTAAGCTAACCCACTAAACCTCATATAAGAAATAAAAGCAAATTTTGAGGCACTTTACAAAGAGTATCACACCCAGGTACTTTGCGGACCAAAGACTCAGGTAGCAGTGCAGGATGTGGCTCATGACAACCATCTGGAAAGTTCACATCTATTTGGTTCCCAACAATAATGGAAAATTAACCCTGTTTTCAAAAGTTATATGTTGTATACTGTACACTGAGTCCACATCAAGTGTTCTTGAATTCTCTGATAAATAAAAGCCACAAGAAATTCTGGCACTGCTGGGCTAGAGGGTGATAAGCACTGATTCCCACCTGTCAGTAGGAACAGCCAGAAGGCCTCATGGGGACAGATCCTTTTCCTACACTGGTGGTGTAGGAGTGGACACATCCAGATCCCTAGAACTGCACACACACACACACACACACACACACACACACACACACAGAATTAAGTCATTTATTTGCACCAAAGCAAACTTAACTTTACCCCCAGAGTTTCCAAACACAATGAGGGTGTATCCCTGAGTGTCAGGAGGAACCAGCCCAGCAGGAAGGTGCTCAGTGGAGGGAGCTCAGATGATGGGAGATCCACCATCCAGTGCTTGCCTCTAACACAATCCTGCTTGGATAAAGAGCTATCCTGGAGAACTCCAGTCACAGTTATGGCAAAAGAGAAAGAAAGGGCAGAAAAGTCAAGTAGACCATATCCTTCAGCTTTTTGGTTCTGTCCAAGGGTGACATGTTAGAATAGGAGGGAAAAAAAAGTGAGCTTTCTTTTCTGGCTGTTACTCACTTAGGGGTTAACCCAGCCTGGATGCATGCATCCCATTCACACTCATAAAAAGCTTATGCTGACCCAGGTGTGAGGAAATGATAAGCTAACTTTTTTTAACATGATTAGTTCTGTGTCCTCTGCAGATATCCCAAGAGTTTCCAAACACAATGAGGGGCAGTATCTCCTAACCTATAGTCGGTTTCCAGGAAATGATCAAATGAGCCCACACATGTGTATGTAGCACCATTTCATTCCCAAGCCTTTTTCCAAATCACCAGGACCCAGGGACCTCCTGCAGGTAGCAATGCAGGATGTGGCTCATGACAACCACCTGGAAAATTAGAGCCAGCCCTCCCTCCTCCACAACCTTGCACCCACACTCCTAATCATAGGAAAGAACCTCACCAGCCCCCACCTCAGAAAATATCCAGACCCAATGCACACGGGGTTCATGTCTAAAAGGTCTTTATTTTAAGCGCCTGTAGTGCTGAAGTTCCACCAAGGATTTAGAAAGTCATTGTCGGTGTCCCCTCCAGCAGGGACCAGTGGTGAGCACAAGGCGGCGCGGGGTTTAGACATAAGGCAGAAGAATCCAGCTTTTCTGGATGACTGAGCTGTAGTCATAAGACTCTGCAGATGAGAGTTGGGCATTTCCAGTTCAAAGGCTGAGAAGGCGCACAGCTGCGAGGTGTCCTGGCTTCCTCGTGTCACTGCTCAGGTTGTGAGCACACCACTATGGAGGGGGGAGAGAGTGCAGCCACAGCTGTTCTGCTTCCAGCCCCACCCCTCTGACAAACAGAGCTGAGGGGAGAAGAGTCAACAAAGGAGGTGAAGCGACAGGGCCAGGCCCAGCAGGCACCACGTGTGGGCTGCGCCACAGCGGACAGCCCAGCAGCACCAGCCACAGGGCTATACTTGGCCTGGGCTTCCAGGGCTCCCTTTGTGCCACCAGCACGCCTGCTAACAGCTAGGGTCACACAGCACCCACACCCAGGTGAGCCTCAGGGCCACGGAAGCCCCTGCCCATCTCTTCCCACCAAGAGAGCCCTTCTCAGGAAACTGAAGAGCCTGAAAATGGGGGTGAGGAGGGGAAGGTGGGAGTTTTCATCCCCGCCAACGGAACAGGACCATAGACAGGCAAACATAACAAACCGTAGGGCAGTGCCAGAAAGGAAAAGAAGGGGTAAAAAATTAAAAACACCTTTTCAGACAGAATGGAACCCCAGGGTCCCAAAGGCACTGCTAGTAGGCTTGAAGTAGAAATGCACTGGCTGCATCAATATGGGAGGAGAGCAAAATGGGAGGCCTCCGTCAATCTGAGAGGTCTCCCAAGGTCCCGTTCCACAGGGTATCTCTGGGTAAAGTTACCTCACAGGCTCCCAGGGAAGCGGCCTGCCTCAGACCCTACCCATGCCTAAGGGAGGGGGTCCTTGTGCAGTAAACTCCTGGGTCCAGGAAGTTCCCAGTCTAGACTGACTTAGGGCCAGCAGAGTCCCTAATCATGTCCTTCACTTGACCCAGCCAAATCACCATTGATTTAAATTACCACAGTGATTTTTAATTATATTTCTAAGACAAACAATGAAGAATCGTGACAAACACACACACAACACATACACAAAAGCATTTAAAAAAACAAAAAAGTTACCAACCCAAAGCTGCCCAGTGCTTTCCGTTCCCTTGAGAGGAGAAATTATTTTATATATATTCACACACATGTCCACACACACACACATACTTTGTTTTCCCTGATAACTGAAATTCTAAATTCTTTGTGAACTAGCCAGGCCTATTTCTGCTGATCCCTTTTAATAAAGGTGTGCGGTGGTGGGGACAGGAGCTAATACTGGTTCACTTCCAGTAGGGGCCAACCAGTCTCAGCATTCCCCACCTGAAATTTCATACAGCCATCACCAAAATAAGGCCTGAGCCCCCACCAAGCCAAAAAGATTGCCAAAGGGCCTGATGTCTAGCGTAGAGATCCAGGAGAGCAGAGTGGCAAGAATTCTAAGTGTACAGCTGAAGACTCTTCAGGCTGTTCTTAGATACTTGATCCTCCTAATTATAGTTCCACTATTGTCAAGAGTTGCTTTAAAAATATTTTTCAACATGTTTCTACCCTTTGCTTTAGCAAGGCAAAAAAAAAAAAAAAAAAAACCAAAGGGAGGCAGGAGAAGGGGTGACATTTTAAAAGGGCACCCAGAAAGTAGCAGAGGCAACTCCTCCCGGGTGGTGATTTGGAAACAAGCTTGATGGTGACACTCTGAATGGACGCTGGACACACATGACGGAGCCAGAGTTTCGTGAATGTTGTTTGTTTTGGTTTGAACACCGTGGACGAGAGACTGCTCCAGATCCTTCACAGCCCAGGCTGCAGCTGAACAATTTTCCACAGTATGCAACCCCCTGGGAAACAGGTTTTACCTGAAAGAAAAGGAAGATGGAGAATCAGCGCCTTCTGGCAGAGCACCAAACCACCCCCCCACATCACTCCCCAACAGTCTCCATCCCTTGAACTGCACTGCCTACTCTCCTCCCCCTCCCAGCCCTTCTCCAGGTGTTCACATCAGGGGTCAGCAAACTATTTCTGTAAAAGTTCAAGAGTTTTCAGGTTAGGCAGGCTCTGTGGCAACTGTTCAGCCCTGCTGCCGTTGGTGGAAAAGCAGCCAGACAGAGTGTTTGGGCATGGCTGTGTTCTAATAAAACTTTATTTGTGGACACTGAAATCTGAACTGCATGTAACCTTCATGTGTCATGGAATGTTGTTCTTGTGATGATTTCCCCATTAAAATATAGAAATCATTCTTGGCTCATAAGCTGTTGATATACCCTGGATCTGGACTGTCCCCCTAAAGGTCTGTGTGTTAAGTGCTTGGTCCCCAGGCTGGCACTACCAGAAGGTGGCAGAACTAGTGGGAGACCACCAGGTCACTGGGGGCATGTTCCCAAATGGATTTATGGAACCATGGTCACTTCCTATCTTCTATTTCCTGGTTCACTGATGAGGTGAGCGGTTTTGCTCCACTACGTACTCCTGCCGTGATGTGCTGCCTCACCACAGGACCAAAGCAACAGGGCCAACTGATCACGGACTGAAACCTCCACACTGTGAGCTAAAACAAAACTTTTCACTTTTTAAGTTGATTATCTCTGGTATTTTGTTATAGTGATGGAAAGCTGACTAACACACTTGTACAAAACAGGTAGTGGCCTAAATTTGGCCCATGGGCTGTAGTTTGCTGACCCCCAATTGTGTAAGTACCCTATCAGTATCTGTTTCTTGCTTAGAATAACAGATCATATAGGCAAGATCCATGTCCAAAGTTTGCTCACCTTTAATCTCCAGCACCAAAGTAGGGTTAGACAATGTAATGAATACAAGAAATATTTTTGAAAGGAATATTTAAAAAGTTTAAAAACTCAAAAAATCTATTCAAAATATCATCTAAAGGAACTCGGGAGGAAAAAGCTGACCAGTTACAGTTGCTACCATCATCTGTCAATGCTTGGATTACAGGTATTATATAATCATACATGTAAAAATGAAGGCTTAATAAAATTTATAAAATGGATGCCTTTTTGTAATTTCATGCTCCCAAATATTACCACATCAGGTAGTGATTTACTGAAAGATATGGACATCCTTTGTGTGTGTGTGTGTGTGTGTGTGTGTGTGTGTTTTACCGGGGATAGAACAGGCACACTCTACAACCTCAAGCTAAATCCCCAGCTTTTGTTAATTATTTTATTTTGAGATCGAGTCTAACTAGGTTTCCCAGGTTGGCCTCAAACTTGGTGATTCTCCTGCCTCAGCCTCCTGAGTACTGGACATCCTGTTTCTAGGAAATTCATGCACACAGTCCCCAACTTACACCAGTTAGGCTTATGATTCTTCAACTTTACAATGAGGCACAAGTGATACACATTCAGTAGAAACCACACATTGAATTGTGAACTCTTCCCAGGCTGGGAAACCCTCTCCCAATGCAGCAGCAACAAGCCACAGCTCCCAGCCAGCCACATGGGCATGGGGCTGTTAAACAAGCAACACTCCAGAGAACTGTGTTGCTGGGCTATGAGGTTTGCTAGGTTAGGTGCATTAAACGCATTCTTTACTTATATTTCCAGTTCATGATGTGTTAATCCTGATGTTTGTGGGAAAGGGCCATGATATTGAGATATATAAAAATATAATGTACCCTCAAATGACTCAGGGAAAAAAAATTGCATGTTCACACCCACACAGGGCAATCATAAGGTGAGAAGAAACGTCAAAAACGGAAAAATCTCAGTGAAAGGTACAAGGTGTCCTCCCCATACTATTTGTATTTTTGCACTAAGTTTGAAAGTTGTCTTAATTAAAAACCTTAAAGAAAAACACAGATATGGGCATCCTCATGTTAGCCACCAAGGGATCCAACAGACCAGGGGAAGGAAAGTATACAGGCCAAGCCGCCATGTCCACACGGTGCAGGCTGGCTTTTTACAGCAGCCACCTGTTCCCTCCTGTGGGCAGGGGAGTGGGGGAGTGAATCCACACTGAGAGGCGACTCTGCATCTTACCAGGGCCCCAAGAGCACACCCAGACCCTCTATCTGGTCTTGGGCCTTCACTCTATCCTGGTTGCAGTTTATACCCCTCATACCAGAGCAATGGAGCAGAGGGGAGCCCCACAACCCATCACTAGCACTTCATGATTCTCTGTCCACAACAGAACTAAACGCCCAGGGCCTGGGTGAGTAGAAGGGCCTTCCAAGCCCGGCCAAGTAGGGCCCCTTAAGAAGCAGAAGCAGCTGCAAGAAGTCACCACCCTGAAAGTATCTAGCAACTGCAATGAGAGCCCTGAGAGCCTCAGCCTAGGAGGAGCAAGTAGGTGTGTTTTCTCCCACTCCTTGCCTACCCTGCAGGGACCTCTTGCTGGGAACAGCATGGAATGTCCTTTGTTCCCAAAATGAGATGTCAGACACCGTCCCAGCATTACAGCAGAAATCTCATCGGTTTCTAATTATACCATTGCAGCAAGTTCTATCCCCAAGAGGGTGGGCAGTTTATACTGTCCACACCCCCCCTGGGACATCATTTCCACACTTAAGAACTGGGGACAGAGACCTGCCTCTTGGCAGGGAGGCAAGGCTGGCAGGAGCAGTGGGTTCTCTCCGCAGCATATCTTTGGGCTGCGTTGGTCACAGCTGCCCACAAGCGGGAGGAAGAGCCAGCATTTGCCTTGCCTTGGGGGATGCCTAGAAGGTGTGTCGAAAGTCTCCTGTAATGAGCCAGGGATTCGCAGAGGCCCAAAGCATCCACCACAAGTGCACGCTAGGCCAACCGTGCCCCAAACACACACAAGAGAAATCCAAACAACTCTTGAAATATGGAACCATTTCAAAACCCCAGGGTTCTCTGTACTCCACTTAGCAATCGCTTCCCCCTTCTAATTAGTCTTTTTAAGTGCAGAGTTGGAAAGTCATTTCTAAAGACTCTCCTACCCCTATCTGGCCAGAATCGCTGGAGGTCTCATCTCATGGATGACGACACCCCAGGTACTCGGAGCATAAAGAGAGTGCTGTCAACAGAAGCCTCCCTCTGCCCATCTTCTCTTCCTCTGCATTTCCTACCTGGCTAAAAACTTGGAGGGGGAAAAAAGGCCTTACTGATAATGCAGAGGCTCCAAGTGACGAGACGTTATCAGAAAATTACACGTGCAGAACAAATAGGCGGGTTATCACCTTACTACCTTGGCACTAAAAAACATGATTTTACTCTTTCCACTTGATCATAAAATAACCCAGTCATGATCCAATCACATCTGAATTAAATGCAGTCTGTTTTCTAGAAAGAACAAAAAAAAAATTTCTTTTGGTTGAGCCCCGACTTAATAGGAAAAAGAAGCCCCCGTGAACAGATTATCAATGTGCAGACAGGAGAGCTTAAAAACACTACACCCAACAGGAAACCGGCCTCAAAGCCTTTGTTCTTTCCTGCTTGTTAACCTGAAAAGCTGTTAGCAAAATGTTGCCATAGAAGTGTTCCCAAACAGCCACTGCAACGTGGTCCTATTTCAACAAGAAAGAAAATCCACATGAGTACTCACACACACTTAGTTCAGAAATCCACAGATGGGTACTCACACACACTCTAGTGGTTACCGTTAAGCAATGAGATCATAGGTCATTTCATTTCCCCCATTTCTTACCTGTAGTTTCTGTAATGGACATTACACCTGCAAAAGAGAAAAGCTACCACTGCCCAGCAGTCTTTGTTACTTGGTCCATTGTCTTAGGGCCTGATGACTTGGGGCGGACTTGGGGAATCGGCTTCAAGTTTGTTCACATCCTGATTTTTATCTCAACCACAAACAGCCCAAACTTCTAACAGGATCCACCCAAAGTTCAGTTCTGCAGGATAAGCAGGGAGGCAGGGTAGAGCCTGACAGTGACAGTGAGTGTCCGTGGGAGGTAGCCACACAGGTCAAGAATTGAATGAAAGAAGTTAAAAGAGAACAGAACATACCCAGAGAAAGCATAAGGAAGAGATGCAGATATCAACTGGAAATGGAAAACCATGATAGGATCAAAGGAGCCAAACTTTAGTTCTTTGTGTGGATTGATAAACTCGCTGCGAGACAGCCAGAAAAAAAAAAAAAAGGAGAAAAGGCAAAAATAAGAATTAAGAAAGGGGACCACCTGCATTTCCCATGTTTCCAAGATTTACAAGATGATAATAAAAGGATGTTATGAGTAACTTCATTAGAACACTGGAAAACTTGGACAAAATGGACAAAATCCCTGAAAACGACAACTCAGGATAACTGAACCAAGAAGAAATAGACTAAATAGTACTGTAAATATTCGAAGAACTGAACATTGGTGTTTTTCAAACTCTATGCACAAAGCAAGCATCAGTCCCAGCCAGTTTTAGCATGCTATATTAAGCATTTAAGAAACAAGTCATTCCAATCTTACACAAACTGTTACAGAGAAGTGGAAAATAAGGAACCATGTCTCTACTCACTTTATGACACGAGGAAAACTTAAGTCCTATGGGGCTGTTACAAAATAGGAAAATGACAGCCTAGATCTAAGTCATTAAGAGAGACAAGAAAACTCAAAACAAAATATTAGCCAACTGAGTGGAGCAATGCATATGAAAAGATAACATGATCAAACTCATTTTATCTCAGGAATGCTAAGCTGATTGAATATTAGAAAGTTAATATCAGCTGGGTACGGTGGCACATGCCTGTAATCCCAGCAGCTCAGGAGTCTGAGGCGGGAGGATTGTGAGTTCTAACCAGCCTCAGCAAAAGCAAGGCACTCAGCAACTCAGAGAGACCCTGTCTCTAAACAGAGCTGGTGATGTGGCTCAGTGATTGGCCCCTGAGTTCAATCTCTAGTACCAAGAAAAAAAAAAAAAGAATGTTAATGAATATCAATTCACCACCTTAACAGATTAAAGGAAAAAAGATAGCCTCCATGAAGCAAGAAAAAAAAAACACTGAAGAAAATCTACCTTTGAGACACTAGGAATAGAGGGAAACCTCCTGGGGGTGGGGGTAGGGAGAGCCACAGAAACCCTATAACAAACCCTATAACTTTTAGTGGTCAAATATTGAAAGCATACCCTTTAAGATCAAGAATAAGATAAGGTGCCTGTTATCACCACTTGTATTTAACATTGACTTAGAAAACAAGATAGAAAAAAGAGTAAAAAAAGAAAAAAATGGTTAAGGACTAGGGAGAGGGCAAAAGGGCCTAGGAGACCCTTACAACTCTTAAAAACCCAAAATAATCTATATTTATATTACTAGAGTTTGGCAAGTTGCTATATTTTGAAAAAAAACAACTGCTATGAAC
The DNA here is from genome assembly GCF_047511675.1 of Marmota flaviventris. Lineage (NCBI taxonomy): Eukaryota > Metazoa > Chordata > Mammalia > Rodentia > Sciuridae > Marmota > Marmota flaviventris. The sequence continues at coordinate 142,856,460 of NC_092499.1, forward strand.
AAGTTTTAAAAACAATATTTTTATAAAGTTACTCCTGATGAAGTCACTAATCAAGAGTGGCAGCTTATGTAGGAACATGTTTTTGATGCTGTCCTCAAAGTGACAGCAGAGAAGACTGCAGCCCCAGGAGCAGAAACCCAGGCATGGAGACTGAGCCTGGGAGATAGGAGGGTTAATTATGGCCAACAGCCTGGGTTAGGCAATTAATACAAATGTATTTGCTGGGTCCTGAGTTTCTTCCTAGAATAGGAGCAGAGGAGAGATATGAAGGTGCTTAGGGAGGTAACACAATTCCCGTATCAAAAATGACCCAATGCTGAAGGGCCCGTGCCACTGCTGTATCAGAAAGAGATGGAGTGTCTGTAATTCAGGTGGTGGTGAAAACACTCTAGAGCATGCCTGCAGAACTGATTTCTCGCTGACTTTTGCCCTTACAACAGGCTGAGGAGTAAACTTGGGCTTTCAAAATACAAAAGTATTTGCTATTTTGATTTGTATTTCTCTTAATTGCTAGCGATGATGAACATTTTTTCATATATTTGTTGATTGATTGTACATCATCTTCTGAGAAGTGTCTTTCAGGTCCTTGGCCCATTTATTGATTGGGTTATTTGTTTTTCTGGTGTTTAGTTTTTTGAGTTCTTTATAAACCCTAGAGATTAGTGCTCTATCTGATGTGTGAGGGGTAAAGATTTGCTCCCAAGATGTAGGCTCTCTATTCACCTCACAGATTGTTTCTTTTGCTGAGAAGAAACTTTTTAGTTTGAGTCCATCCTATATATTGATTCTTGATTTTAATTCTTACACCAAAGGAGTCTTATTAAGGAAGTTGGGGCCAAATCCTACATAATGGAGATTAGGGCCTACTTTTTCTTCTATTAGATGCAGGGTCTCTGGTTTTATTCCTAAGTCCTTAATCCATTTTGAGTTGAGTTTTGTGCATAGTGAGAGACAGAGGTTTAATTTCATTTTGTTTCATATGTATTTCCAGTTTTGCCAGCACCATTTGTTGAAGAGGCTATCTTTTCTCCAATGCATGTTTTTGGCACCTTTGTCTGATATAAGATAATTGTAATCTAAGTCAGGATGGCAACTATTATGAAGACAAACAACAATAAGTATAGGCAAGGATGTGGAGAAAAAGGCACACTCATACACTGCTGGTGGGACTGCAAATTGGTGCAGCCAATATGGAAAGCAGTCTGGAGATTTCTTGGAAAATTGGGAATGGAATCACCATTTGACCCAGTTATCCCCCTCCTCAATCTATACTCAAAGGACTTAAAAACAGCATACTACAGGGACAAAAGCCACATCAATGTTTATAGCAACACAAGTCACAATAGCTAAGCTGTGGAACCAACTTAGATGCCCTTCAATAGATGAATGGATTAAAAATATGACACATATACACAATGGAATATTATTCAGCAATAAAAGAGAATAAAATCATGGCATTTTCAAGGAAATGAATGGAGTTAAAGAAGATAATGCTAAATGAAGATAGCCAATCCCAGAAAATCAAATGCCGAATGTTTTCTCTGATATAAGGAGGCTATTCATAGTGGGATAGAGAGAGGGAGCATGGGAGGAATAGAAGAACTCTAGATAGGGCAAAGGGGTTGGAGGGGAAGGGAGGAGGCAGGGGTTTAGAAGTAATGGTGAAATGTGATGGACATTATTATCCAAAGTACTGGTATGAAGACACAAATTTGTGGGAACATCCTTTTATACAACCAGAAATATGAAAATTATGCTCTCTATGTGTAAAAAGAATTGTAATGCATTCTGCTGTCACATATAAATAAAAAAATTAATTTAAAAAAATATTTGCTGTAACTTGAATGCAGACCAAGTGGTTCAATTTAATCATTTACCTCTGGTGGTGAATTTCATAGCCAGTGACAATGCCAATACAGGACTAATTGTTCGTCCAGCAGTGGAACTTGTACCATCAGTTGAAGAACTATGACACACTGTTTAAGTTTCTTAATATGAGAGTGGTTTCAATGAGTATCTTATCTTCATTTATACCAGACACAGTTTTAATCCATCATTGCCTGTAACTGCACCTGTATCCATGACCTCAAGAAAGGGCCATTTCTCTATGTTTTATTAAAGAAAGAGTCTATAGGTAGAATTTCTGAACAGATTGATTATTGTATCACCTTATTTAGAGTCTTTTCTTATGTAGTGAGATGTGAAGATAGCATAAAAATGGTTAAGTCTATGGTTTCCATGGAATCAGTTCAGTCACCAAATATGGATGTGACTCTGTTCCATGGCTTAGAATCAATACAGTATGACATTGATCCACAAAGACCAGTAAGTGCTCCATATTATACCATACACCCAGGCCTGCAGGTAGAGGCAGATCCTTTCTATTATGAATAATGATGAGGACATGGTTTTCTTCACATTATATTTTGTTTCTTTGCACTGAGTGTGAGACAGATAAAATGACTTGGCAATAAAATCACTAATAAACATACATACACACACACACACACACACACACACACACACACACATATATATATATATATATATATATATATATATATATATATATATAATTTTGCAGTATGGATGAATGTTACTAATAGATTTGATTTTTTTCAAAAGATGTTATTCTTTACTTAAAATGAAAACTGTAGCTCATGGGTTTCTCCCCAGTCTGCTATCCATAACCAACCAATTTTAATGTTTGATTGTTTTTTATAAAATTTAGATGTGATTCACTAACAAATGCTATTTCTAAAACCAGGTATATGTAAATATGATAATACAGACATTTTTTTCAGACATGAGTATAAATAAAATATATTTTAAGGCCATATATATATATATATATATATATATATATATGAAGTCATCTATATAGGTATATGTGTAAAACACATCTACAAATATATCTAACAAATTTATTAAAGATTTTGTGAGTAAATTTTTAAAATTGCTGCAGATATTTTTTTAAATTCCTGAATAAATGGAAAGTTATTCCATGTTCATGGATTGGAAGAGCCAACATAAACAGGCTGACTACAGAGTCGATGAAGTTCCAATTAAAATTCCAAACACTTTGTTTTTGTTGAATCTGAAAACTGATTTATATAGAAGGACCAAAAAGATGTCTGAAGAGAAACCAATGACAGTAGGTGTAGAAGGCTTGCCACCCCAGCATGGAGAGGCCATGGAATGGGGGAGGTCAGACTAGGACCCAGCCTAGATTTCTATTCCACTTTTCCTACTACCTGGGACTTCTCCTCCAACTCTGAGCCTCCAAGCCCTCTGGCTCTTTCACTGAGAATCTCACATACTCAAAGTACATCCCAAAAGGATATGAACACCCATACTGCAGTTGTGATGTCACGAAGTCATTCTGACTCTCCTACAGACCACCTTTAGGAAACTCACCTGTCTTTGGAGATCATGGGAAAGTTCCATTCAATCAAGAATCCCACCCACCCATATCCTTGACTGTTGGCTTGCACAATGCTGAAACGGAACGTCTATTTGGGTGCACAGTGTGTGATGCATGCAGCTGCTTGGCTCAGACCTCCTCCAGCCAGGGGCATGACCAGTTCCTTGTCTGAAGTCTGACCCTCCTTTTCCTCCCCTAAAACTGACTTAGCATTCTCATTTGGAAAAAGCAAGAGGTAAGCATTTCCCTGTCAGCTGGGTCTATGGGTGCTGTATGTCCTGGGAAAGGATCAGCACAGGTCCCCCCCCCCCAGAAGCAGAATGACTCAAGGCTCAACATACAACCAGAGAAGAGAGCACATTCACAACATGCCCAGGCTCCCGTGCTTTCAAAGGTGAACTGTTCTACCAACCCGGAGCCCAGGAAGACAGCTCTGACCCCACCCCGCACCTGTATTTGATGTCAAATACTGTGGAATCCTCGTCCTCATCGTCCTCTTCATTCAGAGGGGCCATTTCTACCCGCTCAGCTGGAGTGGTGATGATGTCATACTTGCGGGTCTTCTTTAACCTCTTTCCTGACCTGGAAGAGAAACACACTCATGAGAACAGGGCTGGGACAGAGGCCACCAAGCCCAAGCCTCAGAGGGCTGGACACAGACATGGCAGCCCATGCCAAGCTGGGTTCCTTCCACCCATGTGAGGGCACAATGACCCTGACTGAAGGTGCATCTTGTGGCTGCCTCCAGCCTGGCTCTGAGGAGACCTGAGTAAGACCCCAGCAGCCACAGGACCTCAAGCAAGTTACTGATCTCACTACAAAGGTGTGGTATGGTCTTCACTTGTGAAGCAGAGACACCTGCCCTGAGCACCAGCAACTCAGTAACCAAGATGATATCTGAATTCAGATATCTGATATCTGAATGCAAAATTCATGCCAAACAAAGAAAAAAAATCCATGATGAACACAACATTCCATGAGGACAGGATCCAGCACAGCCTGGCTGGCAGTGGCTAGTGTTGTCCTTGGCTCAGCCACACTCTGCCTGTGTAATCAGGGGCAAGTCAACCAATCCCCCTAAGCCTCAGTTTCATCAGAAATAAAACTGTAATAAAATAGTCTTCCTCTCGGACTACACCCAAACGACTTAAAAACAGCATACTACAGGGACACAGCCACACCAATGTTTACTGCAGCACAATTCAGAATAGTCAATTCATGTCTGTAACTGCACCTGTATCCATGCCCTCAAGACATGGAGCCAACCTAGATGCCCTTCAGTGGATGAATGGATAAAAAAAAAATGTGGCATTTATACACAATGGAATTTTACTCATCAATAAAAGAGAATAAAATCATGGTATCTGCAGGTAAATGGATGGCACTGGAGAAGATAATGCTAAGTGAAGTTAGCCAATCCCAAAAAAAAAAAACAAATGCCAAATGTTTTCTCTGATATAAGGAGGCTGACTCATAGTGGGTTAGGGAGGGGGAGCACAGGAGGAATAGATGAACTCTAGATAGGACAGAGGGGTGGGAGGGAAAGGGAGGAGGCAGGGATTAACAAGGATGGTGGAATGTGATGGACATCATTATCTAAAGTACATGTATGAAGACACGAATTGAGTGTCAACCTACTTTCTATACAAAAAGAGATATGAAAAATTATGGTATATATGTGTAATAAAAATTGTAATGCAAAAAAAAGTACATGTATAAAGACATGAATTGGCGTGAACATACTTTATATTCAAAGATATGAAAAACTGTGCTCTATATGTGTAATAATAATTGTAATGCATTCCACTGTTGTATATTTAAAAAACTAAAATCAATTAAATAAAAAATAAAATAGTCTTCCTCGCAAGCGAGGGAGGACCATGGGAGAGGATGAGCTTAACAAGGCTGAGTGCAGGAAGTTCTTGGCAAAAGTTGTTGGTAGGAATTGTAAACAGAAGTAAAAAATGCTCAATCCTCTCTCATTTGGCAAGCGCTTGTGTGAATGAGTTGATAATCTTTCCACTGTGAGGATTTATGAGGACGGTTGTTAGAACGCTACACCCTTCCCTTTGGGATGGCAGAGGGTCACCCTCAGCCACAGGGAGAGGGCTGACAAGGACTCTCTGCATGAAGGCTATAATATTTCTTAGGAAATGGCTGGAAAGTTTATAATGCCATCATGACAACCGATGTTCTTTGCACTTATTCCTGCACTACCTTGAACCTCTTCCCAATTTTTGTTTATTCTCTGCTGTCCCTCCTTCACAAGACTGTTTGACACTGTCCATGAGAAACCCACCAAACTCAAAGGTCCCAAGTGCACTGAAGAATGATGTCTCCTACACATTCTCCTGGCAGACCAGAAGCCATTCCCACAGAGACCACGTCAATGACATGGTGAGCTCTCTGTGGAATCATCAGCACAGAGAAACTCTTCAACAAGTTGGCAAAACAAATGAAAGCAGAACTTTACCTTCAGGTTTTCTAGAAATTTCTTAGCAACAGCAGCTTGCTCTTGACTTACCTAGTGTGAGTTACCAAAAATGAGATTTACCAAAGTGTCACTCACATAACAAATTTTAGTACTGTACCTTTGGCATTCAGCCTATTTGACCTGTATATATAGCACCTGCTCCTTGACATACTTTGCATAGAGAAAAGAGGTAAGACTTTGGGAAAGAGGATAACTCAGCTATAAAATCTGATGATCTCAAGCCAAGTTATAAAATAATGTCTCCGTAGGTTCTTGCAGGTACACACACAGGCACAGGTGTGAGTCTACCTGGATTCTAAACACAGGATGAAGAATGGTGCAATGCCAGGTGTGGTGGTAAGAGGCTAAGCCAAAGGAACATGGCCAGTTACCTCACCAGTGACCCTGGAGTGGTCAAAGCAGGCTTTGTGCAAAAAATACTGTTGGTCCAACCCTCCCTGCATCAATAGATTGCCTAGTCTCTCCACCCCCAAACAAAGGAATAAAATAAATCTTTGCATTCTACTTTAATTTATAATCCCTGACCAATTCCACCCCTGTTATATAGATAGAGGGAATTTAAGCTCAAAACGACTCTGAACGGCACAAGCAATCCAAGACAAAGGCCCAAGAAGAACTACCCCTCCCCAAGGCCTCAAGACAAGGGTCAACTTCCAATTTACATAGAACCACACACCACACCTTTCTCAGGAAGAGAGCTCTAAAGCTCCACCTGGATGACTTGCAGCTGTTTAGAAGAAACACTTGGCTTTGTAGAGGGACAAGGCTCCCGCCATGTTCATCCCGACTCATGTCTGGCCAACATACAACCAGAGACAAGAGCACATTCACATGTCTTCAGTGTCATCCAGAATGTCCAGAAAAGGAGATGTCAATGAGCCCAAGGACTTGACAAAGCCCCCTGTGTACCTTCAGTGGGACCACACCCAGATGGCTTCAGGCTGAGGAGCCATGGCTCTATATGGAATTCTTTTTCAGGTATCATGAGGCCTTGAAAATGCAGAAGCCCATTTGTCAACCTCACTATATACTTGGAACTTTGCCGCAGTCTGGCTGGGCACAAAATCACGAGCAGGACTGACTGCTGACCCTGGGAGAAGGTTCTGGAGGCTCTTGCTTCAGCCATGGTTCATGAGAGTGTACCTCCACATGTGGTAACTGGCTTTCCTTCTTCCTGATTTTATAACAAGAACTTGTTATAAACAAAGTTCTTGTAGTGAGGAAATTATGAGCTAAAATGCGGCACTTGAACACTTACCCATGAGAGACACTGGAAAACAACAGCAGCTTCAAGATCTAGGTGGCTTTAGCACCAACCCATTCCAGCCAATCTCAAAAAATACTCTTGAACCCCAAGATGACACTACTGGTGTGAAGGAAACATTACATGTGAACTTGATGGGGCCACAGGGAACCCAGACATGTGGTCACACATTATCCTGTGCATGTCTGTGACAGTGTTTCTGGATCAACAGACTGAATAAAGCCAAATGTCCTCTCTGATATGGGTGGGCCTCACCCAATCAGTAGAAGACCACCATAGAACAAAAGGCTGACCCTCCCTCCAGGAGTAAGGAGAAAAACTCCTGCCTGATGGACACTGGTTTTTATCCAGACTTTGGATTCTACTGAAACTTCAGTTGTGTCTGGGTCTCAAGCCTGCCTGCATCTAGTCTGGAGCTTACGCCATGGGCTCCTAAATATCCACATTGCAGGAACTCATGAGCCTTCATAATGTCGCAAGCCTCTTTCCCATAATAAATACATCTTCCCCTGCCCTATCTGTCTCTCTCTCATACACACACACACACACACACACACACACACACACACAGAGAGCATCCTATTGGTTCTGTTTCTCTGGAGAGCCCTCAGTAATACAAAGAGCCATTAGCAAGAGCCCTCGTGCGTGCTTCAAACGCCAGTTTTGACATAATGAGCCAGAGAAATTACATTTCCGTCAACTCACTGAGACACAACACGCTTTACAAAAGAAGAGCAATTTCTGCTGTTTCACTCTGACTGTGTTAATAAGGGAAAACTGAGACTCGTGAGTTTAAAGACACTTAGTCCTCAGCAAAGGCACACGTGTACATTGGTAAGGGCCTCTGCTGACGAGTCGAGGGAAACTGCCACACGGGAATGGAGGGGTGGGGGAGTCACACAGTCCTCACAGCAGAAGGAGAACCCTTCCTTTACCAGTCAGGGGTCCATGGGAAGCAGGGAAACATATGAACAGGGTGGATACACTTTCTCAGAGATCTGCAGACCCCCAAGCCTGACTGTCCTGGGGTCAGAAAACAGTGGCACCCTGCCTCAGAGAGAGAGAACACAAGAAAATAGAAAACAGAGCCCTTAGGGTTGGAATGACCCTAAGCGTGGACCTATTGCAAGCTTGCTGTGGAGCTGAATAAGATCTGATCCCTCTGAAAGTCACTGTGGAGTTTAATCCCCATTGGGAGGTACTGAGAGGATGGAAAAATTAATCTAGAGTGTTTAGAGAAGAGGCCTTTGGAAAACTGTTAGGATTAATGTCGTCAGGTGGAGCCCTGGATTGCATTCTGGTGGGTTTTTATAAGAGGGAGAGAGACCACCCACACACACAGACACACACAGAAACACACACGCGCGCGCGCACACGCACACACACGTGTTCCCTGTCTCTTGCCGTGTGATGTCCTGTACCACTTATCACCAGATATAGCCCTTCAACTTGGGACTAAAACTGTGAGTCAAAATAAACCTCTTTTCTTTATAACCTACCCAGTCTTTGGTATGCGCTAGCAACAACAGAAAACAGACTACAACTGCACCTTCTTACATTCATTCTCTAAAAGAGTTGAGCTCTTCTTGGGTTGTGGCTAAGCATTTACAAGTATGTTCACATGCACAGCTTCTACATAATCCCACAGGGGACACGTCACTATTATCTCTGTCATACAGCTGAAGAAACTGAGGACCAGAGAGGTCAATTTGCCCAAGGCCACATGGCTGCTCAGAGGTAGAGCTGGGTTTGAAGACGTCACCGAAAGGTCCTGACTGTAATTGGCCACCTCCTTCCCCACACAGCTAAGTGAAAGTGTTTCCCAACCTCTCACAGTTTGAAATGTGTCATGAAGAGAGGAGAGTACAGGGCTTAAAAGTATAGTCTATGCAAACAATTCAGGAAAACTGCAGGGCACAGGATGCACATGTTATCCCTGGGAGGACCAAAGGCTGCCCCAGAAGGTCACCTTGACACCCTGCACTGGCCAATAAACAAGGCGCCAGTTCTCCCTTGCCACTTCCCTCTCACTCCCAAGAGAGAGCCCCACTCCACACCCCGACCAGACTTTGCCACCACTTGACTTTTAACACCAAAAAATCTCCTTGCCCTCCTTACACTTTCTGGAACATGTCACTTAACATAACTCACACATTCATTCCTATTTCACATCAATCTAGGCACACTTCCAACCCTTCCCAAGAGGGACTCCCTGAGGACACATGCTGTTCTGCAGTTAGTTCCCCAGCATCCATTACCTCCCTCTTTCTGCCTGGCCACACCCCCAGCTCCACGAGTGGACACAGGAATTAAGCCTGGGCCAATCATTGCATGGCAGCAACCCCTGAGCCAACCAATAGCAGGGGGGAGGGGAGGCAGGCGTGACCAATCAGAGCCAACCACCGTTCCCTAGGAAGGAAGGATGGAACAGGGACAGGTGGGTGCCGCACCCTTCACCTTGAGAGTTAAATAGTGTAAGCCATCTTTCTACCTCCTAGGAATGGAAAACAGAGCCAACCTGTAAGAGAGGGAGAGAGAGAGACCAAATCCTAAATCTGCTATGAAGCCAGCCTTCTTTGAAAACTACAAAGCTCTTTTTTTTTTTTTTTTTCACCAGAGTAATTCCAGGCCAGATTTTCTGTCACACACAACCTAAAGAATTTAACTGCCAAGGATTCTCAAAGGGAGGCACAGCATGAAGCGAAACCACCACTATAATAATAAACACTATCTTGGGATTTTTTTAACATTTTAATAGTAAGTCTTCCACACATCAGTATAATTTTCTCATTTTCTCAAACCCTTTTAAGCCCTAGGACTCTTCCCTTTGTAGAAACAAAGAACCGTACACTGGTGACAATCGCATGACATTTTCTGCTTAGGGCTACCTGTGGCCAGGTTTTTTCAGAAAGCAAATATCCGGGTGGCTCCAACTCACAGGACTGTTTACAAGCACAGGAGCCTGGGATAAAGCAAAGACCACACAGCTGCCAAGAATCTGAGGTCACCTGCGTCTCTCAGAGACAGTAGGCAGCTAAGCCAAGGGAGCCATAGCTCCCTCTTACTCAGGGACACATGTGGCTTAAAGACAGGCACCTGGTTCTAAAAAGAGCCCAGGTGCAGAGTCAGACTTGGGTTCACAGACCCAAAATCCTACTGACAGGGCCTGTTACAGGGTGGAGTGTGGGGGTGGGATTGGGGGTAGGACAAGAAAGAAAGCAGCCCAAAAAATCTGCCAAGCATAGCAGAGAAAAAGGGAGATTCAGAATCAAAAACGGGTAAAGATCTTGCTCGCCAGTCCCCCATAGTGCGGGTACCAAGAGTTGGGGGGAGCCTTTGCCACAACTTTTCTTTTCTGGAACCCCACTACCTCAATGAAGAGACAGACATTGGTGGTCTCGACTAAATGCCCATTTCATCTTTCATTCAAACCCAAATGCACACTTCTAACAAGAGAAAGGAGATGTTTAGAATTCTTTTGCTCTGAAATGTAATCCCAAAGCCACAGGGTTTGTTTACTGAAAGGACCTTTCAACAGCTGGTCAGAAATGAGTTTCCAGTGAGCACTCATGCACCCCACTTAGACAAACAAGGAGGCTGAGGGAGGGAGCCCCAGAGTCCTGGGAGCCCTGGAGCCCAGCAAACAGAACTGCAGAGGGGCCTTCTTCTCCCACCCTCCCCCACAAATAAAAACAAAATAAGCCTGAGCCCTCATGGGTCAGTTCGATTTGGAGTGTGGCAGTTGGCAATGCAGACAGGGAGACGAGAGAATAAGGTTGGGGCCTCAGCTGAGCAGCTCCCTTGTCTGTGTCCCTCTGAGCAAATCATTCATTCTTAGCCCTCATTTCTTTGCATTTCTATCTCTTGCCAGGTGTGGCAGGGGTTCTGGAGATAGATCTTCAGGACCCTCCTCCCTATCTACTCCAAGGGCCATAAGCATTCCTAGTTCTCCTGGGGTCTTCCCAGAACACCCCAACCAGGCTGAGTTTTCTCCTTGTTGCAACTCCTGGAATCTCCAAACACCGGCCCCATCCCTGCTGTGGGGCACAGTCCACACTCTAAGCACACCTGGTCCTCCTGCACCATCTGCTCCATTGGAGTGACAGTAACAACAGCCACCATGATGAAACAACTTTTAGCACCAAACAGTGCACACATGTACGTGTAAAAGACAGAAAAGATTTTTTAAAAGATAGGGAAGATTTCTACATGCAAAAAAGTGAAGTTGGACCCACTCTATACACAATATTAAAGAATTAAAATCACATCATATATAAAAATTACCTCAAAATGGAATTTCTATGTAGGTATGTAAATATGAAAGACCTATATAAGAGCTAAAACTATAAAACTCATAGAAGCAAACAAAGCACAAACCTTTGTGACCCTGGATTAGGCAATGGCTTCTTAAATAGAATACCAGAAGCTAAAGCAGAAAAAGAAAAGTAGATAAACCGGACCTCATCAAAATTAAAAACTTTTGTGCTTCAAAGAACACAATCGAGCAAGTGAAAAGATAACCTAGAGAATGGGAGAAAAATATAAGAATATATAAAGAACTTTTAGACCTCAATAAAAAAGACAACTTTAGTTTAAAAATACACAAAGAATCTTAACAGACAGTCCTCTCAAGAGTATATATAAATGGCCAATAAACACATGCAAAGAAGGTCAATAGCATTAATCATCCATGTAATGCAAATCAAAACCACAATGAGATATCACTTCACACCCACCAGGGTGGCTATAATCAAAAAGACAACAACCAACTAAACTGTAACCTTCATAAGATGCAAAATAGAGTGATCATTTAAAAAAAAAAAAAACAGTTTGGCAGTTCTTTAAATAGTTAAACACAGTTACCATATGACCCAGCACTCCTAGATATATATACCCAAGGGCAAGAAAAATAATCCACACAAAATCTTGTACACAAAATGGTCAGAGCAGAACTATTCATAATAGTCAAAAAGTAGAAATAACCCAAAATATCTCCCAACTGATGAACGGACAAAGGGTGGTATATCCACTCAAAGGAACACTACTATATGCTAAATAAAATAAGCCATCAGAAGAGACCACATATTGCATGATTCTGTTCCCATGAAAAGTCCACCAGAGCTATCCATAGACAGTCTATCCATAGGTAAGTGTATGCCTAGAGCTGGGAGGAGGTACATGGAGAGCGACCATCAATGATGTCAGGGTTTCAGCTTGGAGTAATGAACATATTCTAAAATTGATTTGAGTGACTGAAAGCAGAATATTAGAGTCTGTAAACAAGTCAAGATGGCGCCTGGCATTTTGCAGAGGGAGTGGTTTGTGAAGTAACGCCAGGGAGCCATTAAGTGTGGAGATTCCTTATTGGTTGACTGCTGTATCTAGTTTATGTTAATTAAGCTAAGCTGTGTGGAATGTATATATACCCCTCCTGTCCTAAAATAAAGGGCTCCCACTCCTGCTGTATCAATCTACACAAGTTCCTCGTCACCCCCCCCCCCCCCCCCCCCCGTTATTTTGCTGCAGCCGGACTGCAGCAGATGGTGCGTACCAGGAGCCCCAGGACACTCGGGGGTAAGTGACAAAAAAAAGCTGCCCGTCCGCAGATAGGACGGGAGCAAATCTGCTCGTCCCTAGACAGATAGGGCGAGAGGAAAAATGGCCATTTTGAGAAAATGGAGAAGATTGATACAGTATGTTTGTGTCTTGTTTTGTCTTGAAATGTTGTATTGTCTTTGTGACGAAAATATGGAAGGGGTGAGAAGTAAATTACTAAGGGAAGGAGGCACCCCAGTGGAACCAAGAATAGTTAGGGCATGTGTTGACGAAAGCCCAGGAACTCTAGTCAGAAAGAAGAAAGTTCAGAGGAGGAAGGATTATCAGGAAAAAAGTTGCAGCAAAAGGCTATTACTGAATACTTTTCGTTACCGGAGGGTGCGTGAATCGGTGTGGTGGCTGCCACGTGCGCGAGCCGGTCATGGTGCAGTAAGGACTTTCCAAGTGGCGGCAGCCGGCTCTTCCCCACCCCCTGCCCGGGGGAGCGGGACGCCACTGCGAGAGCCCAAATCCAGACCTGACCCGGAGGCACGGTCTCACAGGCTCTTGCTCCCTGTGCCCAGTGGCAGTTTGAGTCTGGGACACTCCCCAGACTCTCTTCGGGGCCATCTGGGGCTGCCCGGGACGCTGCAGGCGGAAGACGGCCTGTGTCCCTGAAGTTTGATCATTTCCAAGGCCAGTAACTACAATGGTTCTCCCACACCTGGAAGCTGATGAATAATGAGCACCATTAAGGTTTATTTCAAATGTAAAAAAACCTTGAGATAATGCACTAAATTGTTCAGAAGGTTGTTTTCTTAGTGGAATACTACAGGATTTTCTTCAGCATCATTGCCAGAGTTCCTGCCTTGGTCCCAGTGCCGGTGAAGACGAAGGTGGAAGAATTTCCAGTGTTGCTGAGAACTGGACGAAACTTCGGATCAAGCTAGCTGCCTGCAGAACTTACCTGGACTGTGATTTAAGCTAGCTGCCTGCAGAACTTAACCTGGACTGTGATTTACCTGGACTGTGAGTTAATCTATTGAGACACTGCTTTACCTGGACTGAGACAACAAACTGTAATCTACAACAAATTGTTAACTCGGTATCTTTGCTAACGGTGTCATTGCTGGTATAATTTTTCCAAGGGCTTCTTGCATGGAGCCATCAATTGTCTTGGTATTGTGGCATTTTGTATCCTCCCCTTCTGCTTGTAGCAGATTATTTATGGTGTTTGTGTAAAAACCACTATGGTCGATATTTAAATTAAACAAAAGGTGGAAATGTTAGAGTCTGTAAACAAGTCAAGATGGCGCCTGGCATTTTGCAGAGGGAGTGGTTTGTGAAGTAACGCCAGCGAGCCATTAAGTGTGGAGATTCCTTATTGGTTGACTGCTGTATCTAATTTATGTTAATTAAGATAAGCTGTGTGGAATGTATATATACCCCTCCTGTCCTACAATAAACGGCTCCCTCTCCTGCTGTATCAATCTACACAAGTTCCTCGTCACCCCCCGGTTATTTTGCTGCAGCCAGACTGCGGCAGCAGAACTCTGTGAATATACTAAAACCATTGAGCTGGACACTTTAAATGGTGAACTATATGGTCTGTAAATTACATCTCAATAAAGTTGTTACAAAATAGGGAAGACTGTGTGTGTGTGTATGTGTGTACATTACATTCTTTGTTTCTATATTTATAAAAATCTCTCTGGAAAGATTCACAGGACATTGACAGCATCCAGTAGGAAAATTAGGAAGATGAGGGACAAGGGCAAAAAGGAGATTTTTCAAGAGGTGGGGTGATGGCACATGCCTATATTCCCAGCAACTCGGAAGGCTGAGGCAGGAGGATCTAGGTTCAAGGCCAGCTGCAGCAACTTAGCAAGGCCTAAGCGACTTAATGAAACCCTGTCTCAAAATTTAAAAATAAAAATTGAACCCCTGGGTTCGATTTCCAGTATCAAAAAGAAAAGAAAAGAAATGAAGGAGATTTCCCCCTCTGTGCTCTTTTGTTCTCTGTGCATTCTGAACCACATGAATATATTATCTGTTTTTAAAACAGGAAACAAATTAAAATTCAGAGGAAGTAATTAAAATTAATTTCAAAGTGGACCAGGTTGTGACCGGCCCTCCTGGCAGGGAACCTGCTCCCAGAGCTCACCCAGGGGCTGCCTGTGGCCTCCTCAGTGTGGCTGTGCTCCACTTACCTGATCACTTCAGAACCCAAACCCAGAAACACAGGCTGTTCCTTCACCTAACTGTTCCACGTTGAAGCCCCCTCAAGTGGCTCTGTAGTTCCCAGCCCCGGGTTCTGTTGAAACCACCCTACTTGACACAGCAGCACATTTGACCTCTAACATTTAGAAATCGTAATAAAAAACAATGAAAAATGGAACATGGGTGGAGAGACTGAAGCAAGCAGCTGCTGTGAGTGCACATTGGGGGCAGGGTGACATAACAGGTGAGCTTCAACGCCAAGTGGTGGCACCCAGCATTCTGAGCACAGGCCTGTTTCGTCTTTGACCCCTGAGCTCTACTCTGCACCACCTCCTCAGAACATAAGAAATAACTGTGCCACCCCAAGAAAACCAACTACTTGACAAAAGGAAGAACAGGACCCCAAAACCTGCTTTCCAGCCCTGGCTTCCAGAAGAAGATGCCAGAGGCCCCCAGAGCATCCATGGGTCAGTCAGGGTCTCAGTGGCAGACCTGCCACCACCTACCACCAAGACACGCTCACTTTCCCTCCCTCCCTGCCCTGGGCATATAGTCCCCTGAGCTCCACCCAACACTTTCCCTTGAATGCAGATTCAACAGGCCACTGAGACAGGCAAACACCACCTGCTCCACTGCAATGAGCATCTTCAGACAAATGCAGCATCATGTGACACAAAGCACTTCCCTCCAGCTCAGTGAGTTACTTCAAGACTCCCACAGCCCAGCTCTGCCCTGACCCCACTGAGCCCTCTGGAACATGAAGCTGGAGAGCCTTCCAGATGTAACCACTCCTTACTCCTGTCCTGGAGCTGCTCTTTCCCTCCCCTCTGTGACCCCTCTGTCCCAGCACCCAGTACACACTCGAGCACAATGACTCAGAGTACCAGGTCCACTACTGAAATGCACCAGTGCCCTGTAGATGCAGGAAACCCATGAAGCAGAACTGGTGTGAAATAAACACAGGTACAAACACAATGACAACTGGTGACCAACGCTCTGCCTTCAAGTCAAGGAAGCCTGAAGAGTGACACCATGCCCAGCCTAGAGGGGGCAGCAACTATGCAGCCCCTGTCACTTGCTGCCCCATGAACCAGAGGCCCTGTACTTCCAAGTACCCCATCTGTCAAAAGAAGCAGGAGCTCCAGATTTTTATGGGAAGATTCCCAATTTTTAAGTATTCTCAACTATCTCAGTTTTTGTGATCACTGTGCTGATCAAAACAAAACACAAGAACATGTCTGTGGGTCATATTTTCCAACTCATGGGCCATCCGTTTACAAATTCTGACTCAGTTTCCGGGCCAATGTTTACTTGGTCATAAGTATGAGTGATATTTAATAATTCAGCTGAAATCTCATGAGCCCAGACAGATGTAGTGATACGCATGTTCAACCCGGGTCTCCCTTATCTCTCTTCCCCAGCAGTAACAGTGATCAGCAGACACTGGCCATTATTTACATAACCCAGATGCTTCCCCTCCCCCGGCCTCAGGAATAACAAAGTGGTGCCCCTGTGACAGACCCCAAAGTGGCATGCAGCACACAACACTGTGCTGCCGGGAGTTTCTGCTTCCTAAAGGATTGTACACCCTGAGCCAGCTGACCCCACGGAGCTCAACTTCAAGTCCTGGGGCTCTTTTTCATTACACTCCCGTGTTTCACTTCCATCTGCTCCTCATCCTGTTGCTCCTTCCCGCTCTCAATCCCTGAGGGATGGATCAACTCTCATCCTCCCAGACAAAGCCAGCACGCCCTGGGTTTGACCTGTTTGAACAGCCATATGAAGGACAGCCACAGCCGGCACCCCAAGTCCTGTTCCTCCAGTTGTCGGGTGTGTTTGCACAGGGCTGGGCCCATTTGGTTTTTACATGAAGTGCCAGGTGAGAGAAGCAAAATTTAAAGCAAAGAAGGCATCCTCTGAGGATGGCTTCGTTGGTTTAAGGGCTGCAGCCCAATGACCAAGAGGAACCTTTTGTTGGATCCAGGGCAACTGGAAGCTCTGAGGTCACTGTGCTCTGAAATACACATCATAAATGGCCCTTTAGGGTCCACATCCCTGCCCATGGCAAGGGAGGCATGGCACGATCAGTCCTCACCACCCACTCCTGCAAGCACCACCACTTCTCAGCAGATGCTGCCAACCCCTCCCAAGCCCAGACGTCCAGCTGCATCCACACAGATCTTCCCTGCACTTCATCTTCTTCCTCATCAAGTCTTCCTTCTGCCTGCCACCCCCTTCACAAAGGCCCCGTCTCCAGGCCTTTCAACTCACCGGACACTTTCCTCTTTCTTCTCTTCATCCACGTGGGCCTCCCGGCCTCCAGCCCTCCTGACTGGTTCCTCCAACACCTTCCCCGGGTGTCCCCAACCAGACTACACCCCCATCAGAGCCATGTCACTGTCTATCCACTTGCTCAGCAAATATTTATGAAGACCTAAACTGGAACAGCATTTCTAATGCAGCCCTTTGGTTATTTCACTCTTGTATTCAAATCCCCCACTAGCTCCCTCCAAAGCACCAAATACTCTGGCTGGAACTGGCATCCTCCAAAATCTGCTGCAACAGAGGAAGGGAGAGTCAGTCCCCTCCCCTCCCCCAACCGTGTGGCCATGACCTAGACACTTCATCACTCTGTGCCTTGGTTCACTCAACTGAAAAATGGGGACCCTAAGAGACCACCCTTCACAGGAGCCAGGAAAAAAAATGCTCAGCACAGAGCCTGGTACTGTGAGGGCTTAGTAAATGTTGGTTGCTATTATTATTAGTGTCATCATGATGATCTCCAAGTGATCACTTCTGCAAAGTCTATTCCTAGCAAAACCCACTTCCCCCATCCAGCCTAGAACATCCTCCTCCCCCACAGTGCCTTCCCACACCATTCTGTCCCTGGCCCAAGTCTGTGGCATGCTTTCTGTTTATCAAGCGTTGTTTTTGATGCATGCCTCCCCTTCTGAATGGGAACGGCTTCTCTTGTGCCAAGAAGAGCCATTCAAGGGCATCATCCTCCCTCCCAGACTGAACTGGACACTTCTGGGCCTCTGATGGGCTCCCCACCCAGCACAGCTCCCTGTGTTCATTAGGAAGAACTCTGCCCACTCAACCATGATTTCTCCTAGGTGCTGACTGTGTGGTGCTGACACTCTTCTTGCAAACCCCCGGGTGACCTTAACAAACCATCCCCACTTTCGGGCCTCAGTTTCCTCATCTGTACAATGTGGGAGTGGGGTGAGTTTGAGGAGCTTCTGAATATGAAGAAAGCCCACACCTAAGAGGTTACAGGACCCCAGAGCCCCATGGCTGGAACAACCATGCTCTTAAGCCATACCTGCCAGCAAGAATGGGCTTCCTCTTCCCTGCACCTCCAGGAAAATAAATATCAAGGATAGTTTCCTGGAAGACTGCCCTTAGATTAAGTAGAGATTTTTTTTTTAAGTGGAACCATAACAAAATAATTCTAAATGCATGCTTCCAGAACTTCCCTTGAAAATGGTTAGATCCAAACATCAGTCACAATACTAAAGTACCCAGTATAACCCAGGAAGCCTTCTCTGCTCAAATCCTGAAGCAGACAATCACCCCTGATAAATCCTGCAGGATGCTCTGTGGACACTGACACTGAGGCCCCTTCACAGGCCCTCCCACCCCCACTTACTCCTAGATGTGCCTGGTGTTACAAGAAAGGGCCTGTGTTTGCAAAGACCCTCGAATGAAAAGAATACATGAGCATGAGACTATGGCCAAGCCCTATAAGCCAGAGGGCTCAGGGTTAAATTAAAGAGGGGTTTTTCTCCCTTTTCAATTTGATAGAAGGATTCAGTGGCAGGTGCCAGGTCCTCACCAGCCTGCTAATAAGGGCAGTCATGAGACACGTTCTTCATCAGGGAGCTGAAGAGTCAAAGAAGCTCACAAGGCTGAAGTTCATGGATCTCATTTGAAAAAGCCTAAGAGGCAGAGGCACCTGTCTGATTATTTTGGTCATATGGCTAATCCTTAGTTATGAGCAGAAGATTAAAAGGTTTGGTAAGAATCACATCTGTTTTCAGAATCATATTTTTAAATACAATAGGACACTTGGCTGCTTAAAGGAGAGCCAGGGACTTGATTGACACAATCTTTTTTTTTTAATTTATTTTTTAGTCGTAGTTGGACACAATACCTTTATTTTATTTATTTTTTTATGTGATACTGAGGATCGAACCCAGGGTGCTTGCTACGTAAGCACTCTACCACTGAGCCACAACCTTAGCCCCAACACAATCTTATTCTAAATGTCCCAACAGTCCTTGGAAGCTTATACTGTAATTAATGATAGGAAACGGATGTCCAGTAAGGTTCAAAAAACTGCTCACATCAGACAACTAGAAGGTCTTAAAGCCAGGATCCAAGAGTTTCTCAACCCCCAAACCCTTGATGTTTGTGGCTGTAATTCTTTGGGGGTTGTCCTGTACATTGTAGGATGCTGAACAGCATCCTGGCCTCTACTCAGTAGATACCAATAGTAATCTTCCCCCTACCCCGCCACCCCAGTCCTGCCAATCAGAAAGTTCTCTGGGCATAGCCAAATGACACTGGGGGCAAAAATCCTCCCCAGTTAGGGAAACTTTTTCCTTCCATGTGCCATGATCTTTTAGAGAACTAAATCAAAAGCACACTTTCTATTATTTAAAAAAAAAAATCTGGATTTTTCCTGAATCAGATTTAACATTTCTTCACTGTGTTTATATAAAATTGAAAGTGAAAGAAGATGAGTATGTACCATTCTACAGTTTTCTCCTTCAACTCAAAGCCTTGGTCAACACTCAGAAATGACCTACTGATGATCAACAAGTCCCACATTCTCTCTCAAACTCAGAAGGAGAGGCTGAATCTTCTAACCATAGCTCCACCCAAAGCTCTAATTCATTCAAATTACATTGACATACTAATGACCAATAACTAGAATCATTCCAAAATCCAAAATGACCACTTCCCCTAAATGCTAGAGGTACTAAACTTTTATATTAAATGACTTTTCTTATTATCACAAATGAAAACACATCACAGAAAACCTGGGGAACCCAAGGTAAGTAAGAAACTTCTCTAAGACCCGGCTCAGCAAATCAAGCCTCTATGGTATCAATGTCTTCAGGCGCCTTTGCCACCTGCAGCCGGGCAATGTCAGATTACCCAGAATCCATCCTCTGATCCCTGGAGAAGCACCATAATGAATCCTCCTTTCAGATAAGATGATTTTAGAGATATTTGGAAATAAGAAGTGGCTGGGTATGCAACAGGGAGTTGTGAGAGAAATGGAGCCTGCACAGCGAACACAAGTGACCCACCAAAACTGGAAAAGGAAAGCTGTGGTTTCAACATGGCAAACTTTCCCTGGCTTCCCCCAACCCCATCTAGAAGACACCAGAAGGTGAAGTGGGATTTGGCCCTCCCCACACATACACACACCCACATCCCATCCCAGAACTCAAAGAGTAAAGTGTTCTAAGGAAACTCCTGGGGAGAAAGGCCTGATAACAGCAGTCACTGGCCTACAGGCGATAGCCCCGCATCTGTGCAACCCCACCAAATGTTTCCCAGTATTTAAAAAAAAAAAAAATAGGAGAAATCCCAATTTTCTGCTCCAATACACAGCCTCTTTGTTGACATCCCATCAGCTCTCCCTAAGGTACCAAGCAGTAAACACAGGGGATCCCATCAGAGGGTAAACTACCTCCAGACCACCTATCCCTCCTTCCAGTTTGACCCCCCATCTTAAAAGGTGGAAATTATTCTGCAGACAGAGAAATAAGATTAAGATTAATGGTAGAATATGATGTCTACCATGAATAGAAATAAATAAATAGAAAACAGAGCAATGATTTGTTTTTTGTTTTTGTTTTTGTTTTTTTGGTGTTTTTTGTGTGTGTGTGTGGTTTTTTTGTTTTGTTTTGTTTTGTTTTTTGTAGAACTGGGGCATTCTACCACTGAACTACAGCCCCAGCCCTTTTTTTTATATTTTATTTGGAGACAGGGTCTTGCTAAGTTGCCTAGGCTGGCCTCAAACTTGCTCCTGCCTCAGCCTCCCAGACCCCTGGGAGCACAAGGGTGCACCAGAGGTGCCCAGCTAAGACAGAGCAATGAGATACCAAATTATACTCATCTGATGGAAAAGCATCAGAAAGTGAGGTAATAAGTATCAGATACGATGTGAGGGTCTAAGAACTAAGAGCATGTTAAGTAGGAGGGTACACTAGTATCTACTAAAGGAATTCCCATGCATGCACCAGAAACCCCATTCCCAGGTACATACACTAGATACTCTCATATACCTCAGATCCTCAGCAGGATATGTCCAAGGATGCAGGCAAGTTAAGTGTGCACACAGGGAAGGAAATCAGGCTACATGTTGCAGACAATGCAGAAATGTGTCATGAATGATAAATACATTATAAAGGAAGAATCACCCACATTTACATACATGCACATATACTAACAGATTTCTTTGCATATCTGCATATGTACATATTTATAATTTATTCATTGAAATGAGCTCATATTACCCAGGTTGTTTTGTAACCTATTTTACTCAAAAATATACAGCCAATATTATATCAGTGTCATTATTTTTAACAGCTGTTAAAACCAGATTATCATCATTTACCAAATCAATGCTAAATGGTGGATACAAAGGTTATTTAAACTTTTTCACTATCAAACAGAACTGCTCTGAAAATGCCAAGATGCACACGCATTTTGGTTTCTTCTTCTAATCATTAACATTAGAAGCAAAGAATATATGTTGCAGTGTCCACTTTAGCAATGGAATTTTCTGATTAAATATTTATATATTTTTCACTACAATATGTATTCTTTGCTTCTAATTTTAATGGTTTTCTTGGATCCATGTTTTTTCTGCAGTCTGATAAAGTGACTCCTTCAGGGAAAACAGACAAATAGGTTAGGACTGCTACTTTATAAGCAATAATGCTACACTCTTTCTCCTCCATCTATGCCGTGAGGATAATGAATGGGCATCGTCCAAATTCCCGTCTCACAGGTATCCCATATCAGCCATTCATCTATTCATGGTAGACATCCTATTCTACATCAGCAATGGAAAACAGTTGGGAGTTCAACATTCTTTCGCTAAAAATATCTTTATTAAATGCCAGCCTGTGGCTGGGACCACACCAGGTGTTAGAGAGACAGAAGATTAAGGCCAGCCCTGCTCTCAGGAGCCCTCAGCCTGGTAAGTCAGAGGGACACTTCAGCAACCCTCTGGGCTCCCAGGAGAAAATTTAAAAATGAGGTGTGCATCAGGAGCTCAGAGGGCCCTGAGGGAGGCTCAGACAAGGAAACACAGGAGGGAAAACAGCATGCTAGCATACTGGTGGTAGAGAGGATTCCAGGCAAGATTCTGAATGGGAAAAGACACTCAGGCCACATGGTCCCCTTGGAGAACCCCTGGGAGCCCATCAGGGCAGAAGCAGTAAGCAGAGGGGAACTGGGCAGAGCCAAAATGGAGGCTTGAAAAGGAGACAGCACCTTTGTCACAAAGAGCCAGCATTGTCCCAGCATCTATGATTTTGTATATGGGGGAAATGGGGGTAGCTGGTGTATACCTGGGAATGGGGTTTCTGGTGCATGCATGGGAATTCCTTTAGTAGATACTAGTATGCCCTCCTACTTACCATGCTCTTAGTTCGTAGACCCTCACATCGTACCTGATACCAACATGCCAGCAGAAGAGGGAGGTTGGGCTAGCGAGAGTGGAGGATGGAGTCAGGAACCCCAGCCTACGGGATATCGCTGTGACTAAGGAGACAAAAGGGAAGGATGTAACCCAGGCAGAAGGCACAGCATGTAGGAATGCTTCATTGGGGAAGGTGATATGGGCAGAAGTGAGATGGTCTCAGGGAGACATGGGTGGTGGGATGGTCAGAACTCAGTGCCTGCATGCTAAGAAGCTGGAGAGCAAACAGGTAAGGACACGGGCCAGCAGAGCAGGCATCTGGCAAGCATGATGAACCAAGCCTACAGAGGAACGGGGAAGGGGGAGCAGCCACAGAACACACCACCAAGTGTTGACCCTGCTTGGCCAGACAGACTTGTAGATGGTTCTAGATGCTGGTGATGACTTGTTCTACCCTTTGGACTGCAACTTCCTCATCTGCAAAGGAGCACTTGGGTACTTGGGTACCATCAAAGTTCTTCCCAGCTATTAAAATGTAACAAGCTCTGGTCTAAATTGGAATCCAGGGTGGGTGGCAGCTATCCACCCAAACAATAATGCTTTACCAGGCAGAGGCAGATCATGACCATAGTCAGCTTCTCTTGTGATCACAGCTCTTCCACACTTCTAATTTTAACGGTTTCTAAGCTGCTCAAACAGGAGGCTCCATCCCCTCACATCTGGCCTCATGCTGCCTCCTTTTCTCCCCCACTCCTGGATAATAAAGAGCAGACGGGAAAAATAGTTCAAATACCTTCTAAAAAATACACAGTCTTGTGGGCTCAGCCTATTTTAAACTAAATGTTTCAAACCTCCAGACTCAAAGCTGCTCTGGGCATTAGCTTACGCCAATTGATCAATTAGGAAGTCAGTAAATGACAATGTGCCTCTGTGGCATGTCCAAATCAGACATGGAGACACTAACATGAACTGGGCATCCCCACCCTCCAGTGCTTTCTGCTGAGTTTGGGAGCTGGGCCCCCAGCATGGCAGGATAAAGGCTGTATTGAAGAATGCCCAAGAATAGGGTTGGGGAGGACAGAATAGTAAAAGATAAGCCTGGCTTGGTGGTACATGCCTTTAATTTCACCAACTTGGGGGGCCGAGGCAGGAGGTTCACAAGTTCAAAGCCAGCCTCAGCAACTTAGCAAGACACTGTCTCAAAATAAAAAAAAATAAAATAAAAAGGGCTGAGGATGTAGCTCAGTGGTTAAGCACCCCTGGGTTCAATCCCCAGTACCAACGGGGGGAAGGGGGGGGGGAAGCAACAGCCTCTTTTGATTGTTCAGGAAAACTATACAGAGGAAGGAGAACGGAAGGTTGGTATCAGTGACCACGTGTAGTCTTGATAGGTGCAGAGTAGGCTTCAGGCCAGAAATAGGAAAGCACAAGCCAGCACCATGGAGCAACAGGAAAGGAGCAAGGGATGAGAGACAGGCTCAGAAGGGCTGGCTAAAGGGTAAGCTGGGGCCAATACGTACGCACTCCAAATGCCATGCTTAGGTAGTTCCATGCCTAGATGGTGGCCAAAATGAGCCACTGCAGTTTGCAAGCAGTGGTGGGAGGGCAATGAGAAGGGTGGAGTGAATCCAGAAAACAGCAAGGAGACCAGCATAGCAAGGACAACATGGCCTGACCCAAGGCAGCGGATCAATGTGGATCCCTGTTCCCCACTCTCCATTTTCTCAGACCACTGACTTTTAATCAGACTCAGAAGAAAAATCCTGGATTCAATGTCCCACAAAACCAAGAGCACACCTCAACAGACTGCTCCCAGCTCTGCCTTTCCCAGGTTTGCTTTCTGCTTCTACAATGAAAATGCTAATTAGAAGAGCAGGCCCCTGGCCCCATACCCTCAATGGCTATCAAATACCAAAGCCCAGTGTTTGAGGCAATGGGCAGGGAATAAATGACACACACAGATTTCCGGGTGTGGGGAGCAACCTAAGCAACAGGACATGTTTAGTTCATTTCCTACAAAAACAAGATTTCTTAGGGATTAGGGGGAAATATCCCAATATCCCAAGCATTTCCTAATCTCCCAGATACTTCCTTCTTGACCTTGAGCAACCTACAAAAGCCTCTCAAGATCCATCATCCCCCTGAGAATGTTGACTGGAAAAGCTTAGGGGGGTAGAGAGCTTCTGAATCCTCCAGTAATGGACAGACAATAAGACCACCAAGGGGCACCAAGCATCCTGAAATCCAGCACCAACTCTACGTGTAAAGCAGGCCTCCAACAGGCATTCTGAAGATGCCCCGTGCAACAAACTGTTTCTTTCTGCAGCAGAAAAAGAAGAAAGTGCATTGGGCATGAAGAATCTACAGATGAAATTCACAGAAGGGACAGCAAGATTGAAGTTAAAAGGACACAAGTTCAAATTCTACCTCCACCACTGAGTTACTCGGGTAAGCCTCCTTTCCTCTGAAAATGTTTTCCTCATTTATGAAACAGGTATAAAAATAAACTCTTTGGACTGCTGTCAGAATTCAGAGCACTGTTGTTAGTACTAAGCATTAGCAGAATTAACAAATGGAATCCACTATTCTAAAAGAAAGGAGAGAAAATTTCTAAAATGTTCACCACGAAAAAACAGATGTGCACACCCAACAAACCGAACCCACCCTGCCCAGGAAGGGAAGAGAGGTCCCTGGCTGGCGGGAGCACACCAAGATGATGAGATGAGGCGGAATCGAGCACCTGTGCGCGCGGCTCGGGCAGGCGCGGTGGCAGCAGATTGGGTGATGCCACCCGCTCGGCCCATGGAAAATGAAGAGAGCGGCTGGACCCACCTGAAGACGCGCAGCAGCAGGCAGGCGATGAGGAGGGCGCTGAAGGCGCACGCCACGATCACAGCAGCCTTCAGGGTGGGCAGGTCGCGGAGAAGGGTGGAGATGCGGGTCACCAAGGCATCGCCGCTGCTGTTGGAGCTGCCTCCACCCGCTGCCCCAACCCCAGGCCGGGTGGAGTTCCCGGGCCCGGGTCCGGGCGGCGGCCGCTCCTGGCGCTCGGGGTCTGGCTGCGGCGCGGGGGCGGACTCGGCTCTGCGGGCGCGGGCGGCGGGCGCGGCCAGGAGCGCAAGCAACAGCAGCGGCAGCAGCAGCCGAGCGGGCGGCGGAGCGGCGCTCATAGTGTGGACGGGTGGCTCGGGGCGCGCAGCTACCCCGGGTCCGCACCAACGCAAGGCCTGTGCCCGGGCTCCCGCGGCGGAGGCGACTGCGCGGTGCTGGGCAGGAAGCTGCGGAGCCCGGAAGAGCCCGCGCCGCCGCCACCAACACGTTGCACGGAGTCATTCGACGGGCTGCAGCCCCGCGTGGGCGGGGCAGGCCATCAGCCGGGTCGGGGCTGCGCTCTTTCTGCTGATGGCCCGGGTCCCCCTGGACTAGGGACCCCGTGGAAAAGTAATGGGCTCACTGTCGTGTAAGCCTTATGCTGCACATTTCACGGGTTTTATTTCATTTAATTCCCGCAACTCCCTTTAGAAACAGGTATTCTGTTATCTTCATTTGATAGTCCATTTCAGCACTTGAGAGCCAGTTTACAGCAACCCGGATTATTTCAGACTAAGAACCAAAGACTGTGAGACCTGGAGGTAAACCCTCTTTTTACGCATCACTCTGAAGCCCCCATAGTGAAGTGGGCTGTCTGTCTGATGCTCTATGCAGTGTATTTCAACATCTCCCCCAATTTCCTTTATTTTCTCAAAAAGTATTTCTTCCCTGCATTTTTTTGTCCGGCATTTTTGTACATCTGCTTATGAACTGGATTGCGATGTGAATTTTTGCTTTTGCCCCTTTGTTATGGAACAGCATTTAGGACAATTAACACCTCCTTGCCAGACTGATGTAAATTGCAGACTTCAAGAAATCAATGGCCTGCTGCCTCTGGTATGTAAACTAAATGATACTCAGGTGGAGAAAGCTAATTATGGAGGCTCTAGAAGAAGGCCTGAGGGTGAGGATTAAGGGAAGGCTCAGAGTGGAACAGTGGTGCCCCTTTCATTCTAAGGGTGGATCCTAGAGGAAGCTTTCCAGTGGTTGACAGCTAAACACACATAGCAAGGATCCATTGACCTTAAAAAGATAATTTCTGGTCTGGCTAAAGAAAGTGAGTTATGAGTATAATAGTGTATGCATTGTCCATTGCTCCATAACAAATTATCAAAATAAATTACCCCAACACTTAGGTGCTTAAAACAACACACATTTATTATCTCAGTCTGTGGAACAGGAAGATGAGCACAGATTTCTTGCAGAGATTTCACAAAGCTACAATCAAGGTGTCAGCCCAGACAAAGTCTCCTCTGAAGGCTCAACTGGGGAAGGATCTGCTTCCAAGCTCAATCAGCTTTTGCTGGCCAGATTCAGTTCCTCCCAGACTGTTTACTGGAACCTAGATCCCACAGGCTGTGGGCCACAGGCTGCCCTTAGCCCCTTAATACGTGGGCTTTTCCAACACAACAACTTGTATCATTCAAGTGTTCAAGCCAAGCTGGAAATGGAGAGAGTCTGCTAACAATTCAAAAGTCACGATTTTATGAAATCTAGTCAGTCAAGAGAAGCAACGTTCCCACACCTTTGCCCTCTTCTCTTGATCAGATGCTGGTCACAGGTTTATCCACTCAAGAGGGTTACCCAATGGTGTGAATATAAGGATGTAGGGATCATTGGAGCCATCTGAAAAACTGCCTGCCACATACAATGCAATACATTTTTATTTGGGGGAAGGATGAACAACAATCAGTTTTTCAGAAGTCATCATCCAGGAACTACTATTGGAAATGCTTATTGAATATGCAAGCACACTCCAGTAGTGAGGCATATGGATAGACCACATGATTAAGGTCTCTTCCAACTCTCAAATACACTTTGTGGTAGTTTAAAATTTTTGCATTACTCAAGAGTCAAAATTATCATTTCATGATAGAATATATAAAGGAAATTCCTTAAAGAACTGCCTTTGGTGTCCATGACTTTGCAGCCCCACTCTCTATGACATTCCTCAGATGCCACAGCCTTATATTTTTGTACTTATCAGAAATTCCTGGGGCTGGGGATGTGTCTCAGTGGTAGAGCACTTGCCTACCATGCATAATGGCCTGGGTATGATGCCCAGTGCTAGAAAAAAAAAAATCCTGTGTGGTAGAGCAAATAATTCTCTGTTTTGGAACCTGTCAGCTAGGATGAGACGTTTGACCACTGAGTGGCCTCTGCCAAGAACTTAACCACTAAATACCAATTTTGGGGGTGGGAGAGATGGAATGGGGATTGAACCCAGGGTATTCTTCCACTAGAATGATTACCATCATTTTTTTCTCTCTCTTTTTAATTTAGAGATAGGGTCTCACTAAGTTGCTGGGGGTCTCATTAAATTGCCAAGGCTGGCCTCAAATGAATGCGAATTTTTAAAATCTAAAATAGTAGGCGTGGTGGTGCATGTCTGTAATCCCAGGAACTCAGGAAGGGTAAGGTAGGAGATCCCAAATTCAAGGCCAACCTCAGCAACTTAGCAAGATCCTCTCTCAAAAAATAAAAAGGTATGTGGTGTAGCTTCATGATAAAGCACTCCTTGGTTTAATTCCAAGTACTGCAAAATAAAATAAACATAATAAAACCTAGGACAATAAGGTCACTGAGAGCATCCAGAAGAAGGAAGAAAATAATCAGTGTTCTTTTCCTTCTTGCCATAATTCTTTGGCTGATGTATACTTGTTTGATTATTTAACATTGACCACACCAAGAATACAGAAAGCATAAGTGTTAGACTTTTTAGTAAAGTCAAACTTTAGAATCTTTAATTCTTCCTAATCATTGCATATTTATGAATTGCCCTATATGAGAGTTGCTTAAATATTTTGATTCAAAGAATCATGAATTATGACCTTTTAAACTTAGAATGTTGGTAACTGACAATGGAAAATTGATTTGATTTCAAGAAAAGAGAATAGGTTGGATGCATGTTAGTTTGTTTCTAAAAGTACTATAAACTAAAGTAGAAGCTCTCAAAGTGTAGTCTTTGGAAACTTCAAAGCTAAAACTAATCCCATAATGATGCTAAGATGTACTTTGCCTTTTTCCCTGTGTTGATCTTGGCATTGATGCTGCAAAAGCAATGGTGAGGAAAACTGATAGTGACAGCATGAATCAAAGTAAGCCACACTTATTCCTACCAATTGTATTCTTTACAACCATGCTCTATTGGGGGGAAAAAGGCCAATTTTGCTTTATAATTCCCTTGAGGTGCCTGTACAATTATTAGATTTTGACCCTTGAGAACAGAACATTTTGATATCATTTGTGATGAAAAGTGCAACTTCTGTTGCACACTGAATTCTAGTGTTTGGCTCAAGAAAAAGCAAGTAAGCAATTCGTAGAGCTGCAAACTTAACTGGCCACATTTTCCATAGAACAGCGTTTTTAATCAAAAGAGTAGCCGACCAACTTCAGACCCAATTTTGGCACGCATTTTCTCAAAAAATGAACAAAACGAGCCTGTCACTTCAAGGACACCAATTGACAGTATTGCAGCCAATGATCAAATTCAAACCTTCAAGCAAAAACTAGAATTTGCAGAAAACTTGTCAATTAGGATGCTTTCTATCATGAGCTTGACAGTTTCCCAATACTTCAAAACTTTTCTGATGAGTTTGGCGGTGCTATTTTAAAAGTATGGAGTTTTTATATTTTATAACGAAATATGTCAAAATTTGGAAGATCTGCATAAATCAGCAAACATATTTTTCCAAATGGCCAATGCACAAAGTTATAAAATTATTCACAAATGAAAATCCAACCAAGTGCAAGACAGACAAAGAATGTTGATGAAACCAGGTATAAAACATTTATTGCTATGGTTAAATTTTTCACATGGGAACTCATCTTTAAGAAACTACCAATTTGGAGTTTTGGTATAGTCACAAAGAAGAAGGACCACACCTAGGTAAAAGGCTATTAAACTTTTCCTCCCTTAGCTGGGCACAGTGGCACACTTCTGTAGTCCTAGAGGCTTGAAAAGCTGAGCTAGGAGAATCACAAGCTTGAAGCCAGCCTTATCAACTTAGCAAGATCATAACTCAAATTTTAAAAATAAAATAAAATAAAAAGGCTGGGAATGTATCTCAGTGGTAAGTGTCCCTGGGTTTGATCCCCAGGACAAAAAGAAAAAAAGAAAAAAAAATTCCTTCCTTTTTTGACTATGTATCTGGGGAAGACTGAATTTTCTTTTTACTCTGGTTTCAAAATCACAAATCACAACAGATTGAATGCAAAAGCAAATATGAGGATCAAGTTATTTTCTATTAAGCCAGATGTTAAAGGTACTTCACAGGAAAAATAAAAAAGTCAAAGACACCCTTCTGATTTTTCTTTTTTTTAGAAAACTAGTTATCTTTCATAAAAAATATGTTGTTGATGTTAATAAACATCATTTTAATTAATTACTAATTTTTGTTAGTAATTAATTTTGTTTATAATATATTGGTGTTTATTACATTTATTAATAAACTTTATTATTTTTAATGAACTGTTAAATATTTGATGGCTTTAAATTGCCTTATAAATTAAAAAGACTCCACTTTAACTGACATAAATACAAAAGGACATCTCTTTTCTTTCATAAAGGAAGTACATCCAGGTAGGGAAGCTCAAGGTTGGCTGATTCTGCAGCACATGATGCCACAGACCTTGAATCTTTCCACCTCTCCACTCTGCTGTCCACAGTATCTGCATCAACTAGAGAAGAAAAGCCCCCTGGTCACAAGTGGCAATCAGGTGGCCTTCCTTCTTGTTCACATAGAGCAAATGGAAGAGAAAATTACTTTTTCCAATGTGGAATAGAAAGCCCCTTCATAATCTGACTGGTCCCTCTTGAATTCTAGCCACCTGGGGGATATCAGGCACTGACTGAACTAGACCTACTTTGGGATTGAGGTTAAAGTGGACCTCTGAGAAAAATTATGGAGAGAGAGAAGATTCTGTTGAGGAAGGGGGAGTCATGGATGCCACCTCAGCTATGACTCTCAGAAAATAGAACCATGTCTGGCTGGAGTGTGAAGCCAAAGCCAAAATGCAAATGCAAGAAAAGTCTCATTAGAGAGCAGCACTGTCCAGCAGATGTCCTGAAGGCATCACCATCACAGCTGCCTTTTAATGTCACTGCACAGTAGATGCCACTGCCACTAGAAGAGTGATTTCCAGTCTACAGTTCACTAACATGAAGACTGCATCACTGGTTTAAATTCCAAGCCCAGGGCTGCAGCATCTGACTGGCTAGCCTAAGTGACATATTATTGCCCTATCAGTTCCAGGAGGGGGAGAAGGCATATCCACCCCCTTCATCTTTCATATGGGAAGCAGGATCCTCCTGCACCATGGCTCATACCAATGGAGGAGTCCCAAAAATAAGGACACCTGGCTGGGTGTGGTGGCACACACCTGTAATCCCAGTGACTTGGGAGGCTGAAGAAGAAGGATTCGAAGCCAACCATATCAACTTAGCGAGGCCTCAAGCAACTTAGCAAGACCCTGTATCAAAATAAAGAAGGACCAGGAATGTGGCTCAGTGGTTAAGCATCCCTGAGTTCAATCCCAGTACCAAAAAATAAAAAATGTGGATTATAGGGTAGCCAAAAAAATGGTAACTGACCATTTCAAACATAGAGGAAAAGTCTTCAGAAATAATTCAGACCAAACAACGGGGGAGATGTACATTCACACATATAATATATGAACATATATATTTATACAGACACAATAGATACAAGAGGAGTGATTTAATTCTGATACAGCATTTACTATTTATGTGACCTTGATTGAACTCCTTATGCCTCAGTTTCCTCACTTATAAGTTGGAGATGCTAAGGAGACTGATCTCATGGGAGTAGGTCCAGGACTAATACTTGTAACATACTTAGCACAATACCTAAGAAATAGTAAGTGCTCAGCAAATGTTAATTATTAATAAGATATCAGAGCAATAAAGAAAGATCTGTGACATGACAGAAGACACTGAACTGTAAATTGTTTCTGCAACCTTCAAGGTTTGTGGACTTCTGCCTTCAAATTCAGAGCAGAAACCACTATAAGACATTGCTCGCTTACTTTCTGGTCCTATTGGCCAGTTTAGCCTAGAGGAAATGAGTTTTAAGCAAACAGCATAATCCTCTGGAAGACGGACATTCTCCATTCTCTGGGATTAACAGTTGACTTAAAGTCAGAGGACACAAGAGGAAAAAAATGGCAGGAAATGTACCAACAATATTAATAGCAATTATCCCTGTGATCAAGGGACATTTGTATTCTCTTCTTTTCCTTATCAGAATTTTCTCACCTCTATAATATATGGTCCTACTTTTGCAAAGTTTTTACATGGAGTAAATATTTTAATCTTAACCATTTTACTGCTGAGAATTAATAACTATAAGAATCATCTTCTTCTTAATATAACTTTGGGGAAAACGTTGACAGAGATGACCAGAGGCAGTCACCTCGCCTACGGTGCTGGCAGCACCAGCTGCAGCTCATTTTACTCCCTGCTAGAAATGGGAGTATTATCATATGATACTCATGCCTCTTTTTATAAATAATTTATCGTTTTTTTGCATGAACGTAAGATAGCCTGAAGCTAGAATGTTTAAAAGAAACGTCAGTGCCTTATTCATAAAATAATAATGTGTTCATTTGCCAGACAGTTTGTGAAAGTCCTGAAGCTAAAATACACCTCATTCCTGGTCTATTTTCGGCCTGGAAAGGCCTTCCAATCTCCTTGTCAGTTGGCACATGATAAGCTTTCTCTGAAACCGGGCTTTCCTAAAGCTGTAAATTCACTCAAGGAAAACTAAAAGATAGTTTGGCAAACAGGCATATTTACAAAATCCATGTCTCAAGTACACAGATGCTTTTTTTAAACTCCCCCAAAATAAATTATAAACAAAAGGATAATGGAGTCTATGGTCCACCACGGCTTAATCTGGGAAATGAGGCCACAGATTGTCGGCATCCATGCAAGTCTATTTCCCAAGCCTGACAGGGAGCTTCCCTTTGTAGAGTGGAAAGAGAGCAATTCTGGAAGCTGGAAATTACTATGATGAAAAGAATTATGGAGAAAACAATGATGATAGGTGATAAGATCTGGGACTCCATGGTAGGAGCTCCCATTCCCACCCAACACCATGGACTTTTATATATGAGAGATCTTCATCTTGTTCTCTGTGATGATTTTTCAAATACTAAGATTGCTCTTGTCAAAATATTTTCAAACAGACAAAAGCCAAACTCATGATATTGGTTGGCAGTAGGGTGACCATTCCAGTTTCCTGGGGATTAAGGAGTTTCTCAGGACTAGGGCCTTTTCATGATGGAGCAGAAAGTCCCATGCAGGAGTAGTTGGTCACCCTACCAAAGCAGAGGGATCCCTGGGAAAGGGACAGGAAAGAGAATGGTAATTGCGTCCTTTCATGTGATTGGAATATTGAGCCTTGTAAGTTTAATAGTTATTACGATGGTTTGTCACTATGAGAAGGCTCATTATTTAAATTAGTAGATATCTCAGAGTGCAAACAATATATTATTAGACCTATGCAAAATTAATAGCATTATATTTAAGATATGTTTCATTTGGGGTTTGTTTTTTTGTTTTGTTTTGTTTTATTTTGTTGGGGTTTTTTTGTTTGTTTGTTTGGTTGGTTGGTTTTTTTTAACCAGAGATTGAACCCAGGGGCACCTAACCACCAATCCACAGCCCCAGACCTTTTTATTTTTTATTTTGAGACAGATTCTTACTAAGTTGCTCAGGGCCTTGTTAAATTGCTGAGACTGGCTTTGAACTTTAGATCCTCCTGCTTGAGCCTCCCGAGCCACTGGCATTACAGGCACGTGCCCCACACCCAGCTTCATTTGTTTTTAAAATATGTCCTCCAAAGGACATTATCAAAAGAACTCAAAGATAGGCACAGTTCTTTAACACTCATGCTCACAACCCTGAACCATCATCGAACCTCACACATCAAGGTTCCGTTTTGAAGATTAGGAAACAGGCTCAATGAGGTTATCCGACTTGCCCAGAGTCAGACCAAAGCGTGCGTCAGGACCTCTGTCCCCCAGGGCGGTCCTCTTTTCTGCTGGCCTACTTCACATCTGGTTAGCATTGTCAAGCCATGGAAATAGCAGGCTGCTGCCAAAGAGAAATGTTTCTATCAGTTTCTCAAGTGTCCCCGAGGAATGCTGCAGAAAGCCCGTGATGACATAATATTGGCTGACAGAGCCGTCCCAGCCAAGGGAGCCGCAGCAACCAGTGCCACCCACAGAGAAACTCTTCCCTGGATTTCAACAGGACACAAAGTCCCGAGGTGCACAGCGCCGAGAGGGGCCCCAACCTCTGAGCTAGGGGCGCACCATCTGTCCACGGCTCCTTTTGCAGTTCAGCATTTTTCTTTTCACATCAAAGTTGCATCCGATTGAGAGGCGAAGACCAGCTGGGCAGAAGTAAACAGGTTTAAGTCTTCTATCCCCAGAAAAGCAGAGGATGAAGAGGGGGCAGTTCATCTTCCAGATGGCCATTGGTAAAATTAACACTGATTGTGCAGCAGACCCCCAACCTGCTTGAAAAAACAGCAGCTGTTGTCTCTGCATGCAGTTCCGAGTGGATTCACCCCCATGTCCAGAAACATCCCCTCCATACCTGTCCCTGCTGCGACTCCCCAACCAGCATCAACAGCCCTTGCAGCGAAGGCCCAAATTAGATTTCATATTCACACAAACTCGTGTTTTCATTCCCAGGCAGAACTTGGGCCTTTGAAAGATGGGGACACAGGAAAGTTTCCAGCTGACCCCAGGTGGGTGGGTCTTTCTCCTGTTGCCCACAGGGTAGATTCAAAAGCTGCATCCCTCTATCAACTCACCCCAGCCCCCCTCTGGCCCTTCTATCCCACAAGTGTCACCCACTTCCCAAAAAAGCACTGCTCTGCATTCCTGAACATCTTGACTTACATCTTTTCTTGTTCCCTTCCAATCTCAGGGTTACACCATCCTGACCCCTCAGCTCCTTTGCTCTGGATTCTACCCTCCCCATCTCCAGGGCTTTGCTCCAAGGATTACCTATCTCCTCCTATGTCTTCAAACCTCTGCTAAAAAACTTTTTATTCTAACCTCTCATTGCTTTGAAAGAAAACGTGCCCCAACTTTATGTGTCTCCTTCCTCACACTAAGAGCTTAGCAGCGTGACTGTACATTTACTCCTTAAACATTAGATTCTGTTATTATTATTAGCAGTCACTGTCTGCTCCCTTTCTAAGCATCCTTTCTGGGCACTTGAGGATGCTGGGTCTTCCTGCCTTGGTACTCGCTGCTCCCTTGATGGTTAAGACCACTTGCCCTGTGTGTTCCATCCTCCCCTCTGCCCCTCCATCCCCCTCCTACAGAGTCCTCTCTCCCTCTGCCCCAGCTCCTTGGTCCTCAACCATGATCCCAGCTTTAAGTGATTTTCTATTTGCCCCATGACCATCTTCAAGCACTCCTGACCACAAGAACCTCAAACTCAACATGTCCAAAACTGGGCTCCTTGTCTCTCCCCGAAGCCTGTTCTGTGTCCAGAGCTTCCTGTCTCTGTTGGTCACTCCACTCCTATTGTTGAAGCCAGAAATCTGGGATCTTGCTGCCCTTCTCCTCCTCCTCATTCCCTATCACTAACCAATAGAGTCCAACTTCATCCACAAGTAAGGCACGCTGTTTATTTGTTTATCTATGTTCTAACGTGCACAGCAATGCAACATCCACTGAATCAGAAAGTTGGTGTTTTATTTTTTGATGTATCTTCATCAACCAAAAATGTGCTTGGCACATAGGAAATGTTCAATAAATGTTGCTGGATTGAATGAATAAGTACCCTCTGCTTTAGTTTATATCACCTTATGTGGAAGTTGACCATGCATGTTTAAAGTCACAGAGCAAGAGCTGGGGACTTTGACCTTATCATTTACATTCAGTGCCACTTTAAATTAACTTACTGAGCCGATTCCTCCTCTGTATCAGAGGCGTAAAATAGCACCTAACGAAAGAGTCTGTTATTAGGCTACAATGAGATCACACACCTGAGAGCTTAGCAACATGACTGTACATTTACTCCATAAACATTAGATTATGTTATTATTATTGCTGTCATTCTCTCCTGACCTTGTGTCTCACCTGTGTTATAATATCCTAACTATTCTCCTAGCCTACTCCCCTTATGTGAATCCCAGCTATGGGTATGAATAGGTCCTTCAAAATAAAAAATTTTCACATGTTGAAAACTTAATCTCCAATAGGATAGTGTTGGGAGGTGGGGCCTTTGGGGACATGTTCAGGTTGTAAGTGGGGAGCCCTTGTGAATGGATTAGTGCCATTCTAAAGGCCTTGGGGGAGGGAGTTCTTCCCTCTTGCCCTTCCATCTTCTGCCATGTGAGGCCCAGCTGACGTGTGCCATTTTGGAAACAGAGCTGATCTCTCCAGAGGCCAGAGCCTTTCTGTTTATTACCCAGTCTGAGGTATTCTTTACCGCTACACAAAAATTACTAAGATAATCATCATCCTACTATCTAACAAGAGTTATATTTTTCAATGAAAAAATAAGTATCGGACTCTCTTACTTAGAAAACTCCTAAAGGGTTTAAATTCTTTGTCTCCTGTGTCCAAATGTCTTAGTATGATCGCATTTTCATCTACCTCCAGTCCCCATCTACCCCAAAATCTAACTTCACTAAACTATTTTCTGTACCTCCCTTCCAAGATTTTGCCTAAGCTGTTCCTGGGTTCTTCTACGAGGAATACTCCGCCTCCATTGTTTGCCTAAAGAACTCTTAATCATTCGTGATCTCTCCTCCACTATAGGCACCACCCCGTGCAAACTTAGCGCAGCCCACATGCATTCCTCTGTGACAGCTAAGGTGGCCAGCTGTTCCAAATCATTCAGGAAGAAGTTTCCAGGAGTGTAAGACTTGCAATGCTAAAGGCAGGAGAGTCCTGAACAAATGGGGCAACCCTAACAGTATTGATCACTTTGTTTTGGAATTGGCTGTCTTTCTGATCAGACTGGAGGGCAGAAATTCTGCCTTGATAACCTTCACCACGCCAGTACTGAGTATCGGGCACACCAAAGGCCTATGCTCAGTAAATATTTGTTGAATGCATTAATTGAGCTAGCACACAGTGAAAAAAAAAAAAGGCTAAAGATCATAGTTCAGATCCTGACCCCTTCTTATACAACCCTGGGATATTTTCAATTTTATATTTATTTACGTTGAAATGATTTAAAGCAAATTTCTGGGTGTCACTGAGCCTATTTCCTCACTTGTAAAATGGAGGTAATTTCCATTAAGTAGGATGTGGTGAAGATTGAATTCAGGTGAAATGGTTAACAATACCTGGCATATAGCCAGCTTTCCATAAATGTTAACTGCTATTTCTATTCATTAAAGGGTTAGCACAATGCATTCAATAAATGTTGGTTCCCTTCCCGCCCCAAACAGATTAATTCAGGTGGCCTTAAATGTAATTATACCAAAAGGCTTTTCCTAGGACAGTGGTGGGCCACCTTGGTTACACATTAGAATCCCCTGGGGTCCTTTTACAAACACTGATGCCCAACCCCAAACCAATTAACTCAAATCTTCCTTGATGGATCCATGCAGGCCATATTTAAATAGCTCCCCTGGTGATTCTAATAGGCAACCAGGTTGAGAACTGCTGCCTCTGGCTCTGAGTTGGTTGCTCTTTACCTCTTAATTGTAGTCTTTCCAAATGGTTATCGCTAATCTAGCTGTTGTCAACATAAGTGCTTAATTTCCTTTGTCCCCTTCAGTTTATCTTCAGGACAAGAATTAGAGAATTCTCAGCACACCTGAGAGCAGTGGGGTTGCTTCTCTTAACCACTTAGCAAGATCATAACAGCTTTAATGCCTGACCCTAAGTGGTTCCAGGCTTTCAGACTCTTCACAGCTTGATACTTTGGGAATTTTAGAGAAGTAAAAAAAAAAAGAAGAAGAAGTCTCTTCATCTGGGTCTTCTTCTTCAAGGAAACAGATGGTTACATTTTCTAGCCAGTGTTTCTCAATCTCGGGTCTGCAGACATGTTCTCAGGGGCCCTCAGTTCTGCACAAGGATTTGCTGATAATCTATAATATGTTATTGTACTTTATCTGGCTGCCCCTTGGTGAGAGATCTTCTACAAGATTGGAGTACCCATATTTGTGTTTTGCAAAGTAAAACAGTGCACACACTCCGATTTCAAAGTAGTGCAAATAGAAAGACCAAAGGGGAAACTCCCACAGCACAAGGAAATAGAAACTGACTCAAAATGACCAGTATGTAGTGCTTAGCTGCAGAAGCAGATGCCGCTTGTGCATCCTTTCAACCTGTAAATTTTCAGCAGTTCATTAACAGTGAGTGATGAATATACATTTAAGGTATTTGCTTTTCCCATTTCAAAGGCAATGCAAAAAGAAATCCCATTTAAAGCAGATTTTAATAAGGCTACAATGCTAACCATATCTTTAAGTGAACGTGAGCAATCTACAGATTTCCCAAGTGTCACCTCATTAAAATCAACAATTAGGAATTGCTCACTAGCCAAATTTGGGTCAGATAGTATCTGATTGTCCTGTCTTAACAGATACAGCCTTGGCATTATCAATACCATTTTGCCTCATTCTTATGAGAAGAGATGGTCTTTGCATGTGTGTTATTAAAAACAAAATAGAGAATAGATACAGAACTAGACCTAAGGCTGCATCTTTCCATTATGAAGTCTGCAATAGTCATTTATTTTTAGCACAGCTTCATCATAAATCCCATCAAAATAATGTTTATTAAAATGTGTGCCTATGTACTTTCTTTAGCTTTTAATTGAAATTTGCCTTTGGTTTTATAGGTGCGTAAGAGCTATAAGCATAAATGGTTTATACCTAGTTTTATTTTATATCTAATTAAGAGATAATAAAAAATACTCTTCCTTAATGCTGTCAGACCTGGATCATCCATTCCCTGCTAGTCTGGAAAGCCCATGCTGGCTTTCCACCAGGATCATCTGGGGATTATTAGACACACACAGACTCCAGGGTCCTGTCCAGCTTGGTCAGAGGCTAGAGACAGGGTAGAGAGTAGAGGACACTTCTGGGCTCCATGTCAGTAGAAGAAGAGGCTCATTTGTCCCTTGATGGCATTGGACCCTTGACCAAGTGACCTCACCACCATCTCCCCTCCCCTCCCACCTGCCCCTGCAGGGCCCCTTTCCTCATCTCCCTGAGGTCTCTGATCCCTTCCAATTCTCTCACTGCATCTGATAGAAAATCAGGAAGAGGTTGAAACACCTACAGAACTTGGGGTCAGACCTGGGTGACACTTCCAATCTGGGCCTTGACCCATCTTGGACACTTACGCTCAGTTGGCTGCCCACCGAGGGACTCCTTGGGGACTGCCTTCCTACCCCAAAGCTCTCCCTCCTTTCAGTAATCCCACCCCTTTTATCCATAGCAAGAGACGTTATGCTTTTCTTCCCCAATTTTCCAGTAGAAAAAAATCTTCTTAGCACCTGTCTAGTGGCTGTGTTTCCAACTACTACCAGCCCTGCTGATCATTGCAGGAACTTGTCCCAGGACCTGCTCCTTTTTCTGGC
This sequence comes from Marmota flaviventris, assembly GCF_047511675.1. NCBI lineage: Eukaryota > Metazoa > Chordata > Mammalia > Rodentia > Sciuridae > Marmota > Marmota flaviventris. Next base: position 142,895,750 of record NC_092499.1, read on the forward strand.
TAGTATTTATAACAGCTTTATAAACCCTTTCATTTCCAAGACCCTTCAGTTTTAACACAACCAAACAAGGTCTTCCTGAAACTTTGCTAGATTCCAAATATTTCGCCACAGGGGACACAAAGGGATATGGGAACTTTTTCCAGTGGGGCACAGGCTGAAGCTGGGGAGACAATGAGCCCAGGGGCTGCCCGTGTTGTTGCTGTGCAGAGAGCAGAGACAAGTGCCTTTCAGGGGTCAGGAAAGAAGTAATTCCACTTACTGCATTGCAGGGCCATTTGAAATGAGCTATGTATTTCCTGGGCACGTTTCAACTAGCAGTAATTAAGTAAACTAGATTTTTATTTATTTTTAACTCTAATAAGGTGTGAATGACTGAAGGCTTCAAACACGCACATCTGGCAGGCTTGTTTATGTAGATGGAGCTAGTCAGAGAATGTCCAGGCTGAGGCCAGAATCATGGCTGGGAAGGGCAGAGGTGAGAAATATTTATTTGATCCCTCCCCACATAGGCTCAGTCTCCAGATGGGGAGGAAGCCATTTGCTCTGTTTTCTCAATGAAGGGAGACGCCTTGTACTCTGTAGAGGACACTTCCACTGGCCTTGAATCCCAGGAGTCCCAGAATCCTCTGAGCCCCAGTTGCCAAAGTCTGGTGGGTAGGCAGGAGGGGGCTTCCCATATAGCCAAGGTTCACGTCACTCCAAGACACAAAGTCCTCCTGCCACCTGGAGAGTTCCTGCCACCTGCATGCCTGAGGACACAGGGAACCCAGGAGACCTGAAACGTTGGTCCCATTTCCCTTTTTTCTCTCCACCCCCTTCCAGCTGCTACACAAAAGATCAGCCCTGTTCAGTTCTGTAGAATGTGATTTCTTGATCTCCCTCAGTGACATCACGCTTAACAGAACAGCAATGAAGATGATGGCTGGGTGCGCATGTCCATCACTGGCCCTGTTTGCAAAATATCAGACAGGGTTGGTTAAACTACAGAAATATGTTTTCCATAATTCTGGTGGCAAAGAGTCCAAGGTCAAGGCGTTGGCAGGGTTGGTTTTTCTGAGCACATCTCTGGTGCATGCAGATGACGACCTTCTCCCTACGTCTTCACACAGTTTTCCTTTTGTGTCTGTCCAAGTCTCCTCTTCTAATAAGGTCCTATTGGTCATATTGGACTAGGACCCACCCTAAAGTCTTTGGCTTTAACTTACCTCTTTAAAGACCTTATTGCCAGTCGTGGAAGTGCACACCTGTAATCCCAGTGATTTGGAAGGCTGAGACAAGAGGATTGCAGATTTGAGAACAACCTCAACAACTTAGCAAGTCCCTTAGCAACTTGGTGAGACCCTATCTCAAATATAAAAAATAAAAAGGACTGCAGTATGGAGATTCCTCCAAACACTAGGAATGAAACCATCATTTGACCCAGCTATCCCACTCCTCAATATATATCCAAAGGACTTTAAATCAGCATACTACAGTGACATAGCCACCTCAATGTTTATAGCAGCACAATTCACAACAGCCAAGCTATGGAACCAATCTAGGTGCCCTTAAACAGATAAATGGATAAAGGAAATGTGAGATACACACACACACACACACACACACACCATGGAGTATTACTCCATGAAGAAGAATGACTTTATGGCATTTGTTGGTAAATGGATAGAACTGGAGACTATTATGCTAAATGAAATAAGCCAGTCCACAAAAGTCAAAGGTCAAATGTTTTCTCTGATACAAAGAACCTAATTTAATATGGGGGGGGGGGTTAAAAAAGAATAGAGGAAAGATCAGTAGAGTAGAAAAAAGGAAATGAAGGGAAGGGAAGAGGGAAAGGATAGGGAAACACAGTGGAATGAATCTGACCTCACTTTCCTGTGTAAATATATGAATATACCACACTGAATCTCACAATCACGTACAGCCATAAGACACTAATTAAAAAAAAAAAACTATAATAGCAGAAAGATAGTAGAATAGAGGAAAGAGAACAGGAGGAAGAGAAAGGAACTGGAGACTGAATTAGAACAAATTATATTCCATGCTTTTATAATTATATCAAAATGAATCCTATTGTCATGTGTAACTGAAAAGAACCAATAAATAAATAAATAATAAAGGGCTGGGAATGTGGCCCAGTGGTTAAGTGCCCCTGGGTTCAATCCCTGGTACCAAAAAAAAAAAAAAAAAAAGACCTTATCTCCAAATACACTTACACACTGAATAAAGATATACTGGCAGTTTGGACTCCAATGGGTACATTTCAGAGGGGTAAAATTCAGCCTATAACAGATATTGTGATGATTCATTTTATGTGTCAACTTGGCTAGGCTGTGGTGCCCAGTGTTTGGTGAAACACCAGTAGAGAGACCACCTCAAAGAATTTTTAGATGAGATTAACATACAAATCAGTAGAGTTTTTTTTAATAAAAAAAAAAAGCAGATTACTCTTATTGTGAATGAATTTCATCTAATCAGCTGAAGGCCTTACCAGCAAAGATTGAGGTCTCCCATAGAGAAAGAAATTCTAAGCCTGAGTAAAAGACCTCAGACTTAAGAATGCCACATCAACTCTGGCTGGAATTTCCAGCTACCTTCCCACCCTGCAGAATACAGACCATCAGCCTCCACAATCGTCTGAGACAATTCCTTAAGATAAGTCCCTCTCTCCCTCTCTCTCATCTGTATTAATCAGCATTCTCCAGGTAAATAAAAACAATCGCATATACACATGTACAGACTGTCTTGAACGTATGATTGTTCAACTCAAAATTTTTTCACTTTAAAAGGATGTGAAAGCAATATGCATTCAGTAGAAACTGTACTGTGTATTTTGAATTTTGAGCTTTCCCTGGGCTGATGATGCACAGTATGATACTCTTGCTATGCTGGGCAGTGGTAGAGAGCTGCAGCTGCTAGCCAATCGTAGGATCTGGAAGAGAAATGACGGATGCTCTACAGGGTACTATGTGACCAATGGTTTGGGGATACAGATATTCAGTAAATTATGTGACACATTCAACACTTTCTTGTAAAACAGGCATCGTCCTAGATGCTTAGGAGGCTAGGTGTATTTAGTGCATTTTCAACTTACAATGGGCTTATCAGGACATAACCCAATGGTAAGATGAGGAGCAACTGTACATGGCTCTCAAAGAGACCAACACACACGATCAACATTGGTGGGTCACAGGATATGCACATCTTTAACTTGGTAAAGACCACCAGGTTGCTCTCAAGAGCAGCTGCACAGACTAACCCCTACCAGCAGAGCATGAGTTCCTACACCCCACATATCCCCACAAACAGGTGGCAAGTCCAGCTGTCTAATTTTACCATTCTAATAGCCTTAAATTATCAGTTCTATCTTGTTCTAATTTGCATTTCTCATGTTACTAATGATTTGGAACATCTTCTCATGGTAACTTTTTTTAATTTTGTAGAGAAGACAAAATTTATCCTCTTAAAGTCTCTGACTAGACCCAAAAATTTCTAATATCAAGAAAACTGATAAAAGCTCAATTAACAGGAGAAACATATACAAATTTTATTTAGTAATTTTTACATGTACATGGGAGCTCTCACAAAGAAAATGAAAACTCAAAGAAGCAGTTAGACCCTAACAAAAATTCCATTTTTGTTACCATAATGAAATACCTGAGACTAGATGAACTTATAAAGAAAAAGGGTTGTTTGGGCTCATGGTTCTAGAGGTCCAAGGTGAAGGGGCCATATTCAGTAGTGGTTTTCTTGCTGGCAAAATTCTGAGGTAGCACAAGTCTTCACATGGCAAGAGACAGGGAGCATGCATGTGTATGTGTGTGTTTCTCCTCTGCCCTCTCTCCCTCTTCTTATAGAGTCTTCAGGATATATAAATGAAACCAGTACTTAAAGTATAAGTAAAACAACCGCATTAATGAATTCTAAGCTTTTCAGAAGAAGGAGAAGGAGAAGGAGAAGAAGGAGGAGAAGAAGAAGAAGAAGCCGCTGCCATAGGCAATTTTCTTTATTAAATAGATTGAGAACAGGTAGTAGCTCTGCTAACTGTGGGTCCATACTGGCGCTCTGGTCCTTTCCCTTTTAAATGCACATTGAAATGCTAACAAATGGATCATCAACAGTACTTATGGATTTTCTGGGGGTGTGATTTCCAGCTCCCATTTTCAGGAAATTGCATATTTTTGCTCTATTTGGGTAAAAGCATGTTTATAGTAACAGCTTAGTCATAAAAAAAAAAAAAATCTTTGCAAACCACTCTGGTTCTTTGATGTGACTGCAGAGACTTTCCTCACGGCTGACAGCGAGGATTTTAAATAAGATTTGCACGACTTGGACAGACTTTCTGTTCTGCTTGGAACTGGGTGATTTCTTGATCTCCCTCAGTGACATCACGCTTAACAGAACAGCAATGAAGATGATGGCTGGGTGCACATGTCCATCACTGGGCCTGAAAGATGTTTACAACTGTGCAAATGGAGCTGGGTTCCCTATTCCAGCAGCGCTGATTATCTGATTTCAGCACTTTTCCCCTGTGATCCTGAGCTGGAAGAATGTTTTACTTATGAACCACTAAACCTCCATGTAAAATGGAATTGTGGAATTACAGTGTTAGAAATTATTTTCACTATCAAAGCCATACTACCATCTCCATAAAATATATAACAGAAGAAGTACAGAAAGAATCTCTAGGTAAGGTGTTTCAAAGCATGTATTAAATGCCTACTACATGCCTCCCTTACTGAAAAAAGATCCACCCAATGATCTTTTGAGATGGCTGAAGGCCATAAAAACAAAGTTGCAATAATAGCTATCGATAAAGTAAATCCCGGGAGTTATGCACATGGCCTTGAGTAGGCCACTATTTTTTTAAAAAGTCAGCTCTGAGCCAGGAGCATGGTGCATGTCTGTGATCCCAGCTATTCTGGAGGCTGAGGCAGGAGGATCCAAGATCCAGACCAGCCTCAGCAACTTAGTGAGATCCTGTCTCAGAATAAAAAGAAAAAGGGCTAGGGATACGGCTCAGTATTAGAGTGTCTCACTAAGTTCAATCCCCAGTACTGTGGATGGGGTACTGAGTTCTGCCACTTAAGATCCTTCTTTCTTAACCTCTCTGTGCTTTGATCTCCTTGTCTGTGAAATAGAAAACTACAATACTACCTCAAAAGGCAATTTAGGGGATTAAGTGAAACAGTGTAGGTGACATGCTGTATCAGCTGCAAACTATCTTCAACTGCAAACAGCACCTGGGTTTTTGTTTTTCTCAAGTAAAGCAAACTCTGGAGCTGGGGAGCAGCTGACACTGGCTCAGCAGCTCAAGGGTATTAACACAGAAGTCTCTAGGGCTTCTCATCCTGGCCCCAAGATAGCCACTGCTATTACCCCCCTGTCACATTCAGATGCCCAGCAGGAAGTAGGAGGAGGCTAACAAGGAAGAACAAAAGGACATGCCATACAACTGAGTCATCCCGTCCCTTTCCAGGACCTTCCAGAAGCCCCTCAACACTGCTTCCTGGCCCCACTTCCTCCTTCCTCCTCTAACCCACCCGGCTCCTGGTGACAGCACACTGAGGTACTCTAGGTTGAGGACTGACCTGTTGCCCTATTTAATAGACACTCTTCACTCCTGGTCTTTCTTGGCCTCCTTCTCTCCACAGAGCAAGATTCCCTTCTAGAAATACGTCCTCCTGGGGCCTCCGAGCACCTCTCTCTCTGCTCCTTTCTGTCTGGCAGCCCCGCTCTCCCCTTTGCATTTCCGTTCTCCTCAGAATGACCACTAGCCTGCAGGTGTCTTCTAAGCTGGGCCCCAACCCCTTCCCTGCCCCCTCCACAGCTCTCCACAGGTCATTTCAGCCACACTCGCAGCATCTTTCCACCTGCACAAAGATCAAGGCCAGCTCCCCCTCTCAACCCAGTCCTCCCCTCTGAGCTGCACACCTGAGCATCCCCTTACCCACGCAAGTCCTCATTGGGTTGTTTCAAAGCTTCTCCTAATCGATATATCCAAGAAAGTGTTCAGATTCCCACCAAACTTCAAGCCTGGGCCCCTCCCCACGATCCCCTACCCAGGAAATGGCCGTGTCCGTTGTCCAGTGGAGCCAGTTGAAAACCTGGGAGTCATCCTTGATTGCTCCCTCTCCCTCTCCTTCCAGTCCCAGAACAGGAACAAGTCCTGGCTATTTTTACTCCTAAAGATTCCCCAAGTCTATTTGTCTCTGTCCTGCTCCAAGCCACTCTTGTCACTCATTAGATTGTGGAAATAGCCTCCCAGATGGCCAGCTCATGTCTATTCTTGTTCCAGTATATTCTCTACATAGTAACCACGGAGCTCTTTCCAGTGCACAAACTCGATCATGTCGTCAGCAGCAGCAACACATGTTACCCTCTCTGCACCACTTAAGTCTTTCTAGTTCTTTCTCATTTCTTTTAGAACATAAGCCAAAATCTTTAACATGACCCACAAAGTTCGGAGGGATGGAGCTCTGCCTAATTTGGGGCCCTGCGGGTTCCATAGTCTATATTCTAGCTGTAATGGCTTTCTTCCAAGCCACCAAGCCTTCACCTTGCCATACTCTCTGTCTATGGTGAGGCAATGGGAACAGACCTCTGAAGTAGAACAGAGTAAAGAGTGTGAACGTAGAGGAGATCAAGTTGCTGGGAGGCTATGGTGCAGAACAGGTCATCCATATGAATAATGAAGTTGACCAGAAAGCTGACAAGAAGTAGGAGAAGACTCCTACTTGTCACTTGTCAAGCCCTGGGTCAATGTGCAGAAGAAACCTCAAAGAGCAGACAACAAACACAACCACAGAGGTGGAAGATATCCCACTGGCATGAGCCTTAAAGCACTGGGAGTTCAGGGCTCATGAAGAATTGTGAAAGCAGCCAGGCAGAACAAGGAAAATGCTAATCCATCCCCTGCCCTGTCCTTTCTCCAGGAGAATCTGCAGCCTCCACTCAAAAGAGACACAAAGGCAGTATAGTCTCTAAGACTCCCACTGTGCCCCGTGTACCATCTGACTTTCTAGAGCCTTCCCTCTTTCTTCTTTTAACACCAGCTGATTGGTGACCTCCCCAATAAAACAGGGATAATAACATTGACCTTAAAAGAAAAGCTTCTGGGATATACTTCCTAAAAGGGACGTGTTCAAGGATACTTGTTGCAGTTGCTTATGGTGGCAGGCAGTTGAAGGCTGCCTTCATCCCCATCGCTGGAGGGACATATTTGAACATATAGAGAGTGCACACTCTGCAGTATGGTGCAGCAGTTAGGAAAAGCAGGCTGGATATGCAAACCACACTGCGGATAAAGTGTAAAAACACAGTGCTCCTAGCACCCAGGCTGTGGTCTCCAAACACAGCTTCCCACTAATCAGAATCAGGACCCCTTGAAGAAATGGCCCACTCCAGGAATGGGACAGGAAATGTACAAGATCAACCAGGAACATCTTGATATAACAAGCAGCAAGGAAGCCATCAAAGACTAGTGAGGTGGTTTCAGTAACAACCAGAAGGAAAAAAAAAAAAACAGCTTAGAGTTACTTCCATCTACCAAAGATGGGACAACTTAGAAATCAATGTGGATAATAACTGCAGATGGTTGAAGAAATCAATTTTTTAAATCCATGAGTTTATAATATTTTTAGATTTTACTAGTGTTATGTGGTTTGGATGTGAGGTGTCCCCCAAAAGCTCATGTGTGAGACAATGCAAGAAGGTTTGGAAGAGAAATGACTGGGTTATATATATCCTTAACATAATCAGTGAATTAATCCCTGATGAGATTAACTGAAGGCAAGAGGGGTATGGCTGGAGGAGGTGACAATTGGAGGCATGGCTTTGGGGTCTATATTTGTATCTGGCAAGTGGAGATCTCCCTCTCTGCTTTCCAGTCATCATGTGAGCTGCCTCCCTCTGCCACACCCTTCCACCATAATGGCCTCACCTTGAGTCCTGAGAAATGGAGCCGGCCGTCTACAGATCGAGACCTCTGAAACTCTGAGCCCTCTGATAAACATTTCTTCCCCTGACATTGTTCTGGTCTGTTCTTTAAGTCACAGTGGTGAAAAAGCTGACTAAAACAACTATTTATCTTTGAAGGGATTTAACTCATTAATTTGAAAAATCTGTGAAGTATAGAATTAGCATTTATCTTGCCTTTCCTATACCAACTGTACCTCAGGATAACTAAAGAGTTGGTGAGGGAAAGTTCCTCCTTATACAAGTATTTCAGCTAGTAAGTGAAGAAGAAATGACAGGAGTGATTATCATCATTTTATAACCCCCAGTGAATTCACGGAAGATTGATCAATGTTGATAACATCACAAAGAGAGACAACCAGATATATACCTCTAGACAGAAGTCCAAAACATTACCTAGTAAGTATTTCTTGCCAAAAAAAAAAAAAAATTAACTTGAATCTGATCAAGCCTCTAGATCTAACTACCAATTTATAGGAAATACAGAAGGCCAGAGTGTGAACATCACTACAGGGATACAGTCAGCAAAATCCAACCTATGGAAAACTCCAGAAAGATCAATTATTTGATCTTCAGCAAATAAATTGCAAGATAAAAAGGAATGGAAGGCAAATCCACAAGCTAAAAAAGATTTATCAGCCAATCACAATATATAAATCTTATTTTTAGTTACTTTAATTCAAATATCTAAAAGTACAATGAGAAAATCAGAAAAATTTGAACACCAATTGAAGAGTTCATGATATTAAGTGATCATTTCTAAGTTTTAGGTATGATAATATGATATGATTATGTATTTTAAATAAAGAGTACTTATATTTTAGAGGTACATACTAAGATATTTATTGATAAAATAGCATGATTCCAGCAATCACTTCAAAATAATCTGCACACAATGGAAATGGGCAGGGTATAGATTAATATAATTGGCCACAAATTTATGCTCAACTTTGAATGACAGTACTTTGGAGTTTATGACACCATTCTACTTTTGAAAACATTCGACTTTTTGCTTAATTAAAAAAAAATTTTAAATAGTGGTAATTGTAAAGAAGAATGAAAAAGGATGAGATCTACTACACTATTTACGTAAAAATTAAAATATAAACACACAAAGCAACACATAGAAAAGATATACACCAAACATATCAAAATGGTTGCCATGGAGAACAGACATGGAGAATATGATAAAAGAATATAAAAATAATGAAACAAGAGAGGGACATTTTGTTGACCCATAATGAGGTATCATTGATATAACCCTTGCATCTGTTGTAATGATTCAATGAGATGCGTGGGTACTATTCTTGGTACAAGGCCTGGCACAGCAGAAGTTCTTAATTACTGTTCATTTCCCTCCATTCCCTCCACTTTCTACCAATCCCCTGCCCTACTGAGAAATAAAAAGTGTTCTGATAAGTTAATTTGCCTAAAAGTACTAAGCACTGATAACAACAGAGACTTACCAGAGAGGACAATACTGAAGAAATGGACCTCTAATAAGAGCAATTCTTGCATTCCAGAAAAAAGTTTCATTTCCTTAACTCCTAGCCCTAAAACAATAGAACCAACAATGTCCATCACAAAAGCAATTTCAGGAGGGCTGGGGTCTGCCCACCAGCCCACAACTCTTCAGGATGTCATTCTGGGCTTGTTTCCATCTCCCATCTTCTAAATCGAACACATCAGTACTAAAAAGTATACCACCTGCTATCTCATCCCAGGAATCAGAGAACTCTGGGTTGCAGCTGCATCTTAGATGAGCATCAAAGTGAAATATTTATGTGCTGAGCTTTGCTCTTCCACCTAACTGGAAACATTTCCATTTCAAGTTCCCCTGCCCCATAAGCAAACTTTCACTGTTTCTTCCTCTCGGCCTTTTCAGCTATGAGTGCCATGTCCCTTCCAAGCAATATATGAACTTCTAATTCTAAAATCATGTTCCAGGTGACCAGCTCACTGGGATTCATTCAGAAGTTGCCTATGTCTCCCCCAATAAACCTGAGGCCCAGCAATTGACTTCAAGCTGCAGTGCCTGACAGCTGCTCAGTGATTGAAGAAGAAAAGCTGGAGTCTACACTGGTGTATAAAAGTTCCCCTGCTCCATCCTATAGGATTTGTTGGAGTGAAAAGCAATCCATTAGCAGTGTTCCTGGCTGCAGTTTGGTCAAAATTAAGGTCAGAAGAGGGAAGGACATTTCACTATCTGAATTAAACCCAGCCAACCATACACGTCTTCATCTAGTAGATTCAGCATGTCCACTAGAAGGCGCAGAACAAATTACTCTAAGACCCCTGATTTCAAAATTTTAATAACTTTGTGAGGGATGTAGAAAATCATACAAAACAATTTAACATAGTATATCTGACACTATAACTCCTGGCATCCATTTCTGTCTGGAATCACTTTTCCCACCATTATTGGTAGACCTGAATCCTACTCCTACCTAAAAGCCACTACCTATACAGATTCTTGGTGACTTATCTTGGCACTTGCTTTTTTGTCTGATCCCTCCAATATAGTTCTGTGGGACTCCCAGGACTCCCCAGGGACTTTACCCTCTGAACTCAGACAAGAGCCAGAACTACCCTCAGCCCATCCCTCATGGGGTTAGTGTTATGGTTTGGATCCGGAATGTCCCCCAAAGGCACATGTACTGAGGGATTGGTCCCCTGTGCAGTAACTTTCAGAGGTGACGATTTGTGGAAGTGATTGGATCCCAAGGACTCTGACTTCACTAATGGATTAGTCCACTGAAGGATTCATAGCTGAATGGATTATTGGGAGATGGTGGAAACTGGAGTAGGTAAGACCTAGTTGGAGAGAGTTGATACTTGACCTTTGGGACTAATTCTTGTCCCCAGTCCCTTCTTCTCTCTGCTTCCTGGTGCCATGAGCTAATAGCTTTCCTTCACCACACATTCCACCATCATGTTCTGCCTCACCTCAGGCCCAAAAGAATGAAACCAGCCAGCCATGGACTAAAATCTCTAAAACCCTTAGTCAAAACAAATATTTCCCCTTATATGCACGTTTTCTCAGGTATTTTGTCCCAGCAAGGAAAAGCTAAGTAACACAATTAGAAAGATGAGAAAGAAGTCAAAGTGGCTTCTGAGGGTCTCCACTTTGGGGTGGGAGCTAGATGAAGTCCTTTCTCCAACCCCTTACTTCTTGATTCTGTAGTTATTTTGACCAGGTGCTACTGTGTACATAATCCAATCGACTTTAGGTCCACTGACAAGAGAAAGTAACTGACATAATCATCCAGGAACTCAGGAGAGAAGATTTTCCTTGTACCACCAGACACACACTACATTCTGAGTCATTAATCCTCCCTCTGGCAGGTTGGGATTAGATTCCACTGCATCTGGACCACTTGGCCACATTTGTATTGTTGGGAACAATGTCAGAATCGTGCAACTCAGAGGTCTAATATCTGTCACAAACCGTTTCTGAACTCATTCTTCTCTCTCCTCATTCCAAGCCTTCTGAGCAAGCAAATGAAAGCTTTCAGCCATAAATGATTGAGTTACCTAACCAAACTGACCAGAAGAGGTTGGCAGCAAACAGAATAACAGCTAGAAATTTGAATTTAGCAAAAGGAATTGTACAGCAGAGAATGGTCTGTCAATCTGAGAAAGCTGAGGGCAGATGTTAAGAAAATTAAGCATTTTTCATGCATCAGGTATCCCATGTTAACTCAAAGAGGCTTAGAATACCAGATGGGGCATTATCTTTAGAGACGCTTAATGCTGGCAGAATTCAGAAACTACCTAACATGGTTGCATGGCACACACCCTGAACCTGGGCTATCTCCACACTCTGCCATCTTATCTTTGAACACCATGATGAAGGACAATTTCATTTTAAAAAGATAGCACTACAACTTTTATTGCATTTGATGCAAGCTACAAAACCTACCTCTCCTAAGCAAAATGGGAATTGTGCTGGGCTGGAGTTGTGGCTCAGTGTAGAGCACTTGTCTATCATATGTGAGGCACTGGGTTCGATTGTCAGCACTGCATATAAATAAATGAATAAAATAAAGGTCCATCAACATCTAAAAATATATTTTTTAAAAAATGGGAATTGTGCTGGAGGAAAGATACAGAGTGGCTAGGAAGATGGAGTGTAGAGCTGAACCATCAGCCAAAGAAAGAGTGAGATCAGACCCTCTTTCAGGCACCTAGGGAACTGGGATTGATTGACAGCTCATAAAGGCTCCACTTTTGAGATAAATATGGAACCCATACTTTCTATATTACTGCGAACTCAAGGTCTAACTGACCAGCCTAAGTCATGTGCCTACCAGAATTGGGTGGGGCATTTTGAGTAACACCCCTGAAAAGCCAGCGCACTCTGGGGGAAAATTTCCTTTGGTCACCATTACCACAAGAAGAGGAAAGGAAGTTGGGCAAGCAAATACACATGCACTTTACCAAATCTCACGGATGCCACACAACAGAACATAGAGAGGTCCCAGAGGACATCTGCATAAAATTTCATGTATTAACATAAGAGATGTTCCCCCAAATGGTCATTTAACCTCCCTGAGAATCGTTTCCTCAGTTATAAATGAGAAAGTTGAATCTGATAAGAATTTATAGGAACTGGAGACTATCATGCTAAGTGAAGTAAGCCATTCCCAAAAAACCAAAGGCCGAATGTTCTCTCTGATATGCAGATGCTAACATAAAATAAGGGGCAGGGGAAGGAAGAATAAAGGTTCATTGGATTAGACAAAGGGGAATGAAGGGAAGGAAGAGGGATGGGAATTGGAAAAATAGTAGAATGATTCAGACATAACTTTCCTACATTCACATATGAATACATAACCAGTGTAACTCCACATCATGTTCAACCACAAGAATGAAAAGTTATACTCCATGTATGTATAATGTCAAAATATACTCTAGTGTCATGTATATCTAAAAAGAACAAATTTAAAAATCCTTTAAAATTTTCAGAAACTAGAAATGCCAATATAACTTGTCAAAGTGCTTAATTACGAAGGATTTTGGAGGTCAACATCAGCATCTATGCAGTGGCTAAGTACCCAAGTTGGTTGAAGGTCATGCTGTGTCCATCAATAGTGTCCTTATGTGAAGAGAATGAGTAAGAAAAATGCCATTGACCAGGTTATGATGCAGTTTGGGAGGATGAACAATGCTAGTGACAGGAAGACACAAAGCTCAAATAATGTAGTAGGGAAAAGGAGAGCAAAAACAAAAAACTTTGAGGCAGAGCTTTTCTTTTTCTTTCTTTCTTTTTTTTTTTTTTTTTTTTTTTTTTTTTTTTGTACTTGGGATTGAAACCAAGGGCACTTTTGACCCCACATTTCTGTCCTGAACATTCCCTAACTCTTTCTAGTCTTGACCATAGTCTTGTCCTGAATAAAGCCAAATAAGGGGGGGCAACCAGCCAGAGGCCAACAGAGTGAGGAAAATACAACCCAGGGCAGAGAGGTTGGTGCCATGGGCCATGTGGCTAATGTAACCAACAGCATCACTGAGTTTCACCCTCAGTTCTCTTTATTTTTTATTTTTGAAATAAGGTCTCTCCAAGTTTTCAAGGCTGGCCTGGAACTTGCAATTCTCCTGCCTCAGCGTCCCAAATAGCTGGGATTATAGGCATGTGCCTCTGCAACCAGCTCTTTTTTTAATGAAACATGTGGTGGCCATAATCCTCTATCCAATTTGACCATGGAATGTGCCAATCCCTAATCTGGATATTAAAGGACTCCCCAAAATTAGAGTGGCAACACACACCCTGATATTCACCAACCCATTACCACCATCACCTTTCTTTGATGAGGGAAACAGATTTTCTCAGTAAGACCTACATGAATTCAGATTGAAGACAAAATCCTTCCAACCCCATTAGTTCTCCACTCCACACAGAGATTTGGAAGTTATCTAGACTTCCACCACACAACTCTGAAATTTGTATCCCAGAGGTTGACCTACTGAAATTCAGACATGTACCACTGAAATGTGTCCAGTGATTATTGTAGAGTTTAGTTTACCAGATCCTCAATTTCATTGTCATATGTCTCAGTATGTCCCTAGAGTGCTACTGGTCAATAATCCAATTCAATTGTGAGGGTTGGTTTTATAGCATTGATGGAACGGACTCATGTAGGGCTTTGTCTCTTAGGACACACTCCCTCTTTTCTGAGCGTCTGACTAGAGGTTGGAGGTGGGAGAAGGAGTCCTTTACTGAATAACTTTGATGGTGTAATAATTTTTGTCTTTTATCACCTTTCATAGTTTAGCAATAAAGATACATTGTAACTTTTTAGTCATTGGGAAAACATGGAAGCTCTTCTCTTCTTGGCTTGTTCCCCAAGAAGTGAACATCAGCTGCCCACTGGACTGTCTTTAGGAGATTCCCACCACTTGGTGCCCATCTATGGTAACCCCAAGATCTAAGAAAGAATGAGGGGATGTGAGTGTGGGGTTAGTGGCAAATGTACTTTTGTACATTGTTAGTGGCAAATGTACATGTGGGCTGCTGTCTCTCCTCCCTCTGAAGCTGTACATTACACAGCAACCCTCCCTTTTCATTTGCCATTGCTTTCCACCCCACATTTCTATCCTCAACATTCCCTAACTCTCTCTAGTCATGACCCGAATAAAGCCAGGTCAAGGAAGGGCAACCAGCCAGAGGCCAACAGAGTGAGGAAAATACAACCCAGGGCAGAGAGGTTAGTGTCATGGACCATGTGAGTAATGTGACCAACAATGTCATGGCTGACCTTTTAGTAAGAGCCCCGGGCTGGTTTGGGGTCTGAACAGTGTGTGCAAACACACACACATGCGCACGCACACACACACACATACATACACATGCATGTGTGTGTGTATATATATATATATATACACACACACACACACATATGCTTCCTGTATTTTTCATATGTACATATTTATTTTTATATAAACATATTCTATATTTTTATATACTTAAATTATATATTCTCATAGATTTAGATAAACAATAAAATTTCATCACTATTGTCAACTTTATTGTCACTGTTTTTTTTTTAAGTTGTCAATTGAAAAGTTTATATAAAACAAATGTAAATCATCACATTTTTTTCATTGATTTTCATTGTCATTTCATTGGTATGGTCCAATAAGGAAAAAAAATCTGACATGTGTAGTAGTAAAAATCATTGATAGAATATATATTATACATATATATACACACACACATATATATACATATATTATATATATATATATATCCTTAAAAGAATATTCTCCCTTCAACTTAGTATGATTTATGAATATATTATTTTCTCCCACTGGACAACTGCAAGAGAAGTTATTCAAATAGGCAATGAATTAGAAAGAGTGCTCCATAAACATTTATTTATTATTTATTAACCACCTTTCTTGATTGATTGGCTTCCCTTTTATTGGTTTTTCTCAATGACCCATGTAAACTGACTACTTCATCATTCACATGTGTAACCATTTGACAGCATATTCCATGATGCTGCCTGTGAGCCCGCTGGGCAGTGCCTACTGCTAGGTGCAGATCCTTAACACCCTCCCTGCCTCCGGAACAAGCTGGAATGTGCTGATGGGTTCTGACTTGTCCTGTAGAACTCTGCCCCTTAGTGATTCCCCTGGTCATGAGACAGATTCTCATGAACTGTGCCTTTCTCAGCCCTAGGAGACACAGTCAGTCCTTGATGAGCGTCTGCCCAGCACAGGCTCTTCCCCATGCTGGCCTTCACCCTCAGGAGCAACCCTCTGCTCTGTGTTTGTTGGGTTGAGGGCCCAGAGAACTTAAATGATACTCCTTCTTAAAAATCATGTTAGCCTCGGATTAATAGTGGCTTATGATCCCAGCCTTTCTAGACAGGGATACATAGTCCTAGGTGCTGTTGTTTGTTTGTTTGTTTGTTTCCCTTGGGGGTGTTCAAAATCTAATACTATAAGCACATTGGAGGTTCTATCTTATATAAATAACATATCCCTGCCTTGAATTTTCAGACATTTTCAGACGTGCAAAAGCAACACCTCCCAACCGTCTGTCACTGGAATCTAATCTCCCTAAAGCTCAGGTGGAAATAACTGATAAGGATTCATAGCTTCCACAGCAATCTAAAGGAATGTGAATCTGTTCTGGACCAAGCAACAGCAAGAGCCGAGGACACCAAAATAACGACACAATCTAAAACTTAGAGGTTTTACTAAATAACGTGCGTCCTTATGTGCAATGTGCTTTGGTATTATCCATTCCATTGTGTTTCATTTGTAAAAATCTGGTTGCACCCATTAAATTGATTTCACTATTGTACTACATCCCATAGTTTGTAAAACACTGCTTCTACCAGTCCTACCTGAAGAAGCAAAGCTAAAGTCCCCAGTAACAGGTTGGCAGTTAAGTGGGAAAAGTCCTGGAGACCTGGGACCATGTCCCTGCCTTGCTGAGCAGGGGAGGACAAATCACTTAACCTTGCTGTGACTCACTTTCCATCTTAAATCAAGGTTCTGCCTGCTCTATCTAACTCACATGTCTATTAGAGGACTCTAATGAGATGAAAGATGTGAGAGCACTTTGAAAATATTCAAGTACCATTCAACTGTAAAGGGGTGGTGTCAGTCATTGAGAAGAAAGAAGGGCAGAATAATCTGCTGGTGTGCACATACTGTACCTCAGCTCAGTTGCTTCTAGAGCAGGCAGAGCCCACGTGAGGGTGGAAGACAGTCCAAATTATGGCTCTGACTTCTAAACCCGTGACCCAGTAACTGAAACTAAGAAGAGGAAGAAAATGAGGGGAGACCAGCAAAATGAAGGATGTAGCACATCCTGATAGAAGCATCTCTAACTTTCTACCCACCCAGAAACCAAAAATCAATTGCTCAATGTCATATTCTCCAAGAAGCATCACATACATAAATATTCATTCACATACATATTTTTTTCCTAATTCTCAGAGGTTATGTGGTCAAATTTTGTCAGAGCACTGTGTGCTAACTGAACATTCCCTGTTCCAAAAACTCGGGTGCTCTCAAAATACCATTATGTTGTTAGAGAGAATCTTCCTACCAGATGCAGGAGAGAGCCTAGCAGGCCCTCCTTATTATTTGATATGACTACCACTGTCAATCACAGAACACTTCTAACTAGGTCTAGCAATCTATAAGCCATTAGCCCACAGTTTAATGCACCTTCTGAGAAGCAATTCATATCCCAACAAGACTTCTAGCTGAATTTTCCTCTACCCTGGAGATGTCAAATTCAATGTCTACAAGGAGCCAGGGATATTTTATAAATAAGAACAGAGGAGCCCTGTGTATGAGTGTAGGTGTCACTCTGCAGTGCTGGGACTGCATCCAACTAGTGTGTGCTCAGCCTCCCCATTGAAAGGGGGCAGCTCATGACCCCTTCTAGTTGATTGTCAGTCCATATCACCAGATCTTCCAGTGTTTCAAAAGAAGTCCAAAATCGAAATTCTTACATGAAACTGCCTGATTCTCAAATAGCGGCTCAACTAATAAACATATATACATAATTAGATTGAATGGCCAATTAATGGTTTCTGCTTGTTCATTTAAATTAATCAGAATTAAATGATTTTTATAACAGTAGCTTATTACCATGTGATGCCAGGTTCATCTAGTGTTTTGGTTATTGTCTTTCATACTGCCTTAGCCAAGGTTTGCTGAAAAACAGAGCCTGAGGCAAGGATTGAGGTGCTTCTGCTTTATTGGGGGGATACTGTCCTGGAGATTTAAGGACAAGAAAAAGTGGAAAGGACTCAGGAAAGAGGTGCAGCAGCATGGAGTGCTGCCTAGCTCACAGCAGAGACCCAGACACCAGGAGGTGGATTCACTTCACCTGTGGAGACTCAGATGTTTGAGGAGGAAACTGGCTCAGAAAGCAGACCATGAGAGAAAAGAAGTAGGCAACTCAGCCTGCCAGCTCCAGGGTGGAGAGAGGGCAAAGTGTGCAAGGCACTGGGACACAGGTGTGGCCCCGAGAGTGAGCACCTCCTTACCCTGCACCTTCACTGCTTCACTTACCTGGTCCTGGCAGCGGTCAGCCCACCCCTGTCCCCCCCGCTCATCAGTGTTCACTCCTGAGAGTGAACCTTTCCTGAACTCACAGATGCCCTACCCTGCACTGGTGTTTCTATTTATTCAAGTCTGAAAACAGCAGGAAAAACTAGAGACTCCAGGCATGTGGCTTATTGTCCAAGATTCATGGTAGCTGGGAAAAAGAGGGTCCAGCACTCCCAGGGTAAGTGACTGGCTGATCCCTACTGGTGGCTGCATTGTGGTCCAGAAGATGGCTGGTGCCTTCAGAAAAAAAATGCAGTTGAGGGAATTTGAGACAGTGAGGAGGATCTGTATGGATACAAGCATGCAAGCAGACATAGCCCACAAATGGCTATATTAAGAGCTATTAAGTTAGGCTGAATAGGAAAAAAAAAATCTAATACCAGAAATGAGAAAGGGGGCATCACTACAGATCCTGTGAAGAGTAGAATAATAATAAGGGAATATTATGTACAACTTTATGTTAATAAATACAACTTAGATGAAGTGGACAAATTCCTTTAAAAAAAAAAAAAATCTACCAAGTTAACTTGGCCCAAGACTGTAGAACGAATCTGAAACTTCAATGACTGACAAACAAACAAACAAAAAATGCCATAGTTTGAAATCTTATGCTTTCCTACTTTCTCAATACCATTTAAATTAGAACATTCATAAATTTCAAAGTCACATAACTTAAAATCAAATAGCAAAGTTCTGTAAGCCAGGATCTCAGCAGAGAGACCCAAATGTAAATTCACCTGACAAGCTAAATATGAACACAGAAAGAGAATTAAAATAACAAGTTAAGGGCCAGGCAAGGTGATGCGCACCTATAATTCCAGTGGCACAGGAGGCTGAGGCAGGAGGATCACAAGTTCAAGGACAGCCTCAGCAATATAGTGAGACCCTGAGCAACTTAGTGAGACTCTGACTCAAAATAGAAAATAAATAAAGGACTAGGGATGTATTATTAGTACCCCTAGCACTAATAATAATAATAATAACAACAACAACAACAACCAGTCAGAGTTGAGTGGGTGAACAAATCTGGAGGAGAATCCAAGAATACTAGCACTATACCCCACTGCTCCAGAAAGCATAATCCAGAAAAATACTGAGGACAGCTGGTTGCCAGGTCTTTTACAAAAGAGCTGTCAAACTCAGGTGTTCACAGGGTCAGAGCCCAGACCCACAGGGAGTGGGTTAGGTAAATAACCAGCCATCACCCTGCAACTGGGTAATGCCAACTGGTTCTGCCACTCCAAGTGTGGTCAGGGACTCCATTCATTCTAAATTGTTATTTGAAATTCCCCAGTGTTTATATATTAGCTCAAAGAAAAAAAAGAAAGAAAGAAAATACTGTGTGAGCCAAACAAAACACTTTACCACTCGCAATTGACCAGTCTGTGCCTTGTACTTCACATTTTGCTTTTAAGAAGTGTGGGAGAAAGAGATTAAAGGGAGTTTTTGTTTGTTTGTTTGTTTGGGTTTTTTTTTCTGTTTTGAAAAGCTGAATAATCAACTTCTGGAAATTTTTTTTTTTTCATTTTGCTTTGTTTTTCATGACCTCCCGGGTATGGGGATTTCAAAGCAAAAGAAAACAGCCACAGCCAGACCCTCTGACTTTCTCCAGCCTGCCCCCAGGATCCAGGAAATAAGGAGCTAACTCCTAAGACTGGAAGAGATTGGGTTTCTTTTCTCCCTTCAGGCTGCTCCCAACTCTCTGTGCTGTCTTCAGTTTTTGAAACTGGGACTGCTTTTGGAGACGGCTGTTTCCATATGGCTGAGCCATGCATATTTGCTTATCCTGTGTCAAGAAACAAGATGAAAAGCAAATGTGCCTAGAGATTCAGGAAAAGAAAGCAGATTAGGGCTGGGGATGTGGCTCAGTGGTAGAGCAAGTGCTTACCTAGCATGCTCAAGGCCCTGGGTTCAATTCCCAGCATGGTGGGGGAAAAAGGAAGAAAAAAAGCAAAAGAAAAGCATATGAATTTCAGCCTCCAAGCCCAGGCACTGGGGTCCTGTCATCTTCTGAGTTTGACTGTGAGAGCCTCCTGTTCAAACTCCAGTGAGCCACCCAAGGTAGTCATCGGTATCTTCTCAAGGAGACACACTCCAAGTGCCTTGGAGAAAGCCTGGCACTGATGGCCCATCTCCCACCAGCACCCTGCCTGCCAGTGGCTAGAGAATTTCCAGCTTCCCTCTGAAGCTTCCTGGCTGTGTGCAGGAGGTGAGTGCGGCTGGTAGCCACCACGTCCCTAGTCAGCATGGTGGCTGAGAGCCGCGAGGGGGTCGGGTGGGGGATGGCCATCAGAATGCAGACCTGATGCTGAGAAAATTCCCTCCAAGCCGCTCTCTCAATGCACTTTGATCAATCTCAGCTGAGCTCCCTGTGGATCCAACTCCCTATGAAACTACCCTGAACAATCTGAGCCCCAGGTGGCTGTGACCTTTTTGCCTCTGTATCCAGGACACTTAAGCCTCCATTTTCATCAGTAATAAGCAGTAAGCTGGCAGCAAAAGCAGCTTTTTTCACACCAGTCAAAACAGGAAGCAGAAGGTTGCAGAGACAGCCCCTTGTTCTCTAGGCTTCCTGTGATGCAGTCAACTTCAAGTGTCCCCAGCCACGGCCACAGAGAGAGAGAGGTGACCAGTCCTGGGAGAGTACCAACCCATAGTCAAGCTGTGCCCAGTGGGGACAGGAAGAGGAACTTCACGGGAGGGTTTGCAGGGAGCTGAGTGGCTTCTTCAGGGAACTCAGGGACCATGTGCAGACTCCTGGAGTTTGGAAGAGAAAACAATGGAAGGACCCCTCAGCCCCTGCCCCGTTGACGACTCCAAGCCTTGGAGGCCAGCAGTCCTCTAAATGAGGAGTCTGTACCTGAGAGGGCCTTCTCTAGAAAAGCAGGACACCATTCAGAGAAAGAGCCTCCTTCATGAGCAAGGCATAGAAGAATTAAAAGGGAAAAATAGCAAAAAAAATGTATTCCTATCACCCAACAGTCTTCCCAAATTCTGAAAGATATTTTTTCAGAATCATAGAAATGAGTGATTATAATGGGAAAAGTACCAAGGACATGGCAAATAATAGTACCTCACATGTGCAGAGTCGGGTACTATTTTAAGCAATTATACATGTGATCTGTTTGGATCCTCATGACAGTCCTCTGGGTAGGCAATTTGCTTCCAGTTTGCTAATGAGGACACTGGAGTGCTGAGAGGTTAAGTGACTTGCCCCTGGTCACACAGCTAGGAAGTGACAGAAGCTGAGAGCTGAACTTAGAGTAGCTAGAGTGGTGGTTTCTCTGAGTCCATATGCACCACTGCTTCAGCAATTTGATGCTCTAAATAATAATAACAAAGATCTAAAGAGCATATTCTCATTTACAAAATGCTTCCATTCATTTACTCAATTAAAAGAATATATTTGGGGCTTAGTACACACCCAGTGCAGGCCCCGGAGACAGAGTGGTGAGCCAGTGATGCCCAGGTCCTGTCCTCACAGTGCCGTCCTCGAGCAACAGAGACAGATCAGGTCACTGGACCCTAAAATCTAGCCCAGAAGGACAGTGGTAAGTATTAGAAAGAAGTAGGCGTAGCCACTGGCACCCTTTGAAATTGATATTATTCTCTTCATCCTACTGATGAGGCAACCGAGATTTCAAAGTGAAATGAAACACAACAAAAAGAACACATGGAACTTACATTTTTTATTCTGTTTACATTTGAGGAGATGTTCAATATATCCATTCAAAAGATACTAAGGAGCATTCAGAAGAAGTCTCCCTGGCCCCTGCCTCCCCGTCCCCCTCCCAGAGGCAATTGGTGCCCACAGGTTCTTGGTATCCTACAGAGACCACAACCAAACAACAAACATTTTTCTTTCTTTTCACAACCTATAGGACCCTGCACACATTGTCCAGCCCTTAGTTTTTTCTTTTCTAAAAAGTGAATACACAGAGGGACTTCTTTTTCTTTTGGCCGCATGGCATTTCTTTGCATGGCTATCCCATGCTTGCTCTAGCCAGTCCCTTACTGATAATCATTTGGCTGATTTATCATCTTTTATTAGCACCAACAATGCTGCAGGGAACTATTAACTACATAAACACTTCTACACAAATGCCCATGTATCTGCCTGATGAATTCCTAGAAATGGAATTACTGGTGCATGATCATACACATTTGTAAATTTGACCAATATTAACCATATTGCCAGCCATTGAGATGCCACCCAATTGGCATACTCTGCATTAGTTTGTTTTTCATTGCTATAACAAAATCCCTGAGGCTGAGTACTTTATAAAGAAAAAAGACTTATTTGGATATGATCCCAGTGACTGGAGGAACTGAAAAGCATGGCTTCAGCCCCCTGGCTGCATCACAATATGGTGAGGGCATCATTGTGAGAGCACATGCCAGAGGAGATCATGTGGGGAGTCAGAAAGCCAGAGAGAGAGGAGGGCCCAGCTTCACTCTTTTTATAACAACTGACTCTCACAAAAACTAACTCAGGGTGCTGAGGGTGTAGCTCAGTGGTTTAACCCCAGGCACTGCATAAAAAGAAAAAAAAAACTAACTCACTTCTTTAAACTAACATTAATCCCTTACAGGAGTGATGCCCACGATGGCCTAATCACCCTTCACTAGGTCTACCTTTTAAAAGTTCCACCACCTTTTAATATAACCACACTGAGGACCAAACTTTCAATTCCCGAACCTTTGGAGGACAAACTCACCCAAACTAAAGCACACACTTGGCAGAGAACACCCATTTCACCAAAGCCCAACACAGTAAAAACACAGTTCTCGCTGAAGAAAATGACCCAGGAACCCACTCCGCCATTTGCCGGCTGAGCATCTGTGGGCATACCTCTCACCCTTTCTGATGCCTACAAAGGATTTCATCAGAAGAGTAGGGTTCGTCGTGACCCTGCCCTATGTTCCTGAGCTGTCCAACCCAAAGCCCTTTGGAGAAAAGGTGGGAGAACAAGAGCTCTCCAAGAGAGCAGCTCCCAAGCATTGTCCCCAAAGCCAGGACCACCAGGGTAGCCACAGCATGAACCAGGCTGCAGACAGGACACCACGAAAGTGAGCTTAGTAAAACAGCTCAGGCTCTGCTGCCAGACAGCCCACCACACAAGCAGGGTGACCTGGGCAAGCTGCTCTGTAAAATGCCTGCGAGTGGCTTGTGAGGGCCAGGCCAGCGCAGGTGGAGGAGCCCCCAGCATGGAGCAGAGGCTCAGGCCCCTTCAAGGCTGCAGCTGCTTGTGGCAGATCCCAGCCCTCCCGCTGCTGCACACAGCTGGACAGAGGGGCCTGCTTCACCCTCCCAGGCTCCTGCCAGTGCAGGAGGGGTTTGTGACAAAGAATCCAGCTTCCCTGTGCCTGTGGAGACAGCCTCTAGTATGCCTGGTGCAATCTTCTGAGGACCTCAGGGGACTGCATCCCAGAGGGCCACAGCAATAACCAGCTCATCCACCTGCCCTATTGGCTTCCTGGCCCCATCTTGCCTCCTCACTCCCCAACCATGCTCCCCAGACTGTCTCCCAAATAATCTACTTGCAATCAAATCCTAGCTCGGCATCTGCAGCCTAACACAGTGTTGTCATTGTTATGTATTAGGAAAAAAGATAGATGGCCCCAAAAGAGGGGAGAAGGACAAATGAGGAAGAAGCAGAGGTCAGACACAGAGATGTGTAGCTGAGGCAGCCACCATCCAGGCCAGAACGTGTGGCCCTCAGGTTTCAGAACAGCATCTTTTGATGCTTATGTCATGGATGCTCAGCTGGGGCCTGAACTAGGCTGAGCCCCTTCTTCGCTCAGGCTTCTACCTGTCTGTCTGTCTTTCTTTCTTTCTTAACTGTATGGGGTTTTTAATTTTTTAATTATGGTAAAAAAATATACATGACATAAAATGTATCATCCTAACCATTTTCAAGGGGCATTGAGTATATTCATAATGTGCAACCCCCATCACCAATCCATCTCCAGATCTCTCTTCATCTTGTAAAACTGACACTCATACCCATTAAACACTAACTCCCTATTTCTCCCTTCCCAGCCCCCAGCACCCACCATTCTACTTTCTATCTCTATCAATTTGACTACTCCAGGTGCCACATATAAGTGGAATCATATGGTAGTTGTCTTTTTATGACTGACTTGTTTTACTTAGCACAACATTATATGGTTTTAACATATGTCAGAATTTCCTTACTTTTTAAGATAGAACAATATCCCATTATATGGATATTTTGTTTATACAAACAATATCCCATTATATCCACATTTTGTTTATCCATTCCTCTGTTCATGGATGAAGGAATGTTGCTTCCATCTTTTGACTATTGTGAATAATTTGCCATGAACATGAATGTAGAGGACCTGTTTCTCAATTCTCCAAGTCAAAGCCTGCCAAGCTATAGCAAGCCCCAGAATACTTTCCAGAAGGTTCCTTAACTGCTTTAGGACCCTGGAAGTCTGGAGAACATTACATCTATATATCATGGCTTCCTATTCCTAGAAACTGAGTCAGTAAGGGGATTGTAGAGACCCTCAGAATGTAGGGAAATCACTAGAAGACCAATTTTTGAAGTATCAATAAAATCTGCTCTTAGCTTCTATCCTGGTGGGCACAGGGAATTTGTGAGGTCCCCAGAAAACCTCCTTTTGATTCTAGCTCATTCCTGCAAGAGAAAACCAAATGTCACAGATGGGGTGCGGCAGCATCCCAGGTAAATTAAGGGAAGATACAGACTTCCGAGGGGAATGAATTTCAGTTGAGTCTTGGAAGCTGGAAATGGGTTGGAAATTTTTAAAGACAAATTTAACACCAAGGAATAACATAAGAAAGAAGTGAAAGGGAAAGAATAATAATGATTTTGATGTTATGGCTCTTGACCCCATCCCCACCCTGACTCCCTTGGGCCAGTGCTCTGGCTGAATGCCAACTGCTTGTGGGCTCTCCCAAAGCTGCAGGTCAGCAGGCATTTAGAGGCATCCACACCCCAGCTCCCAAACATACAGAAGAGTCGGAGCATAAATACCCCAGCTCCCTCTCCCCTCAGGTGAGTCTCACATTCCCCAGAAACTCAGCCTCTGGTTGCCCCTGGTGGGAGCTGGCTTCTTATCACCTCCGTGCTGGCTGCCTGTCTTCCCAACCCCCTTCAGAGTATGTCAGGATTTGTTTCTGGAGGAACTCACAGCAATTGGGCAACTGCTGAGATGGCACAATCGGATGGGAGCTCAAGGCTTTATATATATTGTGCAGATGTTGTATGATGTCTATCAAGAAATGAAAATTAATGGAACTGCTCAAGCTGAAAGGGAAAGGTCAGCCCTTTGTTTCAAAACGAATGTCCGTGATGACAAAGGGAAGCGTGCTCCAACTCTAAAGCCAAACCAGGTGGACAGAACATGAGTCAGCTGGTCTTACAGAAGAAAATAAAGGCCAACTGTGCAATGAAAGGAGAAAAGTTTCCAAGGGCATCAAATGTATATTCGTGGGTTGTTGTTGTTGTTTGTTTTGTTTTGTTCACGGGGGATGGTTCTTATTAAGTGCACCTTCCTTAGAGAAACAGTTTTGTCCAAAAAGGCTTGGGGTTTAGTCTGCCTCACTTTTGCAAATCTGCCCCTTTCTTCTTCCTTCGGGGGTAACCTGAATTCACTACCACAGTTATTAATTAGGAAGAAAACTGCATAGGCCCCTTTACCCCTTCAGGACAGGAGGAAGTGAACTCCAGTTAAGTTTGGGAGTTGGATCATTAGCATCTCATTAATGATTCTTATTTCTCCCAAACCCAGAGAAGACACAGAAAATCCACTGCCTGAGTCCTGAGCTGTAATTGCTACTGTCCTCCTAAGCAGGGAGAAAACAGGCCATGCTTTGTGGCTTCTTTGGGACAAAAGCCCTGTTCGTTAATGAGGTTTCCTAATTTAGGGCAGGAGAAAACTTTTGGGTTATTATTAGGCCACAAATGAAGGCATGTGTTTCATTTAACTGCCCTACTTTAAAGAAAAGACAAAAAAAAAAAAACTTGGCTTTTGTAAATTAATGAATTATTTTTAAGTGTTTCCTCTGGATGACCTTAAGAAAAGCCTCAACTGTGACAAGGCCTTGGTGGTCAATCTATAAATTTAACAGACTGGGGCAAATGATCACAAAGGCTTTATCCAAAGACTGTCCAGCTCATCCACACAATGGATGCTTTTGTTTATCCTCCTCTTCCACTGACAGAGGTCCTTTGGAGAAATAGGTTGAGCATCCCTCATCCAAAATTCTTGGGACCAGAAGTATTTCAAAGCTTTTTTTAACTTGTAAATGAGATACCTTAGGGAAAGGACCCAAATCTAAATATGAAACTCATTTATGCTTCATCTGCAGCTTCTACGCACATAGCCGTGAAGGGAATTTTATCTTTGCAGTGTGGCACATTTTGACTGTGACCCATCACTTGAGGTCAAGTATGGGATTTTCCACTTGTGGAATCATGTCAGTGCTCAAAAAGCTTCATATTTTAAATTTTTGGATTAGGGATGTTCAACCTGCCTCAGCCTTCAAACTCCATATGCTAATTTGTCTGCTCTTCCTAACTGCTGGGGGTCTTTAGATACTGTTGGGGATCACAGCCTCTCCTGCCCGTTTGGGATCCTCATGCAAGTCCCACACAGGGGATCTCTCTGTGGACTAAGATGCTCATAGGAAATAGCAATATCTCCAACTGCCATCTGTGAAGAGAGATGGGATGGGGGAGAGAATTGCCTCTGTCCATTCCAGATGTTAGGTCATCATGTGACATCAGAGGTTTCCTGTTTTAGTTCACAGCCCCAATCAATACCTGAAGAGGGAGTTCCTAGGTGCTGGAAGGGCAATCCTGCATGATGAAGACTTTAAAACCCATACACTTGGGGCTGGGGATGTGGCTCAAGCGGTAGCACGATCGCCTGGCATGCGTGTGGCCCGGGTTCGATCCTCAGCACCACATACGAACAAAGATGTTGTGTCTGCGGAAAACTAATAAATAAATAAATAAATATTAAAAAAAATAAATAAAATAAAATAAAACCCATACACATAAAATAGCATAGGAAATTCATCTTCAACATTTATAACAAGCAAAATCCACAGTCTCTCATTTATTGATGCCTTTGATGTTCTCTCAGAACAGTGATGGTTGACTCTGGAGGAAGTGTGAGGGGTGGGGTTGAGCATCTCCCTAAATGGAACCAGAAGTGATAGCTGTACCTCTCCAGGCAGGGCAGGGCAGGGGTCCTACCCAGCTGCCAAACCAAACGCCAGATTTTGTGGGATAGCTCATCTTGGAGTCTCCTCACGCCCCCTGGCTATGTACAAAGTGGAGTTGACTGCATTTGGTTCAAATTCACTTCTGCGACTCAGTTGTTTTAGGCTTTGCTTTCGTATGTTTGCTCTGGAAGGAGTATGACCCCTAATAGCTAGCTACAGCCCTCGTGTTTTCTATTTGAGATGGTCATGGAAACAACATAGAGTATCCTGTGAGGCTCTTCTTTATTATTATTAGTTGTTGATGGATCTTTATTTTATTTATTTATATGTGGAGCTAAGAATCAAACCCAGTGCCTCACACATGCTAGGTAAGCACCTACCACTGAGCCACAACCCCGGCCCCAATGTGAGCTCTTGCTATTAGTTCTTGATCCCAAAGCCACCCACCATTTCTAACTCTAACCCTATCTCTTCTGAGAAACCTGGATCAGCCCCTGTAGGAGACATAAGGGCCACCATCTTTCCTGGTTTCTCGTCTGTGGCCTCCCAAACCTGCCCCACTTTCTGTATTGTGTAAAGAGCACAAATATCTCCTAATCCACACGCCCCCAACTCAGAAACTGGGAAGTCCTCTTTGGTTTTCATCAAACCACCATCACTTATCCTCTGGATCCTTTTTGATCTTCAGTCTTTTCACTCTGAGAGGCCCCAGGATGTATGTGACATGTACTGTGCAAACCTAGGGCATCTCAGGTGGTCCATGAAGAGGCTGCCCCCAGAGTTGTGCAGTGGAAAAGGGCACTTTCCACTCCTCTCCTTCATCCCTCCATGATTTTAGCTCTGACCTCCATTCTGCCCTATACTTGAGCCAGCCTGGGCTGGAGGAAGACGATCTCAGCATCTGCCTCTTGTCCTTCCCCAGCTATCCAATCTCCATGCTGAAAAGTCACACCACATGATGTCACCCCTGCTGCCTCAGATCCTTCAGTGGATCCACCATGGACTTCAAGATAAGACTCAAGCTCCTTAACAAGACATATAAGATATACAACCAAGTGCCACCTGGCCCCCGTTTCCATCATCAACTTATACCCATACAACTATCACAGGAAACGGTATGGTCCAGTGGTGCAAACATCTGGAGAGTCTCAGAATCTCCTACATCATTGTTCACCCTTGGACCTTTGCACATACTATTTCCTGACTCAGACCTGGACCACCCAGCCTCCCTCCACCCTACCTCTGCCCCTTACTTCAGAATTCATCTAGCAAAACTTCTACTCATCCCTCAGAATCCAACACATCACCTCCTCCAGATGGTCCTGCCTGTCAAGCCTTCCCTGTCCCCGCTTCCGCAGCTTGAGTCTAGGCCGACTGCTTCACCACTGGGCCTTTAAGGCTAAGGAACAAGTCTCAGTCATAGATTCACTAAATAGTTGCTGCTCACAGAAGGGAACTCCCAGGCTCTGCCCCCTCAGTCCCTCCAAACTGCTTAGGGACCTCCGGCTACAACTCTCTTCTCCCAGGAAGAATCTCTTTGTAGCGTCACCACCTCAGGCAGTTCCCAGTCCCTGCAAAGCTCCCCAGCTGGGTCCTGGCTCTACCATTCCTCCTGGCCAGCCCTCCCCTTTCCTCTCTGCTCCCCGCCCCAGCAGCCTGGCTGCCAGCTCAAGCCTTCAATGAGCAGGACTGTTTCTGCTACTCTCTAATTGACCAGTGGAGATAGGATCTCTTCCTTTACAATTGTTCCTGCACTGTAAACAGAAACCACCTGGCCCGAATCCAAAACCCAATCATCCTAAAAGGTTTCTGGCTCCTTGGAAGAAAAAGGGACTGGTGGCCAGCCCTGGGCTTTCTCTGCTCTGAAGCTTCCTGACTCCTCGGTGAACTCCTTGAATTCTAGTTCAAAAATACTTCTTGCTCTGTTCAAATTGCAAAGGGGGAAAACAGGCCGAGAAGTCTGAGGCGTCCCATTTCCTCCAAGCATCCTTCCCTGTACTGACAGCACTTGTCTCTGTGAAGCCCGCCAGCTCCTACTCCAGAGTCAGTGACTCTGCCTGCCTGGGAGGAGCCTCTGGCAGAGGAAGGTGTGCTGAGCAGATCAGAGCTCCAGTGCCACCCAGGTGTCCCCATCTGTCTGTTCCTAAGTGATCCTAATGGGTTCCAGTTTGGGGAGTTGTCTAAGCTCTAAAGGGAGATGGTGGTGACAGCTGGACAACAGATTGATACTGTGTGATTCCACTCATAGGAGGGACCGCAAGTTGTCAGGTTGACTAGTCAAATTTATAGAGACAGAAAATAGAACAGTGGTTGCCAGGGGACGGGGGGGAGGAAAACGGGAGTGGTGTTTAACAGGGACAAATCTCTGCTTTGCAAGATAGAGTTCTGAGATAGATGATGGAGACAGTTGCACATTATACGTGTGCTCAAAACCACTGAACGGTACACTAAAAATGGTTGCACTGGTAGAGTTTGTGATTGATTAGTGTGTATGTGTGTGTGTGTATCTCCACCATAATTTTTTTATTCTAATTAGTTATACATGACAGTAGCATGCATTTTGACACATCGAACATAAATGGAGTATAACTTCTCATTCTTCCGCTTATACATGAAGTAGAGTTACACAAGTCATATAATCATATACGTACATAGGGTAATAATGTCTGATTTCCACCATGATTTTTTTTGAGGGGGTGCTGGGGATCGAACTCAGGGCCTTGTGCATGCAAGGCAAGCACTCTATCAACTGAGCTATATCCCCAGCTCCTCCACCACAGTTTTTTAAAAACCAAATTCTCCATTTTTTGGTTGAAGAACTTAGGGCCCAGAGAGGATAAGTGAACTCCAGGTAGATTCCTGGGGATGATAAGAGTTCCCAGAACAATTGCTTAGCTTCTACTTCCACTCCACCTTCCCTCTGGGCATCCCCTGTCCTCCCCATCTTTGGCATGGCCACCTGAAAGCAAAGACTCCTTCACCACGTGCTTGGTCTATTCCTCAGAGGCACTGCTGGCCAGGTAGTCCTTCTGCAGCAGTCTTAGAAAGCAGCTCCTTTTCTACCCTTTTCTTCTTCCTCCTCCATCTACTGCTCAAGGCCAACCTCAAAGCCACCTCCTGTGTATTCAATATGGTCCTGGAAGGCAAAGTTTGTGGGAAGCTTCTGCAACATTTTCGTGGAAACAGCTGAGTCTGGAAGGATGAGCAGAGAGAGGCTGCTGGCTCCTCCTACCCTGCAGCACCAAGGACACCCTCTCTCAGGAACCCTCCACGGTTCCCCCAGGACACTCTTTTAAAGGGTCTTTCTTAGCTGAGTCAAGCCATCTCCTCGCCAGCTCTCTGGCGCCATCTCGTGTCAGTTTGTTAAACAACCACAAAGAAAAATGGATATTTTCATCTCTAATCACATTACAGATTTTTTTAAACATAATGTTTTGTTGCAGAAAATATTTTCTCCTGTAGGAGAAAACAAAGTTTACTCATTGTTCCAGCACTGAGTGAGCGAGGTTTAGTTTCCTGAAAATATTCATGGATATTTCAAAAATCATCTTCAGTATGAGAGTTGGTTTTATCCATCCTGCCTTATACATTGCCCTGGAGAAAGAAACAACCTGTTAAAGAAAAGTAAATTTTTGTGTTTAGAAATGAATGCCAGGCAGTAGAAGTAAAACATATTGTAAATTCTGGCTTATAGAAACCCTGTTGTCGTGAGTTAGAAAACACACTGCAAGTGTTTTCAAGTACAAATGTCTATAAAAGCAAAGGCAACCCAAAGACATTCCCTCTGTGCTAATAACCAGATCAATACATACAGATCTACTGGACAAAGGGAGGTGGGTTTAATTGCTAAAATCTAAACTGATATCTCAAAAGATGGAAGAAGGAAACAAAAAAAAATGTAATTGTGAAGAGAAACCAACTATTGTTTAATCTAGGAAAACTGGTTAATCTAGTAAATCTAGAAGAGACTGAGTGAGTATCCCTTATCCAAAATGCTCAGGACCTGAAGTGTTTCAAATTTCTTTTTTTTATTATTATTTATTATTATTATTGGAACACGTGCAAATACATAATGAGATATCTTGGGGATGGGACCCAAGTCTAAATGCAAAATTCACTTATGTTTCATATACACCTTGTACACACAGCCTAACGTAGTTTTATGCAATATTTTTCATACACCTGTGTTTTGACTGAGACCGTTCACTTGTGGTTAGGTGTGGAATTCTCCATTTGTCATATCAGAATGCTCAGAATGTTTCAGATTTTGAAGCATTTTGGATTCTAGATTTTAGGGATACTTAACATGTATCTGCAATTTAAGTACAAACACCTCAGAAGTTGAAAGCTTGCTAATTCCTGTGGCATCCTAAACAAAGCTTCCTCTGCTCCCCAAAGAAATGAAGAAATGGATGGTGCTTCTGGCAAGTTCCACAGGGAAAGGAGGAAAAGCCACTTTGGAGTTCTAATCCCTCCGCGGGCTATCATGTCTTTGAGAGCACTTTTAATTTTCTGCTGTCCCCACAGGAGGCCTTGAGCTAAAGGGAGACTGCAGGATTGGGACTTGAGCTGTGTTCTTGGGATCCTCCTCAGTTTTTCCACTAGCTGACTCCATGAAGCCTCTGCAGCCTCCAAACACAAGAGAGAAACACAGGACCCCAGGATAGGGAAGGAAGCCTGGCCTTCCACATCTGGGGCCAAGCTGTAAGCCACAGGATTAATTTATAAAGTAGATCCTTACAACATGGTGTAGAGAACATCTCAAAACAGGAAAAAATAGTGCTTCCCCATGGAGAAGGAAAGCAGATGGGGCCTCGTTTTTCCTTCCTTAGGGAAGTGTCAAATTTCCAGAAATGCATGTGATGTCATCCCTGTAGTAAAGGGTCTGGCTTGGGGGCTGGAGAGAGATTTTTATCTTGGATAAAACTAACGCATAAAATTTTCCCGCATGTCTGTGTTGCTGGCTGTGTGACCTCCCATGGCCTCAACAGCAGTGCTGGGCTCCAGCCCTCAGCTCCTCATCAAGGTTAGCAGCACCTGCCTCAGGGAAGTGAATGGACCAAGGGAAGCCTCCCTAGGAGAGAGCCTGTCCCAAGTAGGTGCTCAACGTATGGCAGGTGCCACCCTGATGATGGTGAGGAGAATGGAGTGGGCTATCACTTATACAATGCTGCTCCTTGTCTAGCTGGCGTGCACATTCGCTTACCAATAATCTCATTCCAACAGCTCACATTCATGGGGCACGGGCTATACACCAGGCACCATGTGTCCAATTATTTCACTTACCTTGCAGAGCACCCAAAGATAGTTTTAGCTGCTAACTCTACAGACAAGGAAACAGTTTCAGAGAGATTGAGATAAGGTATTAGAATAGGATAGTTGAGAGCCTGGCACAGTGGCACATACCTATAATCCCAGCATTTCGGGAGCCTGAGGCAGGAGGATCACAAGTTCAAAACCAGCCTCAGCAAGTTAGTGAAGCACTAAAAACTCAAGGAGACCCTGTCTCTAAATAAAAATATTTTTTAAAGGGACTGGGGATGTGGCTCAGTGGTTAATCGCTCCTGGGTTCAACCCCCAGTACCAAAAAAAAAGAACAGGGGAGCTGCTGTAACAGCCCCCAAACTTCATGGCTTAGCATTGCAAAGATTGACCTCTCCCTCATATTCTTGTTGGCAGTGGCATGAAAGAAAGAACCTACTATGGCATTCAAGGAAACAGATTCTTTCCATATTGTGAGTCTGCCACCTCCCACACCTGTGTCTGCCATCTGGCCTGGTGCTCCCAGCTACAGGTGAGGGAAGAAAGAGTAAGAAAATCCATTGTTGTTACCCACTTCCACCAGAGGAGACATGTGGCACTTCTGCTCAGAGCCCACCATCTAAAACCAGTCTCTGGGTCCCATCTAGATGCAAGGAGTTGAGAAATAGTCCATCAGTATTCCCAGGAAGAAGCAGAGAACAGAAACGGCTACTGGTGAGGAGCAGTAGTTTCTAGTATGTAAACTTGCCTAAGGTTGCACAGCCTGCAAGAACGGAAGTGAGACATGAATCCAGGTAATCTTAAATCTACACCCTAATCTCCTAATCGCTGAGCAACACGGTCATCTGTCATCTAGGAAATGGTGGGTGTTTTAAAACAGAACCCCCAAATTCTTTACCATGCCTCTAAATAAAAGATGGGTCAACCATGTTCATATATGAAAACAACACAGTAAATCCCACCAAAATGTACATCCATAAAAAAATGGGATCCTAACTAGAGTAAGATATATTCCTCCATGTATAATTACATCAAAATTGATTCTGCTGTCATGTATAACTTTTTTTAAAAAACAAATAAATAAATAAATAAGGTGGGTCAATGTTGAATCTGGGCTCTTTTAGTCCTTAACCAATAGAAAACAGCAGAAATGACACTGTGACTGTGTCCAAGTCTTGAGACAGCTTCTACTTCCTAACTTGTGGAACCCAGCTGCCAGCCTTTCAGGAAGCCTAAGCCTATCAGGAGACCACATGGAATGACCAACAAAGCGTCCCAGCCATCACCCAGAATCACCCACCAAACGTGCAAGTAATGATGCTTCCAGATGTTTCCAGACCCCAGCAATCAAGTTTTCCTCAGCTTTTGAGACTTCCTGGCTGAAGCCCAGATGTCATGAGGCAGAGACCCCTATTATGGATATGTCCCACCAAATTCCTTCTTCACTCAGTTCCAAGGATCCTGGGGTCCTGTGGATGCTTCTTTCTCACGGCTCTTAGTCACTCTGATGGGGAAATCAGCTCCTCCATCAAAATATCGTGCTTCCTGAGGTTAGAGAAGGAAAGTCAAACCTTCAACAGCTTTCAGTATGACAGATACTGCATGCTTCACTAGACAAAAACAGAGATTGCTTTCAATGAAGTGCCATCTATAATCCCACTATAGGTTAAATAGAAATTTGAGGCTAGCCTAGGAATTCATATATTTTATATGAAGAATACTACTCAAAACCTAAAATCCAATGATACAAATGAATGTTTACAGTTGTTGTGTTTCATATGCTCATACTCTAGTACCAAATTTGTTGTTGTTGTTTTTGTTTTCTTGATAGGGGGGAGGTTATTTTTGTTCTTGTTTGTTGGTTTTGGTTTTGGTTTGTATTTTGGCTTGGGGGATTTTGTTGTTGTTGTTGTTTTGGTCTCTTGGGGATTTTATTTTGAGATAGGATCTCATTAAGTTCCTGAGCCTGCCTTGAACTAAGATCCTCATACGTTAGCCTCCCAAGTCTCTGGGATTATAGGCGTGTGCCACCATGCGAGGTTTAGTACCATATTTTTTTTTTAATGTGATACTGAAGATTGAACCTAGTGCCTCACACCTGCTAGGCAAGCACTCTACCACTAAGCTACAACAACCAGCACCCCTAGTACCAAACCTTTTAAACTGATGTTTTTGAAGCACCAAGATGACTATTTTATCAAGAAAACTTAGCAATGCCCTAAATATCTAAATAATTTTTTTAAAGAGGAGCTTATGTAATGAATGTGATATGGCCAGAGTCCAGCCTATTCAATCTCCCTGTTCCCTTCAGACTTGCTAGGATCCTCTGGGGAACCTGGGTCTCATGAAACTCAACCTTCCAATCATAAATTAGTCTGCATTTTCATGATCCAGCACCAGAGAGCCCAAGGCTGGACCTCAGCTTGCTCCACATTCATCATTCTATTTGTACCTAGGATGATCGAGATTCCTGTTGCAAACAATTGAAAAGAGTCTCATTCCAAATCACCAAGTTTAACTCTTTTGGAAATAGGTCTCCATTAAAGTGAAAGTCACTGTAGTGTATCCTGGGAAATTAAACAATTTAGTAATGCCATGCCTCAGTGAGATGAGACTTCTTCAAATCTCAAACCAGAAAATGGCTAAAAAGAAATTCAATAATAAGGCAATACGCAGGGGCCTTGACAGTGGACAAAGCATAAATAAGCTTAGAAAATAATAAAGAACGTAAGAAAATAATTACATGATGTCTTTAAACATAATGAAACCATCTCATTAAACCTAAGTTAATTTAAAGGTCAACAATGCATAATTTATGTGGGCTCATAAAATGTGTTATGTAAATCATGATTAAATCAATGACCTCTTCTTTTCTCATTTCTGTCCTGGTAACTGCAGAAATACCAAAGCACTAGTATGTGTTATACGATAACAACAAATCTAAAAGATAGCATGTTTTCCTGAGGTTATTTCTGATAAAAATAAATCAAAGCCCACTGATGCCAAGTTCATTGATGTTTTATCAAATTCCATGACACCATGTTCCAAGAGATCATCATGGTAAGGGAGGAGCTGTTGAAAAGACCATAGGAGGAACAAGAACAGCCCAAAATAAAACTTGGCAGTTTCAAAACCTGTCTGGGAACTGTCCCATGAGCCTGGGGGAGGATGTGAGTCCCTGTGGAGGAAAAGGCCTGATTCAGTCAGCATTCCCCTGTTTGGGGCCCTGGGAATACAGATGTGCACACAACAAAAACCCCTGCCTTCATGGAATTCACATCCTTGTGAGGGGAGACCACTAATTAACAAGTTGGTTATGCCTGTGGAGATAAGCTCAATCAGGGAGGATGGAAAAGGACTGAAAGAATTGGTGGAGCTAGGGATTTAAGATGTTTAAAATAGGGTGCTGGAAACTGAGAAGACAAAAGGGGAAAAGATCCTGTGGCAAGTGCAGGGAATAGCAAGGTCATTTTGAGAAGCACAGTGGTTAAAATGGACAGTAACAGGACACAAAGTCAGAGGAAAGGTAGAGTGGGGTTGGGACATTCACTGGCCGACAGTGCAGCTGACTACAAGGTGTTGTGGGTGGAATGCTTGCATCCCCCCTTAAATCCATATGTCAAAATTCTAACCCCCAGTGTGATGACGTTAGGAGGCAGGGTCTTTGGGCAGGAGATTGAGCTATGAGAGTGACTGGGGAACGGGATTAGTGTTCAAATTAGAAGGGACACAAGAGCCTGCTCCACCTCTCCTTGCTTTCTCCTCTATACTACGTGAGGGTGTAATGAAAAGATAGCCATCTGCCAAGCAGGAAATGGGTCCTCACTTGACACCAGATCTGCCTGCACCTTGATCTTGGACTTCCAGCCTCTAGAAGTGAAAAAGCTAAATATTTGTGATCTAAGCCACCAGTTGATGGTATAATTTTTATAGCAGCTGAAACTGATTAAAACACAAGAATGTGAATTTTGGTTGTAAGGGAGATGGGTCACCAGTGGTTTACTAAAAAAAAAAAAGGAATAAAGCCAGGCATAATGGTGCACACCAGTAATCCCAGCAACTAGGGAGCCTGAGGCAGGAGGATTGCAAGTTAAAGAACAATCTCAGGGAAGATGGCGGTGAATGGAGTGCATCACCCCCGTGTACCGCGTCACTGCGCGGGTGAATAATGAGTTAGAACGGCCAAAAGCTATCTTGTTAGGAATTTCCAGCAAAATTGGGGTGCACCGAAACCTAGAGGAAGGATTTCCATCGCCCGAGGATCGGTTACTGGGGCTCAACCGCGAGTGAACTGTCCGCCCGGAGATTCAAGCTGCTTGCTCGGCAGCCAGCCCCGCTGCTAGAGACTGCGGCGCACCGGGAAACAGCATGCTAGCAACGCAGAGAAACGGTGCTGCAGATTCTGTGGGCTCCTGCCGGCTGTGCCCTCACTGTGCTCCGGGCTGAGTTCTGGGTTTGAGACGGGAGAAGGAAGCGGTCCAGTTCTGTCCTCCACACCGGACAGCCCACCGAGGAAGCCAGCGGCCACCATCTTGGAGAGATGATGTCACCATCGCCAGTTTCTGACAGATTGCAGCCCATTCAGCGAAAGAACAGGTGTGTGTCATTTAGACCATCTCCCATACAGCGGGGAAATCGCATAAAATCTCTCCCTGGCTTTCCGGGGGCGTGATTAACAGGGTGAGCGTGAATAGAGGCGTGGGGAAAGGTAAAGGCACCTGACCTCCAAATCCCTCCTCCCACCAGCAGCAAAAACGAAACCTGTCTCGCCAGCTCTCGGAGGAGGGGCTAGCGGAGGGAATCCAAACAATAAGGTGCCGGTTCCCAAAAGCCGCACTCCACATCCAGGAAACTGCAGGCCCAGAGTGTAGCTTGAACTGCCAAGAGGTATCACACTGGGAAAGGCCTGGCTGGCAGGAGAAGCCAGGGGACTAGAGACCAGGAATAAACCTAAGCTAACAGGTTTTGAGAGACACCAGGGTGGGGAGGAGGGAGCGGCCTCACACGGATTGTTTCCTACAGCCGGAGGGCAAAATCTTGGCCCAGAAGGCACAGCACCACCTACTGGACGCGAAGAAAATAGAAGCCTAACAGTGCCCCCTTTTTTTTTTAATTTTTTAATTTTAATTTTTTTTCTTTTTTATATTTATATTATTATTTTTTAATTGTAATTTTTATTTTACTGCATTTTATTATTATTTTTTGTTATCATTTCTTTTTCTTTTCTATTCTTTTCTCTTTCTTTCCTCTCTCCCTCTCTCTTTCTTGGTTTGCTTCATTACCTTTTCCCCATCTTTCCTCTTAAGCATGACCACCCAGATTATGTGCAACTTACTAAATGCAAATAGATGAATACTACGAATTGGTCTATAGTCCACCTAAGCCCTTAACTACCCCCAAGTACTCCTGTCTATTCTCTTGTTAATATCTGCCTGCATTAGAGCAACCCCCCAAAGAAGCTAACATATACTAACCTCCATACCATCAAATCGCCTGACCTCAACATAAAATCCTAAGTTCAAACCTCAATTCTATATATGCCATCAAAATCTTTAGGCCTTAATGAAACTAATGAATTTACCTTAAATCAAAATTAAATCCAGCATCTCTAAACATTGTCTCCCAACACAAAGGAGAGATATTGGAGCTATAAAAACCAAAACAAATTTAAAGAAGAAAACAGAAACACAGCAGTCAAACAGAGTTGGAAAGTAACGTGAGCACCATGAAAAAACAAGGGAAAAAAGGATTACAAACAATGCAGGACAACTTAAATTCACAGGAGAACCTAGAGGCATCAGAAAAATGGACAGAGAAAGAACTCAAGGCATACCTAACTCCGATGGAATGGAATCTTAGAGAAGACTTTGGACAGCAAGTCCAAACAATGAAAGTATACTTTGAAAACGAATTACATAAGCAAATTCAAATGGCAAAGAATGAGCTCTATGAGGAGATAGAAATTTTAAAAAAAAATTAAACAGTCATCCTAGAAATGCAGGAAACCATAAACCAAATTAAAAACTCAAACGAGAATATTACAAATAGACTAGATCAAATAGAAGTCAGAACATCAGATAATGAAGACAAAGTTTATCATCTTGAAAAGAATATAATCAACACAGAAAGGATCCTAAGAAATCACGAGCAATCCATCCAAGAGATATGGGATGTCATAAAAAAACCAAACTTGAGAGTCATTGGGATAGAAGAAGGTGTACAGGTTCAAACCAAAGGAATGAACAATCTATTGAATGAAATAATCTTAGAAAACTTCCCAGATATGAAAGATGGAATGGATTGCCAAATCCTGGAAGCCTACAGGACCCAAAACATACAAAATAATATGTTTATTTTGTAATAGACCAACTCCAAGACACATAATTATGAAGATATCCAACATACAGAACAAGGAGAGAATATTAAAAGCTACGAGAGAAAGGAGGCAGATTACATTCAGGGGTAAACCAATTAGGTTAACGGCTGAATTTTCATCACAGACATTGAAAAAGAGAAGATCCTGGAACAACGTATTTCAAACGCTGAAAATAATGGATTCCAACCAAGAATACAGTATCCATCAAAATTAAGCTTCAGATTTGACAATGAAATTAAAATATTTCACAATAAATAAAAGTTAAAAGAATTCGCAGCCAGAAAACCAGCACTGCAAGGCATTTTGAGCAAAACACTACAAGAAGAGGAATGAAAAACAGCATCCAAAACTAACAGTGGGAGGTAACTCATTTAGGCCTTAATGAAACTAATGAATTTACCTTAAATCAAAATTAAATCCAGCATCTCTAAACATTGTCTCCCAACACAAAGGAGAGATATTGGAACTATAAAAACCAAAACAAATTTAAAGAAGAAAACAGAAACACAGCAGTAAATGGAAAAAAAATAAACAGAAACACAGTAAAGGGAAAAAAAATAACCAAAAAGGAAAAACGAGCCAAATTAAAATAAATAAGCACGACTGGAAGTACAAACCATATATCAATAGTAACCTTAAACGTTAATGGCTTAAATTCACCAATCAAGAGACATAGGCTAGTAACCTGGATTAAAAAAACAAATCCAACAATATGCTGCCTTCAGGAGACTCATATGATAGGAAAAGACATACACAGGCTGAAGGTGAAAGGTTGGGAAAAATCATACCACTCACATGGTCCTCGGAAGCAAGCAGGAGAGGCCATACTCATATCGAATAAAATCAACTTCAAACCTAAGTTAATCAAAAGGGATAAAGAAGGACACTATATACTGTTAAAAGGAAACATCCACCAATAATACATAACAATTATCAATTTGTATGCACCAAACAATGGTGCTGCAACGTTCATAAAACAAACTCTCCTCAAGTTCAAGAGTCAAATAGACCACAACACACCGCTCTCTCCATTGGACAGATCCTCCAGACAAAGCTGAATAAAGAAACTATAGAACTCAATAACACAATCAATAACCTAGACTTAACCGACATATATAGAATATATCAACCATCATCAAGTGGATACACGTTCTTCTCAGCAGCACATGGATCCTTCTCAAAGATACACCATATATTATGCCATAGGGCAACTCTTAGTAAATATAAAGGTGTGGAGATAATACCATGCATCTTATCTGATCATAACGGAATGAAGCTGGAAATCAATGATAAAAGAAGGAAGGAAAAATCCTGCATCACCTGGAAAATGAACAATATGTTACTAAATGATCAATGGGTTACAGAAGACATAAAGGAGGAAATCAAAAAATTCTTAGAGATAAATGAAAATACAGACACAACATATCGGAATCTATGGGACATGATGAAAGCAGTTTTAAGAGGGAAATTCATTGCCTGGAGTTCATTCCTCAAAAAAAGAAAAAAACAACAAATAAATGAACTCACACTTCATCTCAAAACCCTAGAAGAGGAAGAGCAAAACAACAGCAAAGGTAGTAGAAGGCAAGAAATAATTAAAATCAGAGCGGAAATCAATGAAATCGAAACAAAAAAAAAAACATTGAAAAAACTGATAAAACTAAAAGTTGGTTCTTTGAAAAAATAAATAAGATCGACAGACCCTTAGCCATGCTAACGAAGAGAAGAAGAGAGAGAACTCAAATTACTAACATACGGGATGAAAAAGGCAATATCACAACGGACACTACAGAAATACAGAAGATAATTAGGAATTATTTTGAAACCCTATATTCCAATAAAATAGAAGATAGTGAAGATATCGATAAATTTCTTAAGTCATATGATATGCCCAAATTGAGTCAGGAAGATACACACAATTTAAACAGACCAATAACAAAGGAGGAAATAGAAGAAGCCATCAAAAGACTACCAACCAAGAAAACCCCTGGACCGGATGGATATACAGCGGAGTTTTACAAAACCTTCAAAGAAGAATTAATACCAATACTTTTCAAGTTATTTCAAGAAATAGAAAAAGAAGGAGCTCTTCCAAATTCATTCTATGAGGCCAAAATCACCCTGATCCCGAAACCAGACAAAGACACTTCAAAGAAAGAAAACTATAGACCAATATCTCTAATGAACTTAGATGCAAAAATCCTTAATAAAATCCTGGCGAATGGAATACAAAAGCATATCAAAAAAAATGTGAACCATGATCAAGTAGGATTCATCCCTGGTATACAAGGCTGGTTCAATATACGGAAATCAATAAATGTTATTCACCACATCGATAGACTTAAAGATAAGAACCACGTGATCATCTCGATAGATGCAGAAAAAGCATTCGACAAAGTACAGCATCCCTTTATGTTCAAAACGCTAGAAAAACTAGGGATAACAGGAACTTACCTCAACATTGTAAAAGCTATATATGCTAAGCCTCAGGCTAGCATCATCCTGAATGGAGAAAAACTGAAGGCATTCCCTCTAAAAACTGGAACAAGACAGGAATGCCCTCTCTCACCATTTCTATTCAATTTAGTTCTTGAAATACTAGCCAGAGCAATTAGACAGACGAAAGAAATTAAAGGCAAAAAATAGGAAAAGAAGAACTTAAATTATCACTATTTGCGGATGATATGATACTATATCTAACAGACCCAAAAAGGTCTACAAAGAAACTACTAGAGCTAATAAATGAATTCAGCAAAGTGGCAGGATATAAAATCAACACGCATAAATCAAAGGCATTCCTGTATATCAGTGACAAATCTTCTGAAATGGAAATGAGGACAACCAACCCATTCACAATATCCTCAAAAAAAATAAAATACTTGGGAATCAACGTAACAAAAGAGGTGAAAGATTTATATAATGAAAACTACAGAACCCTAAAGAGAGAAATAGAAGAAGACCTTAGAAGATGGAAAAATATACCCTGTTCATGGATAGGAAGAACTAACATCATCAAAATGGTGATATTACCAAACGTTCTCTATAGGTTTAACGCAATGCCAATCAAAATCCCAACGGCATTTCTTGTAGAAATAGATAAAGCAATCATGAAATTCATATGGAAAAACAAAAGACCCAGAATAGCAAAAACAATTCTAAGCAGGAAGTGTGAATCAGGCGGAATAGCGATACCAGATTTCAAACTATATTACAGAGCAATATGGTAATATAGCAATATGGTAATAAAAAAAATGGTACAGAATAGAGGACACAGAGACCAATCCACAAAACTACAACTTTCTTATATTTGATAAAGGGGCTAAAAGCATGCAATGGAGGAAGAATAGCTTCTTCAACAAATGGTGCTGGGAAAACTGGAAATCCATATGCAACAAAATGAAACTGAATCCCTTTCTCTCGCCATGCACAAAAGTTAACTCAAAATGGATCAAAGAGCTTGATATCAAATCAGACTCTGCGCCTGATAGAAGAAAAAGTTGGCTGCCGCAGTCCAGCTGCAGCAAAATAACCGGGGGATGACGAACAACTTGTGTAGATTGATACAGCAGGAGTGGAAGCCGTTTATTGTAGGACAACAGAGGTATTTATACATTCCACACAGCTTATCTAATTAACATAAACTCGATACAGCAGTCAACCAATAAGGAATCTCCACACTTAATGGCTCGCTGGCGTTACTTCACAAACCACTCCCTCTGGCAAAATGCCAGGCACCATCCAGACTTGTTTACAGACTCTAACAGTTGGCTCCGATCTACATATTGTGGGGTCCGGCTCCAAATTCCTTAATAGGACGCCCATAGCACAAGAGTTAATAACAGGAATCAACAAATGGGACTTACTCAAACTAAAAAGTTTTTTCTCAGCAAAAGAAACAATAAGAGAGGTAAATAGGGAGCCTACATCCTGGGAACAAATTTTTACTTCTCACACTTCAGATAGAGCCCTAATATCCAGAGTATACAAAGAACTCAAAAGACTAAACAATAAGATAACAAATAACCCAATCAACAAATGGGCCAAGGACCTGAACAGACACTTCTCAGAGGAGGACATACAATCAATCAACAAGTACGTGAAAAAATGCTCACCATCTCTAGCAGTCAGAGAAATGCAAATCAAAACCACCCTAAGATACCATCTCACTCCAGTAAGATTAGCAGCCATTATGAAGTCAAACAACAACAAGTGCTGGCGAGGATGTGGGGAAAGGTGTACTCTTGTACATTGCTGGTGGGACTGCAAATTGGTGCGGCCAATTTGGAAAGCAGTATGGAGATTCCTGGGAAAGCTGGGAATGGAACCACCATTTGACCCAGCTATTGCCCTTCTCGGACTATTCCCTGAAGACCTTAAAAGAGTGTGCTACAGGGATACTGCCACATCGATGTTCATAGCAGCACAATTCACAATAGCTAGACTGTGGAACCAACCCAGATGCCCTTCAATAGATGAATGGATAAAAAAATATGTGGCATTTATACACAATGGAGTATTACGCAGCACTAAAAAATGACAAAATCATGGAATTTGCAGGGAAATGGATGGCATTAGAGCAGATTATGCTAAGTGAAGCTAGCCAATCCCTAAAGAACAAATGCCAAATGTCTTCTTTGATATAATGAGAACAGAGCAGGGAGGAAGAGTAGGAGGAAAAGATTAACATTGAACAGAGACATGAGGTGGGAGGGAAAGGGAGAGAAAAGGGAAATTGCATGGAAATGGAAGGAGACCCTCATTGTTATACAAAATTACATATAAGAGGTTGTGAGGGGAAAGGGAAAAAAAAACCAAGGGAGAGAATTAAATTACAGCAGATGGGATAGAGAGAGAAGATGGGAGGGGAGGGGAGGGGGGATAGTAGAGGATAGGAAAGGTAGCAGAATACAACAGTTACTAATATGGCATTATGTAAAAAAGTGGATGTGTAACCGATGTGATTTTGCAATCTGTATACGGGATAAATATGGGAGTTCACAACCCACTTGAATCTAAAGTATGAAATATGATATGTCAAGAGCTATGTAATGTTTTGAACAACCAATTAAAAAAAGAACAATCTCAGCAACTTAGTGAGGCCCCAAACAACTTAGCAAGACCCTTCTCAAAATTTAAAAAATAAAAATAAAAAGGATGTGGCTTAGTGGTAGAGCACCCTGGGTTCAATCCCCAGTACCAAAAAAAAAAAAACGGAATAACATAAGACTTAATGTTCTAACATTAACATTAACATTAACATTTTTTTCTGGATGTTGGAGTGAGAATAAGTTATAGGGGGCAAGGAATATGCCTTATAAGAAGGCAAATTTCAAAAATATAGGCAAAAAATAAAGCTTTGAAATAGCATAGTAGCTTATAGTATTCTTCCTGATGATCACAATTATAACTTCTGAATGAAATATAAAATACAGTTGTTTGAGGACACTGGAGAGTAACCAATAGCAGGCAGAAAAGCAACGGGATTTGACATTTAACAAAAAGGGAATCACCCCAAGTGAGGTGAACACACACATGTTGCTCTTGCCCTCAAGACACTCCCCTATGTGTCTAGCATGGCAGATAGAGCCAGGCAGAGAGGCTGCTGTCTTATTGGTCTGTGAAGTCAGAAAAGAGTTGCCAAAGCAACT
Organism: Marmota flaviventris; assembly: GCF_047511675.1. NCBI lineage: Eukaryota > Metazoa > Chordata > Mammalia > Rodentia > Sciuridae > Marmota > Marmota flaviventris. Next base: position 142,940,322 of record NC_092499.1, read on the forward strand.
GGTTATTGAATAGAAGATTCACAGAATTCCACAGAATGGAGGAAGTCCTAGAAGGGGGAACCTCTAACCTCCACATAAACTCCCCTCGTATCATTAGCTGAACACTGGGAACTGCATGTGCACAGAGCAAGACTACAAATAGTCCCAAGAGGTAAAACAGCTGGAAGGAAAAAAAAGAGCTGAGATTTGAGCACACACCCAGTGCAGGGAAGACACAACATAGAGATCAAGTTCTCTCAAGATAAAGGAACTAAGTTAAAAACAAAAACAAAAAAAAAAAGTCTTCCATTAAAACTGTAGAAGGACCACATCTCAGTAGTGAAGACTAACTATAAGTCTGTGTTATTCACCCTAAGAAGTAAGGGTAAAAACCACAAAATTAAGATGATATAAAGTAATTCAACAACTTTCAAGAACAAAACTCAAGCTGGGCATAGTCGTGCATGTAATCCCAAAACACAGGAGGCTGAGGAAGGAGAATCACAAGTTTGAGGCCAGTTTCAGCAATTTAATGAGACCTTTAGCAATTTAGTGAGACTCTGACTCAAAATTTAAAATAAGATAAAAAGGGCTTGAGATGTAGCTCAATGATAAAGCACCCTTGAATTCAATACCTAGTACCAAAAAAAAAAAAAAAAGAAAGAAAGAAAGAACAAAACTCAACATTCTCCAAAGGTAGATGACAGATTTGAAACCCTCTGCAGCATTTCTCCTGCAAAGTTCAATATATAATTTTGAAAATACTAGATATGCAAAGACAAAATGAAATCCATGTGAGAAAAAGAAGTCCATAAAAAACAATTCCAAGATTACCCAGAAGTTGGAATTACCAGGTAAGAACTATTATGCATATGTTTAAAGACATAAAGGACAATATTGTCATAATGAAATGAACAGAATAAATCATTAATGAAGAAACAGAAACTCTTAAAAAAAAAAACACTGAATAGCTTAAGAGCAAATTGAAAACAACAGAAGAAATAATCAGTGTCCTTGAAGATAAGTCAAGAGAAATCACACAAACTGAAGTGTGATAATGCTCACCAAGTTCCTGGACTTATCAATAAAAGGGGATCCAAACAGAATCAGCAAGAATTCAGTAGTCATTACTGTGCCAAGGTCTAAAAAAGCAAAAGGAAATCAAGGTGTCAGAACCCAGAAAGAGAGAGTAATAGAAGTCCTGACCTCACTCTGTTCCTGCCTTTGAACTTCTGCTAGTGTTTCCCATTTGTGCAGCCAATCAGAAGCCCAGGGACATGGGAACCCATTGATTCAGTCTCTAAAAATCCCACTGCCTGCAGGAGAATGGAAAATCGGAAAATGGCTCTGGAGGGGCACATAGGAAATACCCGTATCACACACCTAAATATATGCTGGCAAATGGTTAAAAAGACAAAAACAAACACTAAATCTCCAGCATAAGATGATTGGGAAAAAAAATGAGTACTTGCTTTCCAAAAACATGCCCATCAACTGACAATGTGTTTTTTCTCCTTTATATCTTGCACTATTTAACATCATTCTTCCACATATATTGAAGCTTAAGACCAGGGCTCAAATACAAACAGTATTAAAAATTTTGATTACTTTTCCTGCTGCTCTTTTGTTGGTTGTTCAAACTGATTAAGAAATTCCCTTCCTGCAGCAACATGGATGGAACTGTAAATCATTATGTTATACTAAATAAGCCAAGGACAAAAAGACAAATACTGAACGATATCACTCATATGTCATATGTGCAATCTAAAAAAGAAAAAAGTGCACACTGCCTAGCATTTGTGAGGCAGTGGGTTTGATCCTCAGCACCACATAAAAATAAAATAAAGGTATTGTGTCCACCAACAACTAAAAAATAAATGTTAAAAAAAAAAGTTGATCTCATAGAAGTCAAGAGTAGAATGGTGGTTATCAGAGTCTGGGGAGAGTGGGGGTGGTGAGAAGAGATGGGGAAAGGTTGATCTATGGATCCTAGGATACAGTTAGATAGGAGGAAAAAACTCTGAGGTGCTATTGCACAGTAGGGTGACTATATGTTATTACTGTTTCAAAACAGCTAGAAGAAAGGATTTTGAAGGTTTTCACCGAAAAGAACTGAAAACTGTTTGAGGAGATATGTTTATCCTGATTTAAACATTGCAATGTATTGAAATGTGTACATGTGTATTGAAACATTACATGATACCCTATTAATATATATAATTTTTACATCAGTTAGAAATAAATACATAAATTAAATCCCTCCCATTAAAATCTTCATTATTTACTGGGCACATACTAACATTTACTGGGTAATTCCTTAGCACCTGGCATAAAGGGCTTCCCATAAAATATTCAGTTCATTCTCACGTCACATCTTAGGGGTTAGTACCACCATTATCTCCAGATTATAAGCAGAGAGGATGAGCACCATTTGGCCTCGTTCCCACATTTGGGAAATGGTGAACTTGAGCTTCAAACCCAAGCCTCTGACTCTAGAATGTGCACACGTATCTTCCATTCTCTTTCACCAATCAATGGTTATTATTTTGTAATCAGGAAAAAAGTGTCGTTTTTAAAAACTCCTAATATATATATATATATATATATATATATATATATATATATATATATATATATATATATATATTTTGTGAATTCTCCATGTTAAAATTAAGAAACCAATGTTAATATTTTAGGAATGGAACATGGCTCTTAGTGTGAAGGGCCTCTACCATTAGGTGGAGGCATTATTTAAGATCATGGTTTTTGTGCTCCTTGGTTTTGTAAGGAAACCTGAGTTCTAATTGCAAAGTTCTGTCTGCAGTTGGCTCATCTAGAGGTTGCTCAGTGCTGCGTTAGGGGATTATAAATAGACACATCAAGTACCTAATACACAATTCATGGCAGCTCTTATTAATATGAAAATCCCGTTTGCAAAGGGCTTTTTTCTACCCAATTGAATTGACCCAATGAAGTAATCCTGTTAAAACCAAAAACCTGTCTCAAGAGGCCCAAGAGTTGTGTGTTATTTGCATGGATTTGCATATCAATCTGTATCTAATGAAACTCCTCATTAAGGGGTAAGTTTCTCCAGGCTGCTGAAATCCAAGACATAAAACATTTTAAACCAATCAATTTAATAGATGTGCCCTGGACTCTCAGGCCCTACTATCCCCTCTCCCCTTCAAATAATAGTAAGTGAACTTCAAGTGTTAGTAAAACTCAAGTTTTCCCTGGATATTCTATTGTGGGGGTGGGGCAGATTGGCTAACTTATATATCCACTGACTGGGAAGTCTGGAGCAAGAAACACTTCAAGTCAGGAGCCAGCCCAAATGCAGAGTTACAGAGCCTCTCTGAAAACCAGATCTGCTTAACGGAGCCCACACCCAAGGCAGAGGCCACCAGTTTTCTCCAGCACCATTTCTCCCCTAGTGTCTTATTTCCTTATTCAATCCCCCTCCTGCTACATCCCAAATACCCCATCCTTATTTTCCATAAAACTCTTTCCCTCATCTTCAGTATTCCCATCTATAAAAGGGATATAATAATAATTCTACCTCAAGGCTTAGGGTATAGGAGGCTAACACTGTATTTGACATGAACTGAATAGCTGTTTAGACAATTACTGCATGACAGATTTCCCCATGGCTTAGTGACATTAAACAATCATTCTGCTTGCTCAAGATTCTGTGAGTCCTGGAATTCAAAGAGGGGACAGCAAGGTAGGTTTTCTGCTCACTGGGGTCAATCACTGGGGTCATTGACTCAGAGCATTTAGTTGGTGGCTGGGCTAGAGTGGAATTTCCAAGAAAGCTTCACTCATTTTTGTGGTACATCTGCTCTTCCTGGTGGCCTCTCCCTTTTCAAGGGGTTAACTTGCGCTTCCTCACAACATGGTAGTCTCAAGGTAATTAAACTTCTTACATAGCAGATGGCTTTCAAAGGAAGGTGTACTGAAGAAGGGAGAAGCTGCCAATCTCTTAAAGTCTACCTTTAGAAATGACACGGTGTTGCTTCTCTTGTATTATACTGGTCAAAATGAGTCCCAAGGCTAGTACAAACTTAAAGGGAAGAGAAAGACTCTGCCTCTTGGATGGGAGTGGCAAAGGACTGAATACATTGCACTGCTGTATGGCAATCTCACCACTTTTATGCTCCAACTACTTGGGTGTCTCCTAAACGCTGTCTGTGCTCCTGAGACTTTTCCCAAGCCACCATCACAGATTCTTTGATCACAGTTTGGCATCCAAGACCTTTCAAATATTGCTGGACTCAACCTCTCCAGCCTGAATTCTGGTCACCAAATACATATACATACACACATAGGTCCTCACACAAATGAACACACTTTTGCACAGCAGGCACACACATGCACACACTCAAACACATGCCCGGTGTCACTGCCACCTTCCAGAAACACCACTAGAATAGACTGTGCATCAATGCAAACCATGCTTTTTACCTATCTGCAGTTGGAGACAGCAGTTCACCTTGACTTAGCCCAAGAGGGTTCCAGAAGGGGGAATCCAAGGTCAGATATTTCTTGGGTTTTTGTATCCAAACTCAGGGGGTTTTAGGTAGGTTCTTCAGTTTGGGAAACTGATTAGGACTGGACAAAGTTCCTCATGTATAGTTTTGTTTGGTTTTTTTTTGGGGGGGGAGCTTATTTCTTTGTCTGGATTTCTTTGTTAAATCCAGAAATGCTTAACCACTGAGCCACATCCCCAGTCCTTTTTATATTTTGAGACAGTGTCTTCACTCAGTTGCTTAGGGCCTAAGTTTCTGAGGCTGGCTTTGAATTTGTGATCCTCCTGCCTCAGCCTCCCAAGCCACTGGGATTATAGGTAAACACCACCAAACCTAGCTTATAGTTTAGGATTGAGGCAAAATCCTTAGAGTAAGTCTTTTTTTTTTTTTTTTTTTTTTTTTTTTTTTGATACTGTGTATTGAACCCAGGGGTGCTTTATCAGTGAATCACATTCCCAGTTCTTTTTTTTATTTTGAGACAGTCTACTGAGTCTCTGGGATTACAGGTGTGTGTCACCGCATCCAACTGGAATGAGTTTTGATTGGCACACACTCATTTGGCATGTGGACTTTTTTGCTCAGGTGAGCAGCCAACTGTCCCGGGAAGAGGGCTCTGTGCCCAAATGAGTAATCCCTTGTTTAAATAAATTGGTTTTCAGGAATTTTTAAAGCAAACAGTGAAACATTTACTGGTTGACAGATTTATCTTCCTGGACAAGAATTTCTGGAGTAAGTAGTTGTGTTGACACAGGTGGTTGCAGTCATCAATCCTGATAGCTAAGCCACATGGATCTCAGTCCTCAGCACACAATCACTCTCACCAGATCAGCCAGGTTGTGAGTGACCTTCATCTTCCCCAGGTTCTGCATATTTACACCCTCACCCCTTTCCTATAAAAGTTTATTGTCTACCATTTATAACTGCAATGCAGTTGGGTGTGATAGCACATGCCTATAATCCTAGTCACTCTAAGGAGACTGGGACAGGAGGATCCTTGAGCCCACAAGTTTGAAATGAGCTGGGGCAATATAGTAAGACCCTGCCCTACATAAGTAAATGAATTTTTGTAATACGTTCTCATCACTGGAAAGTTCAAGAATAAAAATGTTTAGAAGACATTATCATGTAAACATGGGGGTAGCTGCACGGGGGATGGAGAGGTAATGTATTAATTTCCTAGGGCTGCTATCCCAAATCAGGTGGTTTCAAACAAAAATAAAATAAAATTTACCATCTCAGTTCTGAAGAAATCTGAAAATCACAGAAATCTGAAATCAAGGTGTTGGGAGTATTGGTTCCTCCTGGAGGCTTTAAGGGAAAATCTGTTCTAGGCTTCTCTCCCAGTTTTCTAGTGGCTCCCAGCAACCTTAGGCATTGCTTGGCTTGGGCTGCAAAATTCAGTTCGCCTCCATCTCCACATGGCCTTCTTCTCTTTGTGTATATCACTATGTGTCCTCTCCTCTACTGACGAGAATTCACTCAAAACAAGCCCCACCATAAATCCAAAATGATCTCCTCTCAAGATCCTTAATTTAATTATATTTGTAAGGACTCTATTTCCAAATAAATTCACATCTAAGTTTCCAGATGGACTTGAATTTTGGGAGGGGCCGCTATTCAAACCACCAGGGTATAAGAGATCTAACTCTCCATCTATCTTATCAGGAAGCAAACAGATAACCTAAACTCATAAGAAATGGCTACCTAAGCATTATTTTGACATAAAGAGAAGAAATTAAAGGCTTAATCAGGGTTCCACTGGAGAGTAAGGAGAAGCTGTGTGGTAGACAGCTCTTTTTCACACTTGCTATGGTGTTTAGATCTGGACTGATTCCCAAAGGCTCAAGTGGGTCCCCAGTGCAGCAATGTTCAGAGTGGGAACTCTTGGGAAATGTCTGGATCGTGGGCTCTGACCTTGTTCACTGATTAATCCATTGTGGGATTAACAATTTGATGGCAATTAGGGAAAAAAAATGCAAGCGTCTAGAAGTCCCCAGTCTGTTTTACCAAATATCTACATCTCACAGAGCACCTAAAATAAACCTTCATAAAAAAGGGAAAAAAAATTGATGTCATTATTGGGAGGTGGTGGAAACTGTATAGGGCCTAGTTGGAAGAAGTAGGCCACTGGAGGATACACTGGAAGGGGTATAACTTGTCCTCCTTTCCCTCTCTCTCTCTCTCTCTCTCTCTCTCTCTCTCTCTCTCTCTCTCTCTCTCTTCCCCCTCCCCAGCTTTCCTCTGCCAGGACCTTTCTCCATGACATTCTGCCCACCTCAGGCCCAAAGCAATGGAGCCAGCCAACCATGAACTGAAACCATGAGCCAAAATATATCTTTCCTCCTTCAGTTTGCTTATATTAGGTATTTTTGCCACAGCAACAAAGAATTGACTAGCACAACCCTTATAAGTTATATTACCTCGACTCTAAACTATCAGCTTACATTTCTTTGATTACCTGAAACTGAGAAAATCACCCACCTACTTTTTCTTCTTTATACTTTTCTGCACTTAATCTAGAAATTTTCATTTCATTTTATTTTATTTATTTTTTTCTTTGTTTTAATTAGTTACACATGACAGTACAATGATCTTGACATATCATACATTAGAATCAGCTGGGGTATAATTTCTCATTTTTCTGAGTGTACAGGTTGCAGAATCACATTGGTCATACAGTCATGTATATACATACAGCAATAATAATGTCTATTTTATTCTGCTGCCCTTCCTTTCCCCCTTTATTTCATTTTAAATAAATGAAAATCCCTATTACCCAATGATAATTAGTTAGCACATTGTTACATGTCTTCTTTCAAATTTGTTTAAATTGATCCTACTGTACATGCAACAGGGAAACTAGTTTTGTTCCTTCTGACTTCAAAATGAAAACATATTTTTGTTAGGTTTGAATCTTAATAGACATTTTCATTGGCTACATAAAATTCCATCTAGTAAAAGGCCCATCATTTACTTAAACTGGTTCTTTTTTTTCCCCCATTTTAAATAATGATAAAATAAATATCTTTATGAGTAGTTTTTATTGTTTGTTTGTTTGTTTGTTGGGCCTGAGGACTGTACTCAGATGTGGAGCATGCTAAGCCTGGCTCTACCATGCAGCTATAGCCCCAACCACTCATGAGCAGTTTTTGTTTGTTGTGATCTGAATATATTCAGATTCAGATTACTTCCTTGAAATAAACACCAATTTCTAGAATTATATTACAGAGGTGTGAATATTTTAAAGATTTTGGATATAAATGCCAAATTACATTCTGGAGCAGGGGAAAGTAACAATTTGTCCTACCACCAACCAGATCATATACAATATATCCACATCCCATTGGTCTTTCTTCTCAAAGTTCTCTTCTCTGTGAAAGCCTGTGTAAGAGGATACCAAATAGGCTTTTCCTGCTGCCCCAGAATGTGATCTGTAATCCCAAAGCAAAGAACTCTCAGATTACACATAGGATTTACTATAAAGTACCCGACTGTCCTTTGATGATTACCTCCAGCCAGCCCTCTATCCAACCAACAGATGCATAAAAGTGAAGGTTGTTATGGAGCAAGCTGTATAGGGAGATGAGCTGTCAGGCTGGCAGAAAATGAGACAATTCCCCCTTTTTCAAGTCAAAAGAATTGTCATAGGGACAAGAGAGGCCTTTGAGAGAGACTGGCCTTCCTCCTCCAAGTACTGTTGATTGATCTGAGAAACTCCCAGGTCACTTGGTGCTTAGGAACAGTTTAGTAACCAGTATGCATTTCTTCCTTAATACAGATCCCTGATTTTACTCACTACAACAAGGTACCCAGAAAAAGATTATTGTGTCCATCTCTTTGGCAGCTACATATGCCCTGGTCAATGCAGTGAAAGTAAAAGTGTTGTCTGTGATTTCTTGTAAGAATCTTTAAAGAGAAATGAAACTAAAAGTGTTTCTCCTCCTTTCTTCCACCTCCTTTCTCCCTGCTACCACCTGGAATGTAGCAAAATGTTCAGAGTTCTGGCAGCCAACTTGGAATGAGAAGAGTGCTTAAAAATGGCAGAATAGAAATATAAAAGACAACCAGATCCCTGAGACTCATGGAGACACCATACAAGTCCTGAATGGCTTACCTCTAAATTTCATTTACATGAAGAAAAAAAATCCTTATGTGCTTAAACTATCTTATGGTTTTATTTTGCTTTTTTATTTTGGAATCATCTTAGATTCAGAGAAAAATTACAGAGTTAGTATAGTAAGTCCCCATTTACTCCTAATGTTAATATCTTACATTATTTTGGCCATTACTATGGTCAAGATTAAGAAAGCAACATCAGTAACACCAACTTTTCCACGAAGTGTCCTTTTTCTGCTCCAGGATCCCATACCAGGTGCCACATGGCATTTACTCACCATGATTTCTTGTTCCTCTGACCTATGACAGTTTCTCAGTGTCTCCTCTGCCTTTTTATGACCTTGACCTTTTCAAAAATACTGGCCAGCTATTTTGTATAATGTCCCTCCGTTTGTTCTTGTCTGATGTTTTCTCATAATAGATTGGATTTAAGTGTTTGAGGTAAGAATACCACCAAGCTGGAATGCCCTTCTCATTGCATGGTATTAGGCAGCACCTGACATCAACATGATTTACCACTGGTGATGCTAACCTTGATCATGTTAAGGTGGTACACTCTAAAGTTACTATATTTCCATATTCTCCATTTAGAAACGAGTCACTTAATCCACCCCATATTCAAAGAGAAGAAAATTAAGCTCCACCTCTAGGCAAGAGGGAACATCTACATATATTCTTTGGAATTATTCTGTAAGAAATATTTATCACTTTCCCCCCCTCAAACATTTGTTTATATCACTATGGGTTCATGGATACTTACTTCCTTTTAGGAATATCTAACACTACTCTATGTACTATAATGTTAAAATTGTTCCAGTTTGGACTAACGGGAGCACTTTCAGCTTAGCTCCTATGTCCTTTTCCATATCTCCATCCATTTTTTCATTTTTCTTACATTTTGTTTGTTTTGGCCATTTGGGTTTGTTTTGTTGGTGGTGGTTTGTTTGGTTGATGGGTTGGTTGGTTTTGTGTACTGGGGATTGAACTCAGGGACTCTTAACCAATGAGCCACATCTCCAGCCATTTTTATTTTTTATTTTGAGACAGAGTCTTGCTAACCTGTCTTTGAACTTGTAATGCTTCTGCCTCAGCCTCCCAAGCTGCTGGGATTACAGGCATTGCCACCACTCCTGGCTTTGTTTGGGTTTTCTGACCACTTCTTTACTTTTAGGATTATCTTGTATTTTCCCTGTCCCAACCCTACAATCAGTCGTTTCTCTAAGGAGCCTTGGTTCCTTTAATTAGAGAAGAGAATTTAGAAACCAAGATCTGGGCTTTGAGTGTGCTTATTACTATTAGGGTGTCACTGCGTCTAGGCACTCTCAGTAGACATCAGCTTATGTTATTAAACCATCTTTGGGGATTTTCTGTTTTATAGTGATAATACTTTTTTAAATATTGAGGATTATTGGGAAAGTTTAATGCATATCCCTTGGAATGTAAGGTCTATCTGAAAACAGAGACATTGTTGTCTTCTATCTGGAGAACACTGAAAGAGATGAACAGACTGGGGAGGCAGTGACTTCAAGAGGTGCTTGGAGGGGCTTGGGGTTATGGCTCAGTGGTAGAACACTTGCCTCACACCTGCAAGGTCCTGGGTTTGAGCCTCAGCACCACATATAAATAAAATAAAGTTAAAAAAAAAAAAGAGGTGCTTGGAGTTACCCCTGAGAGCAGGAGAGAGAAGGAAGCAGTGGAATGGTCTTCACTCTGAACATTGGGAATGACCAAGATATGTAAGTTTCTCATGGGCCAATGTGTATTGAGAAAGATAGGAACAGGGTCTAAGCCATCCTGATCTTTCTCTGTCCAAGAGAACTATCTGCTAGGAAAAGGGACCACAGCAATAATATTTGGGTGGCATAAACTGCTAGAGTAGGTTTTCCAGATAAAAATACATGTTTCCCAGTTAGATTGGAATTTCAGGTAAATAATTTTTTTAGAATAAGTATGTCCCATGCAAATATGATTTATCTGAAATTCCAAAGTAGCTTAAGTCCTGTATACTTTTTGGTATTTGTTCATTGATTGGTTGGTTGGTTGAGTGGTTAGCTGGTTGAATTTTTTTTTTTTTTGAGTCTATTATTTTCTAAATCTTTCAACCTCCCACTGGAAGCAAAAGTTGAGATATGGGTTGCAAGAGCGTGGCTGGAGGAAGCATCATCACATCAAAGTAGTACAAAACCCCAAGCTTCCTAATCCCTGCACCTGAGCCCAACAGAGTCTACCAAATAAAGGGTATTAGCAGCAGCCAAAAAAATATCTACAAAGTGTACCAGGGTCAATAATCTAGGCATGCCTGGTTATCCTTCAAAAGGCAGCTCAAATGTCATATCATCTTTAAAGCTTCATTAACTCTGTTCCCAAGCCAAAAAAATAGCCCCTGGCTTATATTTTTCAAAGTCCAGGGTCCATGCTGTGCAGGCCCTAGAAATATAGAGAGTTAGGCAGGCGTTATAAATTGGTGAAGTGGTTGCTCTGCACCTTGCTGAGTGTTCTCCCTCTTACAGCCAGTGTTCACCATAGTTCAAGACAGAGTTTCCAGCGATTCTAGAATTGTTGAATGAAGAGTGACTGCTCCCATCTGAGAGATGCAGCAAACAATGTTCAGAGCAATTAAAAATAAAAATACTTTCTATTTTTCTATTGTAATAAGTCTATTTTGAACAAAGAAAATGAATAATGCTTCAGAAGCATCACATCACAGTGGGAGTCCATGAGGGACAAAATCATGTCATGAGCCAGGGAGCAAATATAGAGACTGAAAGGGACAGAGGTTCCAAAATCCCCTTCAGGAGAATGCCCCCAGTGAACTAAGGGCCTTCTCAAAGGTTACATCACCTCCCAATAGCATCACCCTAGGGACCAAACCTTTAACACATGGACCTTTCATTTTTGTTTATGTTTTGGTACCAGGGACTGAACTCAGGGGCGCTCCCACTGAGTTACATCCCCAGCCCTATTTTGTATTTTATTTAGAGACAGGGTCTCGCTGAGTTGCTTAAGGCCTCACTAAATTGCTGAGGCTGGCTTTGAGCATGTGATCCTCTGCCTCAGCCTCCCAAGCTGCTGAAATCACAGGCACCCAGCATTAACACAGGGACCTCTGAAAGGACATTTAAGATCCAACCTGCAGCACAAGTGGCAGGTCTCCCCCTCCACCCAGCGGCTGCCTTTTGAGGTGATGAAAAGAGCCAAAGCTCTGGATTCCATTGTCACCCTGGGCTAGTCACTATGCCACAGTTTTTTCCTTGGTAAACTTCCCGGGATGATCTAAACTAAGCCACGTCTAAAGTGTTGTGAACTTGTTTCTCTGTTCCCTTATCACCCAGCATTTGTTAAAGAAGCCTTTCTATGCAGATCCCTGGAGATACAAAAATAGAACATAGTCCCTGACCTTGTGGAACTCATAGCCTACTGGCAAGAAATGGACTGCAGTATGACTGGTCCCATGCCATTAAAAGCAGTAGACACCATTCACTTCTCATTCACATTTGTCATGTGCAAGTCACAGTCCCAATTCCCATTGCCAACTTGTGAGTGGGGGTTATTATAATCCTCATTTACAGAAATAAAATGACTTGTTCAAGATGATCTGGCTAATACATGACAGGGCTGCAACTGAAACTCAAAAACTAGCTGTCATAACACAAGATAGCTTCCCTAGTAGAAGTATGTGAAAAGAATCATGGCAGCCGGGCTTGGTGATACACGCTTATAATTCCAGAGGCTCAGGAGGCTGAGGCAGGCAGATCTCAAATTTGAGGCCAGCTTCAGCCACTTAGCAACTCTATCTCAAAATAAAAAAATAAAATGGACTAGGAATGTAGCTCAGTGGTAAAGCACCCCCCTGGGTTCAATCTGCAGTATCTAAGGAAAAAGGAAAAAATATCACAGCAGTACAAAGGAGGATATTAAAAGTCTCTTCGAGACTTCTTAACTATTAACACAAAATCCGGAAACCAAGAAAGTAAATTAAATAATAATAGATCTCAATTATAGAGCTGTTATGGTTTGGACATGAGGTCTCCCCCAAAAGTTCACATGTGAGGCAATAAAAGAATGTTCAGGGGTGAAATGATTAGATTAGGAAAGCTATAACCCAATCAATCAGTGGGTGAGCTAACTGGGTGGGAACTATAGGCAGGTAGGGCGAGGCTGACTGGGGGCATGACTTAGGGTTTTATATTTTGTCCCTGATAAATGGACCTCTCTCTGCTTCCTGGTCATCATCTCCTGAACTACCTTCCTCTGCCATGCCCTTCCATGATCTTCTCCTCACCTTGAACCCAGAGCTTTGCAGCCTGCCATACATTCTGAAACCATGAGCCAAAATAAAGCTTTCCTTAAGTTGTTCTTGTCAGGTCTTTTTGGTCACATCAACAAAAAGATGACTAAAACAAGGGCTTAGTACATTCTATATAGAGTATATTACAAACAATTTCAATATAATAATCATTTAATCCTCATAAAACCTTATGAGGCTGGTACTTTTATTCCCATTTTATAGATGAGCAAACAAAGCACAGAGAAATAAATGTCCAACGTCATGTGGCCTTCTGGCTGAGCTGGAATTGGAACCCAGGGGGCTGGCTCCAGTGCCTCTGCTCTGATCCACTCTGCTACACTGTCAGAAGTCAGAAGTAAATGACAAGAAAGAAAATATATATATATGAAACTGATATTACAAAAGGCTAATAATTTCCCTAATAAACTAAGAATTTCCACTGGGTGCAGTGGCGCATGCCCAGTGGCAGGAGGGTGGCAAGATCAAAGCCAGCCTCAGCAATTTAGCGAGGCCCTAAGTAAGGGCCTCAATGAGACCCTGTCTCTAAACAAAATAGGGCTGGGGATGTGGCTCCTGGGTTCAATCCCTGGTATGAAAAAAAAAAAGTTTCCACGAGGCACCGGGGGCACATGCCTGTAATCCCAGTAGCTCAGGAGGCTGAGGCAGGAAGATACAAGTTTCAAACCAGTCACAGAAACTTAGCAAGGCCTAGGCAACTTAGTGAGACCCTGTCTCAAAATAAAAAGTAAAAAGGGTGGGGGATGTCCCTCAATATTTAGGCACCTGTGGTTTAATTCCTAGTACAAAAAAATAAAAACCATTCCCCCTAATAAAGAGGCCAACAACCCAATAGAAAACTAGGGTAAAATATATGAGTAGATAGTGCATTAAAACTAGATATGTGGCAAGAAAATGTAAGTTTTAACCCTACTATGATACCCATTTCTCACCTAACAGTTGGTAAAAACCCCAAAGTTTAACAAAACACTGAGTCTGTGGGGATGCAGCCTTGAATACCTGGCTGGTAGGAATGCAAATCAGTATACGAGCTGTGAAGGACAATTTAAAATTACAAATTAATACATCCTTTGGTCCAGCAATTCTACATCACAAAATTATTCTACAGATAACTCACACGTGCATAATAGCATTAATGCAAGCCAGTCATTGCAGCCTTCTTTGTGAGAGAAAAGTCCTGCAATGACCTTAGATATTTTTCCATACAGACTAGTTAAATAAATTCAGTGCATCCAAGTAATGGAATGTTTTTCACTGTAAAAAGGTTGAGGCGGCTCTTTATGGATTGATGTGAGACAATTTCAAGATATATTAAGAGAATAAAACAATGTACACAAGGCTACATATATTATTCTTTTGCACTTATTATATATTCTTTTGTGCAAAAAAAAGAAGAGGAAAGGAATGTTCTTGAATATTCTTGTATAGGTATATTAAAAAAAAAATCCCAGGCTGGAATTGTAGCTCAGTGATTGAGCACTTGCCTAGCATGTGTGAGGTACTGGGTTCGATCCTCAGCACCACATAAAAATAAAATAAAAAAGGTATTGTGTCCACCTACAACTAAAAAATAAATGTTTTTTAAAAATCCGTCTGGCACAAGATAGGAAGTGGGCAGATGTGGCAACAAGGAAAGAGATAAGAGCTTCCCCATATACCTTTCACCTTTTTTGAAGCTTGAGCCACATACGTATATTACTTCTTTTAAACCTTTAAGCCAGGTCAGAGGTGCATGCCTGCAATCCCAGATACTCGGGAGGCTGAGGCAGAAGGATCGTAAATTCAAGGCCAGCTTGAGCAAATTAGCAAGACACTATCTCAAAATAAAATAAAAAGAACCAGGAGCAAGAATGCACACCTATAATCTCAGCAACTCAAGATACTGACAGGAGGAGTTACAAGGTGGAAGCCATCCTCCGCAGATTAGTGAGACCTCGTCTTATAATAAAAAGTGCTGGGGATGTAGCTCAGTGGTAGAGAGTACCCCTGGATTCCATTTCCATGCCCAAAACTATAAATCACACACACACACACACACACACACACACACACACACACACGGTGGGAATGTAAGTAGGGTATGTATCTCAGTGATAGAGCACCTCTGGGTTCAATCCCCACTACTGCAAAAAAAAGAAAGAAAATTAACAAATAATTTTTTAAAGAAAAGAAAGTCCTTTTAGAAGATGTGTCCTTTGAGAACTCTCAGGTTCCATGATGACAACTCAATGGTCCTAAAATGAGACTGACTCTTCATGAAAGAAGTATCAGAGCTAAAAAAATAAAACAAAGGGGACATCACAGATGCCAGTGAGTGCAAGGACATTCTCTCATACAGACCCACTTAAACAGCTCCTATTGCTTTTCCCTATTATACTCCTGAGACTCATTCAAAGCTGACACTCAAGCACCAGTGACATCTGGTAACATGGGTAACCGTGGGCAACCGGCTTCTCTCATGGTTGTCCTGGCAACAGTGATGTTCCTTCAGTTGGATTTTCATTGTGAAGTAATCAGCAGGCTTTGTGGCGGGTTATTCCACATTTACAGTTATTTACATCAATGACATTTATGAATGAGCCGCAATTAGATGCAATTTCAGTTGAACTGTTAAAAGAGGCTGTGAACTGAGTCAGATTTGCATATCCTTCCATCAAGCCTGGAAAACCTGATGAATTGTATGCCTGGTGCCTTTCAGGGATGGGGTGCCTCTTGGACTGCAGCTATCAAAAGCTGCTAGATTGCCAAAGACCTGCCATGCTCCAATCCAAGATGGGCAGTCTCTCCTCCACCCTCTTCACAGCCTCCCCCACCACAGCAGCAGGTCCTTGGCTTCAACCCAATGCTGTATATAACATAAAGTCTCTAATTAACCAGAATTTCATAAAACCCATAACCTTATATAATAAGCCTCACTTTACCTTGGGGAAACTTCAAGTTTAGACAACTCCTCTCTACTGGCAGGTGATGGAGCTAGGATTCAGAACCACATCTGAAAGTTTCATCCACCAACTCAGGGGCCAGGAACAAAATTTTTCTTGGTGCTCTCTAAAAGGTGGTACTGAGTTTCATGAAGTCCATGTGTCTCAGTGAAAAGAATACGTGTTCCTGCATCTATCAGCAAAAGGTCAGTAGGAAGTAGCATGGTCTTAGCGGCCAAGGACCAGCCTATGGATGACCAGCTCCCACTGACACGTGAACCCCCTGATTCAAGTGCGTCATTTTCTCCTTCTCCCTTCCATTATTCCACTACTTTATGCTATGTTCCCTGTTAGAGGAGAATCCAACATTCCAATGCCCTGTCATGTAAATAGGGTTATAGAAAGGAAGAAAGGAAAGGAACTGGTGCTTAGGACAAGAATTCAGTTTCACCAACCTGCTCACACTCCTGCTCCAAGCAGGCAACTTATGGCTCTCTTTGTGGCTTCAAGCTGGTGGGGCAACTTCAAATAGCTAGAGGTGAAGATGTGGATAAAAGGAGAGACTGGTCACCCAAGGCTGTTAGACTTGGCTGGCTCTGCATGTGCAGGTCCCAGGGCCAGGTTTTGCCTTCATAAGGAAGAAGAATGGTACCAAAAAAGTCACAGAAAAGCTTCACTACCTTCCACCTCTTGTACTTTCCTTTAGGCCCACCAATCTTCCACAGCAGGTTAAAAAAATTAATTAATTAAATATGCCCTGAAGAAGTTAAACTCTGGCAACGCTGTCCCTGTGGCAAGGATTCTTATATTGGGATTCATATATTTATCCTTGAGTGGATTTTAATCATCAGTAAACTCAATGAAGGTGTATGCAAATAGTTCCACATGTAGCTGGGTGTGGTGGTGCACACCTAATATCTCAGCAACTCTGGAGGCTGAGGCCTGAGGATCACCAAGTTCAAGGTCAGACTCAGCAACTTAGCAAGGTCCTAAGCAACTCAGAGAGACCCTGTCTCAAAATAAAAAAGTAAAAAGGGCTGGGAAAGAAAAAAGAAGAAAAGTAAATCCATCAATTACCCACCCTCAAAAGAAAAGAAAGTAGATGGTGATGCAAGGGAGGAACAAAAAGAAAAAGCAGGAGAAATACAAATAGAATGTAATAAAATGATAGAAAAAAAATCAGTAATCACAATAAATTTAAAGGGCAAAACTTCCCAATTACAAGACACAGATTTCCCAGGTTGGATCTAAGTCAGTTATATCTGCTATTTTAAAGAGAGGCCACACCCCTCAAAAAGAAAGAAGAAAGGAAAACGTAGAGGAGCCAAAAGTATAAAGATGGAAAATAGCCAGGTGTGGTATGTTACACACCAGTAATCCCAGCAATTTATCAGGCTGAGGCAGGAGGATCACAAGTTCAAGACCAGCCTGGACAATTTAGTGAGAACTTGTCTCAAAATAAAAATAAAAAGGAATGAGGAGGGCTGGAATTGTGGCTCAGCAGCACTCATCTAGGACAGGCGGGACCCGGGTTCGATTCTCAGTACCACATAACAATAAAGGCATTGTGTTATGTCCATCTACAAAAAAAAAAAAAAAAAAAAAAAAGATTCATTTAAAAAAAGGGGGGGCTGGGGATATAGCTCAGTGGGATAGTACTAGGTTTTCAACCCAGGAATGCTACAAAAAAAAATTTATATATATATATCAGGTCAAAACTAAAAGAAAGCTAAGGTTGGGGGTGGTTTTAGTCAGCTTTTTCGCTGCTGTGACTAAAAGACCTGACCAGAACTATTGTAGAGGAGAAAAAGTTTATTTAAGGGCTCAGGGTTTCAGAGGTCTTAATCCATTAACAGCCAGCTATACTCCTCAGGGACAACATGGGGAAGAGAGTGGCAGACGGAAGCAACTCATAAGGTGATCAGGATGCAAAGACACTCCATCATCAGATACAAAATGTATACCTCATAGCCTCGCCCCCAATAAACCACTTCCTCCAGCCACACCCCACTTGCCTCCATTACCACTCAGTTAATTAATTCACTGATTAGGTAAAAGCTATATATAGCCCAGCTCCTCCTAACCTTCTTGCATTGTCTCACATGTGAGCTTTTTGGGGACACCACATCTAAACCATAACAGGGGTGTAGTAGAGCACTCATCTAGCATGCATGAGGCTCTGGGTTCATTCCCCAGTACCACACACACACACACACACACACAAACAAAAAAAATCAAAGAATTAACATCATGCTGATCACACCACCATAATGCAGTTAACTTAATTACAAACATAACAAGGAAAAAAAAAAACATGTGATTGAAATTTTAAGATACTCCTAAATAATTCATGGACTAAATAAGAAATTACAATAGAAATTTCAAAACATTTAGAATTGTACTATAACAAAATAATTACATTTTGAGATGAATGGGGTATAGCAAAAGTAACCTCTAGAAGGAAATTTACAGCCATAAGAGGCTTACCTTTAGAACTGTAGCTTTAGCTCAGTGGCAGAGCACTTTCGAGCACATGTGGGGTACTGGGTTCAATCCTCGGTACCACATAACAATAAATAAATTAAATAAGGGTATTGTGTGTCCATCGACAACAAAAAATTTTTTTTAAAAAAAAGAGGCTTACAGGGCTGGGCCTGGGGCTCAGTGGTATGGCACTTGCCTGGCATGAGTGAGGCACTGGGTTGGATTATTAGCACCGCCTGTAAATAAATAAAATAAAGGTCTATCATTTACAAATAAGAAAGTCACAATATTAAGATATTAAGTTCCCAATTTAAGAAGCTAGGAAGTGGGCTGGGGATGTGGCTCAGCAGTACAGTGCTTGCCTAGCACATGCGAGGCCCTGGGTTCGATCCTCAGCACCAAAAAAAACTAAAATAAATAAAATAAAAGGTGTTGTGTACAACTACAACTAAAAAATAAAATATTAAAAAAAAAAGAAGTTAGGAAGTGTTCACTTCTTTCTTGCCTCTTCCCATTTCCCTAAATCTCCCTACACCTTGCCACACTTCTTCTTCGCACTCCAAGTACTTTCTTTCCTTTTTTTTTTTTTTTTTTGGTGGGGGGACAGGTACTAGGTATTGGACTCAGGGTCACTCGACCACTGAGCCCCAGGCCCAGCCCTGTAAGCCTGTTTTTGTTTTATATTTCATTTACAGACAGGGTCTCACTGAATTGCTTAGCAACTCAACGTTGCTAAGGCTGGCTTAGAACTCATGATCCTCCTGTCTCAGCCTCCCAAGCCACTGGGATTACCATTGTATTATCAGTTCCCTGGAAGTGTTCAGGTTTCCCTTCTAGGGTATTATTGGAAACACGAGGGCATTCAGTATCCAGCATAGCCTCCTTTGACTGCACCACCGTCCAACACTAACAAGTCAGCTGTCAACTGTGTACAGAGGTAGGCTAGCTGCTGGGGACACAGAGATGAATAAAGCAAACCCACTTCTCACCCTCAAGCAGCATTCTTGCAGTGTGATCTGCCCTGCCACACACCAGCTCACACCTATTCAATCAGAAACTCAGCATCTGGGGCTCTAATAACCCCCCAGGTGATTGCTGATGCTCACTGGAGGAGTGTGAGACTCACCGCTCAGAGGAGTTTGCAACCCCAAGTAAACAAGCAATTTTAATTCAGTGGGGATGTGCAGCCATCAAAAGAGCCATCACAAGGAGCCAGCAAAGCCCTTACAGAGGTGCCTGCCCTAACCTATAATGAAAGAAAGACCCCTGCCCAAGAAGGAGTTACACTTAAGCAAGGCTTTTGGAAAAATAGTCAAACAGACAATGGGAAGCAAGGAAGAACACTCTAGCCTTTGAGAAAAGAAAAGTGGTAAGATTAGAAGAGATATTGGCCAGGTGAAATGGTGCAGGCAGTACACACTTAAGTCAGAGGCCAGCCCCAGTGATTTAGCAAGGCCCTGTCTCAAAAAATAAAAGGGCTGCGATATAACTCAATGGTAAAGCGCCCCTGGGTTCAATACCACAAAAAAAAAAAAAGGAAGAAGAAAGAAGAGAAATTACAATAGGCTCAGAAAACAAAATCATTAGGAATCTTAAGTCATTCCTAAGGTGTGGCTGTTGCAAAAATAAGAGCAGAGAGCTGGAATAAGGATCAGATCCTGAAAACCATTAGTGCCTGGTAAGATGTTTGAGAACAATGAGAAGTAATTGAGAAGGAGTTAGAAATGTTAGCCACTGTTAGTGGCATTCAGAGTCATTGCTGCTCCATTGATTATATGGTAGAATTCCCAAGCAGGATTTTTTTTTTCAGGAAACAGGAACATAATGAGCATTATCTTTTTTGTTAAATTGGAATAATTAAAACAGAAAAATTATGTATCACAAATGTCCACGATGCACATGATTCACTTCCCTGTCTGTCATGATATTGGTATGCCAGCATGATTTTTACAGTCAGTCATCTAAGCAAGAGGAGGAAGGATAATTTGATCATCTCACACATTTTAATGGGCTGAAACCCAGTTGAAAGATGAGCAGATATTGTTGCACTATTCAGGTGCCAGTAAGACTATCATACAAATAATAGTAATTAAGGAGCTGGGGATGTAGCTCAGTGATAGAGCCTTTGCCTAGCATGTGCAAAGTTCTAGGTTCAATGCCCAATAATACAAAAAGTAAAACAAAAACAAACGATAAACCAAGTGCAGTGGTGCATGTCTGTAATGCCAGCAGCTCGGGAGGCTGAGGCAGAAGGATCACGAGTTCAAAGCCAGTCTCAGCAAAAAGTGAGGTGCAAAGCAACTCAGTGAGATGCTGTCTCTAAATAAAATACAAAATAGGGCTGGAGATGTGACTCAGTGGTTGAGTGCCCCTCAAAAAAATGATAATGATTAGCTTCAATAAATACTTCAGTAATCAACAAATATTCATCTTATAGGAAGGCTATCCATCACCCCTGAGCTGGACACAATGGCCCCTTTGGTTCTAGATAAGCATTTATTAGGAAAAGCCAATCACAATAATCTTGTAATTTCTTAGGCTGCCTTCCCCTTAGGAGGAACAGAACCTCAAAAGCCTATGCTTAAACACCTGCTGGGAGGAACAGTGTAAAAAGTCTTTGATACAATGATGCAGATGGAGCATTTTCAGGGAATCGCTGAACACTGGAATGATCTGATATTATTAATAAGATTCAATTATTTAAAATCCCTGGAGAAAGGGCCTGGGCGTGTAGTTCATTGATAGAGCAATGTTGTAGTATGTGTGAGGCCCTGGGATCAATCCCCAGCACCACCAAAACAAGCAACAACGAAACTCCTGGAGTAGCCAGGCATGGTGGCACACACCAAATCCCAGTGACTCGGGAGGCTGATGCAGGAGGATCACAAGTACAAGGCCAGCCTTAGCAACTTAGCAAAACCCTAAACAAATCAGGGAGACTCTATCTCAAAATAAAAAAGAAAAAGGGCTTGGGATGTGGCTCAGTGGTTATGTGCCCCTGGGTTCAACCCCAGTACCAAAACACACACACACACACAAAAAAAAAAAAAAAAAAACTCTGCAGTGGTCAAAAAATCAGGTAAATGGTTAATTTTTACTGAGTCAAGAAAATTAGCAAACCGAGTTTAATTATTTTTTCCTTACTGAGTTAATATTTACTTGCAGACCACAAAGTATCCCTCTGAAGTTTCCAATACCTTGATCACTGTTACAGGGTACTCCATTGAACGGTGCCTATTTCATTTAACTGATCCCTAGTATTTTGCTAGGTCAAATAATGCTTACTTAAATGCTGGTACAAATATTTATTCTCATCAATCATATTGTCTATGATTGATGTATGCACATTCCATGTATGTATTATATATCAAAATGCATTCTACTGTCATGTATGACTAAAAAAATTAATAAAAATTTTTTAAAAATGTCCCCCCAAAAAAATATTTTTTCTCTGGGTGAATAGATAATTACATTGTGGTATATGCATATAATGGAATAGTATTCAGTCTTGAAAAGAGTTACCAGGATGAACCCACCTAAAATGTATAACTATAAAGCTCTAAACAAACAAACAACAACAACAACAACAAAATAAGAACATAAAGAACATAAGGGCACATATCCAGTGGAAATATACAAAAAAAAAAAGGAAAGAGCTAGGCATAGTGAGGCAGGTCAGGCCTGTAAGCCCAGCAATTTGGGGACCTGAGACAAGAGGATTACAAGTTCAAGACCAACATGGGCCACATAGCTTAATTCATTATCAAAAGAAATTTTTTTAAAGGGCTGAGGTTACAACTTAGTGGTAGAGCTGGAGTAGTTCAGTGGTAGAACACTTCCTAGAATGTGCAAGGCCCTGGGCTCAATCCAAAGTACTAAAGAAAAGAAAAGAAAAACTTTTAGCCAAGTGTGGTGGTGCACCTCTTGCCCCTTGCAAACCCAGCTACAAGGAGGCTGACGCAAGAGGATCCCAAGTTCAAGGCTAGCCTCAGTAATTTTTTTTTAGTTTTACTATTTATTTTTTAGTTTTCGGCGGACACAACATCTTTGTTTGTATGTGGTGCTGAGGATCGAACCCTGGGCCGCATGCATGCCAGGCGAGCACGCTACCACTTGAGCCACATCCCCAGCCCTAGCCTCAGTAATTTAATGAAGCCCTAAGAACTTGACCCTGTTTCAAAATTTTAAAAAATTAAAAAAAAAAAAGGCTGGGAATCTATTGCTCAGTGGTGAAGCTCCCCTGGGTGCAACTCCAGAACAAAATAAATAAACAAATAAATAAATATTCAAGGTAGCTTATGTATATGGATCACAAAAGCACTTTGTTCAAATTTTTAATCCATAGAAGATCTGGAACATTGCAGGAACTTGAAGGTGGGAATTTTCCTGGCCACAAAGTCAAAAAGCCTAGAAAGACAGAGAAATATAAACCAAGAAAGACTAGCCATGAGCTATGCACAGATCCTGCACACCCAATTTTCCGGGGGCCTTCAAGACAAGGGCACTTACTGGTCCCCTGTTGTAGTATAACTAAGAATGAACATTTTACTGAAAGTCAAGGAGCCACATATTACCTTCCTTGGGTAGGAAATATATTTTCCACCAACAAGGAGAGTTTTGTTCTGACTCTCTGCAATTACTGTATCAATTCCAGTTTTCTAATAGGTACATTTCATGTAATAAGTAGCATAAACAATTTGGTATAGTTTAAAAAAAAAAAAAAAAACTGTGTTCTGATGTCTCCTCCCTATCTCATGTAACCTTGTGAAGGCCAATTCGCTTCCTTTACTCCTGTAGTAGACAGTGTTGCAAACTTCCTGCAAGTGTCCCTGAAGCAAGGCAAAGGCTCAACAGACATCTATCATTTATGTATTGACTCCCTTTTCTGCCAGGAGTACTGCTTAACAGATCTTGCAGTCATTGATAATAGGTCCAGTGTTATAACATCAGTCACCACTAGATGGCAATGATGGTGCTAAATACAGTAACTGGCTTTTATTAAGACCAGGCCTTAGAACTAAGAAAGCATTATTTCTGTTACCCAGCATTTATTCATGCATCAGCAAATATTTATGCAATTCCCACTATGTACCAGGCACAAAAATAAGCAGTCAGGGTACAGGATCAGGAAAGGAAGACACAGTCCCTGCCCGCATGGGCCTCAGGCTCTAGGCGGAGAAATAGACAAAAGAATCACACAAATTGAAAAACTGGGCACAGTGGTGCTAACCTGTAATCTCAGTGGCTCTGGAGGCTGA
The DNA here is from genome assembly GCF_047511675.1 of Marmota flaviventris. Lineage (NCBI taxonomy): Eukaryota > Metazoa > Chordata > Mammalia > Rodentia > Sciuridae > Marmota > Marmota flaviventris. The sequence continues at coordinate 142,963,915 of NC_092499.1, forward strand.
AGCAGAAGGATCACAAGTTTGAGACTAGCTTGAAAAACTTTAGCAAGACCCTGTCTCAAATAAAAAAATAAAAAGGGCTGGGCGCAGTGGCACAAGCCTCTAATTCCAGTGACTTAGGAGGCTGAGTCAGGAGGATCACAAGTTCAAAGCCAGCCTCAGCAAAAGTGAGGCTCTAAGCAACTCAGTGAGACCCTGTCTCTAAATAAAAAACAAAATAAGGCTGGGAATGTAGCACAGTGGTAAAGTAGCCCTGGGTTCAATCCCCATTACAAAAAAAAAGACAGAAATGAGACACAATAAGTGCTGCGAGAGTGCATAAGAGGGCAACTAGACTAGCCTGGTCTGGTAGGAAGAAAGAGTCCCTGAGAAAGAGAAGAGAAAAAATTGAAGGAGCTGAGGGAGGAAGAACAGGAGTTGGTAGGCACAGGATGGAAGGGGGGCACCTGAGAAGACCTCAGAAGAGTAGAACTGGGGAGCAGAATGGGCAACATCATGGAGGTGGCGTCACAGAGGTGCATTCCGCAAGGCCTGACTTGCAAGGCATTGACATATCTGGATTCCACAGAGGAGGGGGCCAAGTAAGTGGATGTTTTAAAAAAAAGGTCATTGGAGAAAGCCTGTGTCTCAGATTAGGGTGGGGGTAAAGGAGATGAAGGAATAGGATTTGCAAGTGTTAAAGAAAAATAGTTATTTGTGACACTTGTTAAAGATGATAAGGCAGACTTTATCCAAGGGGACTCTGGAGTCAGGTGTAGGGACCAATGCTACAGGGCTCTCAAGTGGGAGGCTAGACTGAGCTCCAACTCAGACATAAATCAGGTGGAGATTTACAACCAAGGAGCAGGGTAGGGGCCAGTGGATGGAAAATTACGAGGTTTCTGGCTAAACAGAGCTGATAGGATTCCTTCTGAAGGCAGACCAGGTGATAAGGTGACAGGATATCTGTGGTGGAGGATTATCACTAAACTGACTTGGCAGGAGAAGCCCCAGATGAGGCACTGTAGAGCAGAGGATTCAGAGGAAACTGCCTAAAGAGTTTTTTGCTGTTTGTGTTTTTGTTTTGGGTCTGTATCTTGTTTACTTATTTTGTGTGCATGTATAGTACACTTGAACTGAGGGCCTCATGCATATTAGGCAAACACTCCACTACCAAAGCCACATCCTCAGCCCTTTATTTATTTAATTCTTATTTTGAGACAGAGACTCACTAAGTTGCCAGAGCTGACCTGAACTTGTGATCCTTCTGTCTCAGCCCCCTGAGTAGCTGGGATTACACGCGTGCACCACTGTGCCCAGCCTAACTAAAGTTTTGATTAAAGAAAAGAGTCCATGTCAAGAAATAGAGAAAGTCAGCCTAGGAGGGCTGGGGTTGTTTTACAGTGCTTGCCTAGCATGTGTGAGGCACAGGGTTTGATCCTCAGAACCACATAGAAAAATAAATAAATAAAGTTGTTATGTTCAACTACAACTAAAAAATATATTAAAAGAAAAGAAAAAAGAAAGTCAAGCTAGGAGTGCAGCTGAGTGGGAGAGTGTGTGTGCACCCAAAGAGGGGCCTGGGAGTCCCAGAACTTGACAGCCAGTGGGTGGGGCAGGAGAGACCCAGCCAAGCACCAGCCGTGGCTCTCAATGTCTGAGTCAGGATGGAAAATGGAGGGAGGGTGTCTTCACTGGTACTTGGATGTAAGAAAGTCATGAGCTTATTTCATACATGTTGACTTTGAGGGGTTTTTGAAATATCCAAATGGAAATGTCTAGAAGACAAAGGAACATTTGCGTTGAGAGTTCCAAGATAACACCATTAGAGCTAGGTGAGGATGAGGCCCCCACAAGCAACTGAAAATAAAGAAGCAAGGCCACCGGGATAAAGATCGCCAGTTTGCACAGTGGGATGCAACAAATGATCACTGAAAGATACACTAGAGCAGGGAGTGGTGGCACATGCCTGTTAGAGTCTGTAAACAAGTCAAAATAACACCTGGCATTTGCCAGGGGAATGTTAGAGTTCGTAAACAAGTCTGGATGGTGCCTGGCAAAATGCCAGAGGGAGTGGTTTGAGAAGAAACAAAAGGGAGCCATTAAGTGTGGAGATTCCTTATTGGTTGACTGATGTATCTAGTTTATGTTAATTAGATAAGCTGTGTGGAATGTATAAATACTGCTCCTGTCCTACAATAAATGGCTCCCACTCCTGCTGTATCAACGTACACAAGTTATTCGTCACCCCCGGTTATTTTGCTGCAGCCAGACTGCGGCACATGCCTGTATTCTCAGAAAGGCTGTGACAGGAAGATTCAAGTTTGAGGCCAGCCTCAGCAACTTAGTGGGGCCTTGTCTCAAAATAAAAAATTAAAAGAGCTGGGGATGTAACTAGATGGTAAAGTGCCCTGGATTCAATCCCTAGCACACACAAAAAAAGAAAGATATGCGAGAGCCAACAATAGGGGCTGAGGTTGTACCCAGTAGTAGAGCAAATACTCAACATGGCAAGGCCCTGGGTTCAACCCCAGCACCAACAGAAGGAGGAAAAGAAAAGAAGAAAGAAAAACCTAATAATATAAGTCAGAATAGAAATAAAGGGGCTGGGTGTGGTGGCAAAGCCTATAATCCCAATGGCTGGGAAGACTGAGGTAATTTAGCAAGACCCTACCTCCAAATAAATAAAAAGTGCTGAAGCTATAGCTCAGCGGTAGAGCAACCCTCGGCTCAATCCCCTGTACCAAAAAAAATTGAAAAAGAAAAGCAAAGCCAGGCACGGTGGTGCATGCCTGTAATCCCAGCAGCTCCAGAGGCTGAGGCAGATGGATCTCGAATTCAAAGCCAGCCTCAGTAAAAGCGAGGCGCTAAGCAACCCAGTGAGACCCTGTCTCTAAATAAAATATAAAACAGGGCTGGGGATGTGACTGGGGATGTGACTGAGTGCCCCTGAATTCAATCCCTGACACAAAGAAGAAGGAGAAGGAGAAGGAGAAAGGAAAGAACAGAAAGTTTTCAATGCACACACCAAAAAAAAAAAAAAAGGAAGATAATGGCATTGTAAAAAGCAAATGCCTCGATTTTCTTTCCAGCAAACTGCTCTCACTATCAAAATCCCCTCAGAGAAAGGAGATGGCTCTGTTCACTCCATTCACTGGCTCCAGTCACTCCAGGGACTGTTTCAATGACCTGATCCAGAACCCTGAGTGCTGGCATTTTATATGTTCTTTTGTGTGTGTGTGTGTGTGTGTGTGTGTTAGTTACTAAAGATTGAACCCAGGGGCACTTCACCACTAAGTTACACCCACAGATCTTTTTTATTTTGAGACAGGGTCTCACTAAGTGGTTAAGGCTAGCCTCAAACTTGTGATCCTCCTATCTCAGCCTCCTAGTCACTGGGATTACAGGCATGTGCCATGGCACCTGGCTGAGTGCCAGCATTAATTGACATTTCATACACATACAATCTTCAGTTTACATGTTGTGAAAGGAGATTGCTGCTCAGAAGCAGGGTGTTTCATTGAGAGACATGTCCTTTATCTATCCCTATTTCAACAGTTCAAAGTACAGTCAACTTGACCCCTGATTTTTTTCCAGGAGAGGTAGTAGAAACACACACAGATCTAGGTTCAAATTCCACCTCTTTCCACTACAAACTGTGAGAACCCTGGGCAATTATTTATCCCTATAAACTCTGGTTTCTCTAAAATTAAAATAGCGTTGGCTAGGATGCGGCTCAGTGGTAGGAGCCTGCTTAGCATGCTCGAGGACTTGGGTTCAATCCTCAACACTGCAAAATAACAAATAAGTAAATTTAAAATTAAATAGGGAGGCTGGGTAGAGCACATGCATGCACAAGGCCATGGGTTCAATCCCCAGTATCACAAAAAAAGTTAAAAAATTAAATAGTGATGCTTTGCAACTGTCTCTCATATAAATTTAAAAAGAGAGGAAATTTAAAACAACTGTGGCAAAAGGTTAACAACTGGTGAGTCTAGGTGATATGAATATTTATGGTGCTATTCTTGTAATTTTTCAGTAGACCTTACAATTTCCTAAATAAAACGTGTTGTAGGTATATAGAAAAAAATATAATTGATGGGAAAAGTGGGCATGAACATAGATTAAATAAGATTGGCCAGAAACTGAGTATCATTAAAATTAGATGACAAGTACATGGGGCTTACTGATATTGTTTTCTACCTCCATACATTGTATTTTTTTTTCATAAGAATACATTTTTAAAAACAAGGTTTCCCCATGGAGTGAAAAATATGTGATGTGTCACCACACAGTTCTCTTGTTTGGTAAATTCTTTTTTTTCCCCCCTCAGTCTCTTCCCACATGTATTCATCAGCCTCTTTGCCCTTGGGGGTAGTTTCTCCCCAGATTTACAAGATATAAACTTGAAATTTTTTTCCTCTTAAAACAAAGTGCATGGTCCACGCCTGTAATCCTAGCAACTCAGGAGTCTGAGGCAGAAGGATATCAAATTCGAGGCCAGCCTCAGCAATTTAGCAAGACCCTGTCTCAAAATAAAATAAAAAGTGCTCAGGGGATGTAGCTTAGCTCAGTAGGTGAATGCCTTTAGGTTCAATCCCCAGTACAGAAAAAGAAAAAGAAAGGGAGGAAAAGAAAGAAAGAAAGAGGTTGATAACTAATTGGAGGATTTGCACAATTCTTTGGATTGAGGAGCCTGACAGCTGGGGAATCCCTTCCAATGGGCATATCAACCACAAGGTGCAGAAAACCACAGGGATGCTGGGGAGAAACACTGAGGCCCCACTGGATTGCACATTTACCCTTCACTGCTCCACCCAAGGCTCCAAGGTTGCGGGATTCTCCCAGCTACTGAGAGGGACCCTGGAGCACTATTCTGTCTGGAGTTTTTTTCATTTCTAAGATGAGGACTTACCTTTCCTCCTGGAAGGTTTTCAGTGAGGACGGTAAGAGATGGTGTCTGTGTTCTACTTAACATGAAGAAACAACTCAACCACCATTTGTTACAAACTGCACACTTAACCAATCTCCACTAAATTATCTCATTCCTGCATCCTTTCCTTGTCAGACGGCAGCCTCCCTGAGGACAGGGCACGGTTTTGTTTGTTTCTCCTTGACATCTTGACTTCTATCATACCTGGTACATGGATGAATTTACAAATACCATATATCTGAAATCACATATGGGCTTATTTTGGTTTTGTTTTTTGTTTTTATTTCAAAATGTAGTGAAAGGGTAAAGTTTCTAAGCTGCAAAGCCTGAGTTAAAATGTAAAGGATAAGATTAAGATTTGTTTTAAGTTCTGTGAAGTTTTTAAAATTCTGCTAAGTTGCAATTTCCTGAAGTGAAATTAAGTTCTGTTTTCCTGGAACCTACAATTCATGTAGAAGTTAAAAACAACTCCCGGAAAAGCCACTGGAATGTATGTTGAAATCTCCCCTAACCATCTGGTTGCTCTGTAAAAACAACCCCCTCCTTAGGAATGACCTATCACTCCAGCCTGCCCTGTTCCCGCCAATGAATGTACTAATCAAGTCTAAGAATTGTTGTTTGACTTTCCCACGGTGTATGGTGATTTGTTAAAGGAGACTATGATGTATGTAAAGTCCCCGCCCTCCCCAAAAAGTGTACTTAAGCATTGTTCAACCCCTGCTCTGGGCTCTGGGCTGCTCTCCCTTCTCCAGTGGGCACGGAGCCCCAGCACGCTGGAATCTCAATAAATCCCCTTCTGCTTATTGCATGAAGTCAGTCTCTTGGTGGTCTCTTCCTCCGGTGGTAGCTGGTCCCTTACAGTAGATTCTTGGGCCCCAGATCTGCTGCAAAAATGTTTCTGGTTTGTGTACAGTAATGACCAAGTCAAGGAAGGACCGCTGTGATCTTGTCAGTATTACCCCTCATCTCTAACGTGGACAGTCGACATTTGCTAAATCATACATGAAGTGTTACTACGACACTTCCAAACAAAATCCTCTTATTCTACCCTACACTCATTTCCATGGGTTCAATAACAAATTAGCCTCCATTGTCCACACCTCTGTAGATACCTAAAACAGCAGATAGTATATAGACCCTATATACTGTTTTTTCCTATACATATATATCTATGATAAAGTTTTATTCATAAGTTAGGCACAATAAGAGACCACAACAATAACTAATAATACAATAGAAGAATTACAAGTCTGTGTTATAATATAAGTTATGTGAGTGTGCTCTCTCTCTCTCTCAAAACATGGAATTTTTCATGTTAATATTGTTGGACTACAGTTGACCTTGGGTGACTGAAATAGCAACAAGAGAAAGCACAGATGAGGGGGGATTACTGTACCATAAACAGGGTGGTTAACATGTACTCTCTCACAGCTCTGGAGACTACAAGTCTGAAATCAAGGTGTCAGCAGGGCCATGCTCTTTCTGAACCATCTAGGAGAGAATATGTTCCATCCTTTTTCTTAATTTCTGATGTTGCCAGCAATCAGAGGTCTGTAACTTGTGTACGCATCACTCCAATCTCTGCCTCTGAAGTTCAATGACCATCTTTTGTGTGTCTACTCAAAACTTCCACCTTCTTCCTCTTATGAACACACACGTGAGGACACTTAGGAGCCACCCTGATTATCCACAATCCTTAACTTAATCACATCTGTAAAGTTCTCCCCTGCCATAAGGTAACATTCACAGTTTCCAGGGATTAAGTTGTTTTTGAGGGGGCATCATTCAGCCTAACACATACCAAACTCCATAGGAAAGGGAGGTGAATTTTTAATTCTCCATATAATTCTAGTGCAGCTATGAAAACCACTGAGATGGAGACTTACTATAGGTTTGTTGACTGAATTAATAGTAAATGGATGAATAAACAAATAGCTTCCTCTTCTGTGGAAATCCCTATCTCCCAGTTCCTTCACTATTGACTTGACATGACCATCAAGAAAATTAGAGGAGGAGGAATTGTACAGAGTCCCTTTCCAATCCCCCCACCCCTTTGGTACTGGGGATTGAACTCAGGGTCACTCTACCCATTGAGCTACATTCCTAGACCTTTTCAATTTTTTATTTTGAGACAAGGTCTCACTAAATTGCTGAGACCAGACTGTAATTTGCTATCCTCCTCCCTCAATCTCCTAGGTAGCTAGGATTCCAGGCATGCCTCACAATGCCTGGCGAAGTCCCTCTCTCTCACATTGACTCAAAGCCTAAAAAGGACTTAAAAAAAAACATAGATTTTGGAATTCTGACATTCAAAATACAATGTATCACAGACAATTCCCATCAGAAATGAGTATGCTCTTCCCTTTAGTTTAGCATTAATCTTCATTGGGATTAGAAGGCTCCCCAGCCAGCCCAGTTTCCCCCACTGCCCCTGGAAATGCTTCTGCAGTATTGAACTGACTCAATCAGGAACAACTGGTAACTGACTCACCTTTTGTTTACAATTTTATTAAGAGACTAGGTTGTTGAAATATCTCAGCCTGAGGCCACTGAGGAATTTGGGGTTTTTTTTTTGTTTTGTTTTGTTTTGTTTTTTTCTTCCAGTACTGGAAATTGACCTCAGGAACTCTGGGAGGAACTCTTGAATCCAGGCACAGTGGAACACTAAAAAAATCTCAAGAGACCTGGGTACTTTTTCTGGCTTCTGCCCAGTAGGGCTCCTGCTGTGAAGTAACAGGCAGGAGTATGCTGGTAATTGCTTAACAACATAATCTCCAAGGGGGAAAGGCTCAGATATGCAAGCTGTGGGCTAAGTACACCCACCAGAGCCAATTTCAAGCTACCAACATGATGTCACTGCCAGCAGACTTGGGAAGAGATGAAAATAATCATTCCTACTAGCCAACTGCAGCACACCATAGCAGCTCCACTGACCTAAAAAAACACCTGTCAATCTTCACTAAGAATTTGCAGGAAAAGGAGCTGGACAATGTAGCTTTTAAAGATCACTACATAGAGTCAATTTCCTAATTTTGGGGACCAAGTACTACCACTGGGAACAAATGTCAAATACTTTCACAATTCCTTCCAGCAATAACGTTCTAGAAGAACAAAATGAACTGTTTTATCCTCTGACCAGTCATCAAACTTTTATTTCTACATCCCTTTTGATTTTTTTAAAGGTGATATTTAAGCACTCCCAATACACAAATTCTTCATACAAAATGTTGTAGTATTTGCATATAAATAAGGCACATCTTTGCATATACTTTAAAACATTTCTAGATTATTTATAATACTTAATAAAATCTAATATAATGTAAATGCTATGTAAATAACAGTTATTTTATAATGTTTGGGGATTAATGACAGGAAAAAAAGGTCTACACATGTTCAGTACACTTTTATTTTCAATTATCTTTGATGTGCTATTGACCGAATCCTCAGATATATAAACTGTAGATACAAGTACAGAAGGCCAGCTATGCACACAATGACTCCACTCATGCTCCCAAAAAGCCTCTAAGGCAAGTATTTTCTCTCTGTTTTACGGATGAGAAAACTGAAGCACTGAGAGGTTAAGTAACATGCCCACAGTCACACAGCCCTGAACTGCCTTTGCAAGTCCCCATAGAGAGTGGCAGAAAAAATGGCAATTCCCAACCCAGGAAATTCCTCACATTTCTGAGATATAGATTCTGTATAAAAATAAAAAGCACTATTTAAGTATATTTATACATTTTATTTATGATTTGTTTTATGACTACTTTGTAGCCATTGTTAGTAATGAAAACAAGAACAAGGGCTGCAGGTTGTGGCTCAGTAGTTGAGCACTTGCCTAGCATGTGTGAGGCACTGGGTTTGATTCTCAGCCCACATATAAAGAAATGAATAAAATAAAGGTCCACCAACATCTAAAAAAAATATTTAAAAAAAAAAGAATAATTTTATGGTTTGTGGGTGAGGCATGGCAGTCAAATTAAAAAAAAAAAAATGGGAGAGGCAGAGCCAAAGAAATCCTGACTTTTTTATAGTCTCACTCTGTAAGATAAAAGCAAGAAACAGGCCCTTAAAAATTGCACACGTGGCCAGGCATGGTGGCCCACGACTGTGATCCAAGTGGTTCCAGAGGCTGAGGCAGGAGGAACACAGGTTTGAATCCAGCCTCAGCAATTTAGAGAATCTGTAGGCAACCTAGTGACACCCTATCTCAAAAATAAAGAGGGCTGGGGATGTGGTTCAGTGGTTAGGCACCCTTGGGTTCAATTCCTGGTACAAAAAAAAAAAAAAAAAAATTGTGACACAAGGCAAGCACCAGGCATCTCCAGCCTGTTTTACCATCAGACACAGGAGCTGAGGGCTCTGTGAGGACTTGTGTGATGTTAATAAACCTGATTTTCTAAAAGAAATTGACTAATTTCATGCATCATACAATGTGCTATGTACAGACCACAATTAATATCAAATTGTTATTAATTGTTCAAAAGTTTAAGTCAGGAACTGAATGTCTAATAATTTGGGGGTTTGGTTATTGGTTTTGTTGAACCCAGGTGCACTCAACCACTGAGGCACATTCCCAGCCCTTTTTTTTTTTTTTAATCTAGAAACAGGGTCTCACTGAGTTGCTTAGAGCCTTGCTAAATTGCTAAGGCTGGGTTTGAATTCCCAATATTCCTGTCTCAGCCTTTCAAGCCACTGGGATTAGAGGCATGCACCTCCACACCTGGCAAGATAGATTTTTCACGTGTAGTCAATACAAGACAAGGAATGCTGAGACAGTTGGACCTATTTCTAGTTTTACTATAATTTTTAACTATTTACTTTAACCTCATTTGGAATAAGTAATCGATTAATATGGCTCAAATTCAAAAAGTGCACACAAAAAATAAAAATCTGGGCGGGTGCTGGCAGTGGCTCATTCCAGTAAACCCCACTATTCAGCATACAGGAGAAGCTTGAGCAACTCACAGAGACAATGTCTCAAAATAAAAATTCAAGTTAGGAATGGTGGTGCACGCCTGTAATCCAGACATCCCAAAAGTTGAGGCAGGAGGGTAAGCTAAAGGCCAGCCTCAGCCAGGCTAAGCAAGTAAGATCCTGTCTCAAAATTTAAAAAAAAAAAAAAAAAAAAAACTAGGGGGATGAGAGGATTAAATGAACTCTAGATAGGACAAAGGGGGAAAGGGGAGGGAGGGGAAGAGAGGGAGCTTAGAGGTAGGAAGGAATGCTATGGTCATCATTTCCCCAAGTATAAGTATGAAGACATGAAGGATGTGACTCTACTTTGTGTACAACCAGAAATACGAAAAATTGTGCTCAATATATAATATGAATTGTATGCATTCTGCTGTCATATATAACAAATTAAAAGTTTAAAAATTAAAAAATAAATAAAAAGAGCTTAAGGATCTATCTCAATGTTGAGAAGCCTCTGGGTTCAACTCCCAATACCTAAATAAATAAATAAATAAAATTAAAAAGAACTATGGGGGGGGAGGGACTTAGTAGAGCACTTTCGGTTCAATCCCCAGCTCTGCAATTTTTAGGGTCCTGTTCCTTGCTCATGTCTTCCAGAATGAGCCTATATAAAAAATAAGGATGAGCCTTTGCCTCTCCCATACACTACTCCCCCAACTCTCATTAGCTCTAGCAACCTCTCTCCCTAGACATTAAACAATGTTAACACTTTGATATCTCTGCAGAAGCATCTCTGTGCACATACAGCACAAGCAAACGGCACATATAACCTTGAACTATCTTACACCAATGTCTGCATTTTACATTCTTGAGAAAGTTAGCTTCCTTTTGGCTAAAAGAAAGCGATAAAACCCTGGTGGGGTGGATGACTGCCAAGAGTTGTGAAAACTGGGTAAATCTGATCCTTGCACGGAGTTAGCAGTCAGTAAGGGAAATTTCCCTTTACTCCCCTTAAACACGTAGGAGGTTCAGGGGTCTTCCAGGTGTCTCAGGGTCACTCTGGCGCTTGTTAAGTCGGATTCTCAGGCGTACCCACCCGCACCCCCGTAGTTTAAAACTCAGAAGGTCCAGGTATCTCTGTTCTCAAACAGCTTCCTCATGCTGCAGATGTCGCCCGCCAGAGGGCCACTTACAACCTCGAGGTGGAAACTTGGATGCCCGAGATTCCCCCGCAGGCTGCACCCCCTGACACTCAACTCTGCTTCGGTGTGCTCACGTCCGGGGCAGCTGTGAAAGTTTCTAAGGTAAAGCACACAGACGGGCCTAGCCCACGACAAAAGCTCCAGAAACGACACTGCCCAAGGGCTCCACGAGAAAGGGGAACAGACCAGCTAAGAACGCAGGGCGCAAGCCAAAGCCCGAAAAGGGCGGCCTCGCGAGGGAGGGGCCGGACTCCCGAAGCTGCGCCACCGCCGCCGCATTCCCGTAACACCGCCCACGCACGTCGCCTCCCGCCCCATCCGACAGATGCACTTTACAGCTTAAGCTAAAATTTGTATAATGCTGCAGGTGCCCCTTGTCGCCTCGCTGCCCCTGACTGAAAAATGTTCACAGACATGGCACAGGGGCCACCCAGTCTCTGGAGGCGTTGTGTGATGCGCGGGGGATGGCAACGAAGAGCGGACGTGCAGCGATCAAGGAAGGAAATGGCGGAAACCCCGGGCGAGGCAGGGTGGGGCCCTAGCCCCGCAGCCGGCCACCAGGGGGCAGACGCGCGTCTGCGAGCCTTGGCCGGCTGGAACCGGTCTGACCGGAAGTTGGGGCGTGTCCTTCTCTTCCGCGGCGATGGGCCACGTGGCTGGGAGAGACTGGAGAAAACAACAAGATGGTGGCGGGGGCGGGTCCACAAGGAGCTCTTGTGGTAGAGCCCCTTACAAGATGGTGTTCCAGGGGTAGAGGGGGAGGAGTTGGTGGGTATGCGGGTTGGAGAGTCATCAGTTAGTCCTTGGAGGCGGCCATTTCCAACTTGGGTAGGAAAAGCTGCGCGAGGCTAAGTGCCCTCCGCCTGGTCCGAGCTTGCGGGCTGGCTCTAAGCACCTGCTGAGTCACCGCGTTCGCTCGAAACCGCCGCCTGCTTCCCCCCCCCCGCCCCCACCCCCGGTCATTTTTGGTCCCTGAGAATGTGGATGGCTGACACGTCTTCCTGGGGGCGTTTTGTTTTGTTTTCAGAGGGAGGGATTAGATTGCCGCAAAATAGAGCAGGGCGAGTCCTCCGCCTGGGAGCGAATCGAAATGCTTTGTCCCTTCTCTTTGCAGCAGTTTTATTACTGTTTCCTGCCTTTGATCAAAGGGTTTGGAGCTACCCCCTCCAAACGAAGGGAAAGACGTCAGTGTTTCCACCCTGTCCAAATATTGTTGGAATTTTGTTTAACTTGTGGACAGGTACCCTGTGTCCACGAGTGTGTCAGAGTTCAAATTTCGTTATTCTATATCAACCACTCGACCATTTTTGCAGAAAAGAAAATTTTAAATGTCAGTTGCTGTGTGCAATAAAATGCAGTAAAAAAGCAAAATCGTCCAGTGTTCTTGGCGGTTGGAAACAAGCCTCAGCTTCCTCATCATGTTGGACCTTATTCCTAGGCACCGTTTTGTTTTACATGAGTTTAGAAATGCAAAGGAGTGTAGGCTTAGAATAAAGAAGACATTTATCTTAGAATTAGGATTCGAAAAATAAAATAGAATTCGGATTCTGTGCCGTTCTTGTTAATTTGTGAGGCATATCTCTGAAGTAATGTGACATTTTTTTTTTTTAATAACACTTGCCTCCCAAAGATTTGGGAGATTTAATCAACACAAAATTTTTAAAGTATGAGGGCATACTGCAGTGATAGCTTATTAAAGACATTACAGACATTCATGAAGGATCCTTCAGGGTTTCGTCAGTCTCTAGGGATGAATACTTTTGCCATAATCAAAACTGCACTGGGCTGGGCGAGGTGACGCAGGCCTGTAATCCCAGTGACTAGAGAGGCTGAGGCATGAGGATCACAAATTTCAGGACAGCCTGAGCAATTTTGGTAAGGCCCTAAACAATTTAGTGAGAACCTGTCTCAAAAAATTAAAAGGGCTGGTGAAACGGCTGCAATTAAGAGCCCCTGGGTCCAATCCCCAGTTTAAAAAAAGAAGAAGCATTGTTATATGATGGACTAAGAATGAATGGTATGATGAAGGGCAGTCAACTCTTCCCCGCCCCCAAGGTATAAATGTGCATTTTTCACCCAAGCAGAGGTTTGAGAGATTTGCAGCCTTTCCTCTTTGGTTTGGGGTTGTTTTTGTTTTCCTACTAAACAGTGGAGCCACTCCTTTGGGTACCATGCCCTCTGAGGCTTCACTTCAGACTGGTTGGTTCATCAACTGGAGTTTCTAAGGGATCTTTAGAGAGGTCTGGAATCTTTCCTACCCTCATGCTGAGAAAAGAATGCAGCTTTCCACCAGTGGTGACCCATGCCTGTAATACCAGCAGCAGGGGAGGCTGAGGCAGGAGAAGGATGGAAAGTTGGAAGCCAGCAATTTAGCCAGGCCCTAAGCAACTCAGTGAGACCCTGTCTCTAAATAAAATACAAAAAAGGCTGGGGATGTGGCCCAGTGGTTAAGTGCCTCTGGGTTCAATCCCCAGTACCAAAAATAAAAGAAAAAAAAAACATGCAGCTTCCTTTATAACTTTTACTTTAAATGAGGCTGGACTTTTGAGTCACTGTATTTTCCAGTGATTACCTCTGTGACTGTGAGTGGGGGATTTTGTACATTGGGTTTAGTTAGAATCTTGGGCAACTTTTTCTGAAAATGCCAGTGATATATAGGGGCACTAGATGTTCATCTCCAGAATTTCATTAGCACAGGCTGTCTGTTAAAAGGAGAAAATGGGCCATTGCAGTATTGCACTCCTGTAATCCCAGCAACTCATAATCCCAGAGATTTGGGAGGCTGAGTTAGGAGAATCACAAGTTCCTGTCCAGCTGGGCAAATGAGTGAGACCCTTACTCAAAGTAAAAAAAAGAGTTCAGGATTTAGCTTAGTGTGGGTTCAATCCCCAGTACCAAAAGTGGGGGCAGGGGGGTGCACTTTTTTTTTTTTTAGAGAGAGAGAAGAGAGAGAATTTTTTAATATTTATTTTTCAGTTTTTGGTGGACACACATCTTTATTTTATTTTTATTTATTTTTTTTAAAGAGAAAAGAGAATTTTTTAATATTTATTTTTCAGTTTTCGGTGGGCACATCTTTTTTAAAATATTTATTTTTAGTCATACACAATACCTTTATTTTGTTTATATATTTGTATGTGGTGCTGAGGATCGAACCCAGGGCCTTGCATATGCTAGGCAAGCACTCAATTGCTGAGCCACAACCCCAGCCCACAACATCTTTATTTTATGTGGTGCTGAGGTTCGAACCCAGCGCCCCACGTATGCCAGGCGAGCGCACTACCGCTTGAGCCACATCCCCAGCCTGAGAATGCATTTTAGATTCTTAAATAAAATATATTTTATTGGGGCTGGGGATGTGGCTCAAGCGGTAGCGCGCTCGCCTGGCATGCGTGCGGCCTGGGTTCGATCCTCAGCACCACATACAAACAAAGATGTTGTGTCTGCCGAAGACTAAAAAATAAATATTGAAATTCTCTCTCTCTTTAAAAAAAAAAAAAATATATATATATATATATATATATATATATATATATATATATATATATTATTATAGAAAATTTAGTTTAAAAAAAGAAAAGAAAACCAGATATATTAAAGAAAACTAAAAGCAACCATATTCTAATAATTCAGAGATACTTGGCCTTCATTGTAGATTTAGTTTTGAGAATTCATGCCACATGTACATTTGGTACCTACTTTCCTTAACTTTTTAGAATATTTTGTCAAGGGCTGGGTTTTAGCTTTGTGTGCCTCTGGGTTCAATCCCTAGCACCGAGAAAATGAAAAAGAAAAAAAAAAGTTTTATTTAATATTCCTAAAGCAAATTATGCTCCAAACACAAAATATACAAAGGAAAAAGCACCCAAAATGCCACTACTAGGAATTAACCACTATTAAAAAAATGATTAGCCCATCCATATGTCCTTAAAATACAATACATAATTTTAGAACCCAAATTTTGTGTTTAGTCACATATAATGTACATCTTCGTATGTCAACAAGAATCTTTATGGGGCTGGGGTTGTGGCTCAGAGGCCTAACGTGTGGTGTGAGGCACTGGGTTGGATCCTCAGCACCACATACATATAAAATAAAGATATTGGGCTGGGGATATAGCTCAGTTGGTAGAGTGCTTTCCTTGCATGCACAAGGCCCTGGGTTCGATCCCCAGCACCAAAAAATAAAATAAAGATATTGTGTCTACCTATAACTAAAAAATAAATATTTTTTTAAAAAGAAACTTCATGATTTTTAGAAATAGCACATCAATATATCATAATTAACCATTAAATATTCTCTTACTATTAGATACCAAATTTTCCATTTTTCACTCTTATAAAGTTTACATGAACACTCAGTACAAAAGTTTTTAACATGTTTCTATAAAAAAAGTTTACAAGAAATCTGAATTTTTATAGATTCTTTGGTATATTTTGCTTTTTCCATATTATTTAATTATGGAAACTTCTAACTGGAGCCTTCTAATAATTACAAATCAGCAATCCATCTTAGGTCCAATTCTACCCAATTTTGATTGCCAATACTCTTCTAAAAAAATCAATATTGTTGTTTTTGAAAATTGTAAATTATCTATTCTTGTTGCACTGTTTTGTTGTTGTTGTTTGTTTTGTTTTTAGTCGTTGGTGGACCTTTATTTAATTTATTTGTTTATATGTGGTGCTGAGAATTGAACCTAGTGCCTCACTCACATGCTAGGCAAATGCTCTACCACTGAACCACAACCCCAGCCCTTGTTGCACTATTTTTTTATGTGGATGTATATGTTCAATAAGTATCAGACATAGATGTTAACTCAAGTATTTTTAAAAGACTCTTTATTGTTCAGTCTATTAACAATACAGAACCTCTTTTCCTTTTAACTATTTCATTTATATGTAGATGTGATTGTATATCATGTTTATTGCTGTATATCTGTAGAATGAGACTGTTTAGTAGCTTTGCAAAGATTTACTTGTAGATTTTTTTTAAAAAAAGCTTTCCTTTCAATGTTCATCATGTATGTAAACTGAAATTATGCAAATGTAAATAAATAATAGTCATTATTATTCTGTAATAGTTTTCCTTTTAGTGTCAAACCCCAAATGCAAAGATTTATCTCTTGCTCTACAATATTAGAGGCCAATTCAAAATCTTCATGTAAGGAGCTGGGGTTGTGGCTCAGTGGTAGAGTGCTGACCTCACCTCACACGTGCAAGGTCCTGGGTTTGATCCTCAGCACCACATATAAATAAATAAGTAAAGTTATTGTGTACAACTACAAAATTTTTTTTTAAAAATCTACAAGTAAATCTTTGCAAAGCTACTAAACAGTCTCATTCTACAGATATATAGCAATAAACATGAGAAGATTTTTTTCCAGCTATACCAGCACTGTACAGCACTCTTTAGGTTGTCTCACATCTGAGATTAAAATCTGTCACCAGAGATTCACTGTCATCCTTTCAAAACAGCTTTAGGTTTGTTTGTCTTTTCATTCAGATTTCATAACTGATATCCAAGACATAAAATAGATGAATATTTTACATTTCAGGTTTTTTAAGGGAAAATTGACTTTAAACAGCTCTTGGAAGCTATACCTCTTGGAAGCCTATCTCCTAGGTACTTAAGTTCAATATCTGCTACTGATATAAATGATGTTGTGGGCAAAGGAGAAGAAAAAGTATTTTCAAAGGACCTTGAAAATATCATTTTCTTTTTTTTAATTATTTGTTTTAATTAGTTACACATGACAGTACAATGACAAAAAATATATATCATTTTCTTTTAGGTCAGGTTTTGCCCAACCATTAAAAGAAAAGGTCTTGTTAAAAAAAAAAAAAAGTGGCTCAGTCTAGAGCACTTGTCTTGCACATGAGAGGCACTGAGTTCGATTCTCAGCACCACATAAAATAATAAGTAAAATAAAAGTACTTTGTCCATCTACAACTAATAAAAAAAATGTATTAAAAGAAAAGAAAAAAAAAAAAAAAAGAGGTGAAGTGGCACTGTCTTTCTCAACTGAAAAATCTTAACTGGGCCTTACCAGAAATCTTCACCATGGCTGATTTTAGGACTTTCAGCTAAAGAGTCTCTGTGAAAGAGTCCAGTGTAGATAGAGTTCGTGTTGCCCTGTTTACTTGGCCACTGGCCGAAAAGATACCAGCACTCCAGGTGCTGGACACCCCCTTACTAGTTTTCACAAACGTATCCAGTATAGTATTTTGAAGAAATGTGCAAACAAGGCCTCTGGCCTTGAGCTGGGACTTCACAGAGATGTCTACATTTTTAAGATAAGTTACAAATGGGCTCCCTGGTAACAGCTGGCAGGGGGAGGAAAGAAAGGGGAGAAGAAGCTTTCCCCTTCTCAGGTGTTGTCCTTGAAGAGTTAACTTGCCCAGAACAGTGAAAGAAAAAGCTGCTTTTATGTGAACTTCTGCAGACTGTGAACTTCTGAGCCCCTCCCCTTACATGCTGGGTATAAAACTCTGAAACTCCCTGAACTTGGGGTTCAGGGGATTGATTGATTACAGCAAAGGCTGTACCCTCTGAACCTGGCTGCAGCCAAATAAAACTGTTTCCTGCTATCTTAGGTGCCTTGCCTTGTTTGTCCCTACAACAGAGGAGGGAGAGAAAAGAAAAGGTCTTGTAGATTTGTCCCTTATCTCAGCCCTGCCAGAAATGAAAGAGGCAATCTTTAGGTTGTCTCATATCCTGCACTTCAGACCTCAAAGTCTTGGCTGGTAAATTGGCAAGTCTGGGGCACATTCCAGCAGGGTCAGGGCTCACAATCTTACCTCTAGTCTC
Organism: Marmota flaviventris; assembly: GCF_047511675.1. Classification (NCBI taxonomy): domain Eukaryota; kingdom Metazoa; phylum Chordata; class Mammalia; order Rodentia; family Sciuridae; genus Marmota; species Marmota flaviventris. The sequence continues at coordinate 142,981,750 of NC_092499.1, forward strand.
CCCAGATCTCTCCCTCCTCCCCATACCATATAGTCCTACAGCCTTGCCCCTGGTTCTCTGAAGGCCCTGTGGAGCTGTGGTTAAGCATGGGGACAGGGCTAGGGGTGTGACTCATCGGTAGAATCCTTGCCTTTGCATGCATGAAGCCCTGAGTTCTATCCTCAATGTCATGAAAACAACAACAACAAATGGGGCTTAAGAGTCAGAAAAAGCCAGCGTTGCTTTCTAGCTCTACCAGCTCTACCTTTAAATCATATGACTTCTGACAAGTCAGTGTCTGGGCTTCAGATTCTTTGTAAAATGGTGAAATTTCTTTCTTTGTCATGAGGATTAGATGATGAACAGTATCGAGTGCTTAGCAAAATGCCTGACATAATAAGTTTTTAATAGATAGTAATGATTGTTCTTTGTTTATGCTTTAATTATTTATTTGCAGAACTGGGGATTGAACCCAGGGCCGCCTGTTTGCTAGACATGTGCTCTACCACTGGGATACAAGTCCTTTTTATTTTGATACAGGGTCTCACTAAATTTCCAAGGGAGCCTCAAATTTGGAATTCTCCTGTCTCAACCTCCCAAGTATCTGGGATCATAGGTGTGTGCCACCGCGGCTAGTTGATAGTAGTGGTTATTAACCTTTTGCTTCCTTAATCCTTTGGCCCTAAGTGCCTCCTTTACCTTTGGTCAGTTGCCTCCTAACTGGTTTCCAGTCTCTGGTTTAGTTCCCTGAGCTGCTTTCTGTTCCTTCTGTCAGTCTCCCCTTTAAACATACTCCTTGTTCTCTTATCTGCTTGGTAAACTTCTACCTATCTCATCAAAACTCAACTCAAACCTTACTATTCTGATAATGAAAGTGTAAACTTATATAAAACCTTTGAAGAGGAATTTTACCACCAGCAAAAATTTAAATTCAAGCCAGGCATGGTGGTGCATGCCTGTAATCCTAGCAGCTCAGGAGGCTGAGGCAGGAGGATCATAAGTTCAAATCCAGCCTCAGCAATTTAGCAAGGCCCTAAACAACTTAAGAAGATCCTGTCTCAAAATAAAAAGGGCTGGGGATATGGATGAGTGTTTAAGGACCCCTGAATTCAATCCCCAATACCCTAAATCAATAAGAGAGAAAGAAAAAATATAATTATATTAGTTAGATGGTTGTCGTTGCCTCTGATGGACAACCAATGGTTTGGGTGAGGAAAGATTTGCTCTTCACTGTATTATTTTGTATTTCTGGGGAAAATGTCTAACCATTTGCATAAAGTATTTATTTATTGTTTAAGGGGCTGGGATTGTGGCTCAGTGGTAGAGTGCTCGCCTAGCATGGGCGGGACCCAGGTTCGATCCTCAGCACCACCTAAAAATAAAGGCATTGTCTTGTGTTCATCTATACCTAAAAAAATAAATATTAAAAAAAAATAATCATCCCCTATACAAAAACAACCCCCTCCCAAAAAACCTGTACATATCTAAATTCCAGCATCTCCTCCCATGGGGGTTTTGGCTGGCCCTCCTTTCTCCTCCTTGTACTCTCAGAATCCCCATGGCCTTTGTGGTGGTGCAGGCCTGTAATTCCAGCAGCTCAGGAGGCAGGAGGATCACAAATTCAAAGCCAGCCTTAGCAACTTAAGTGAGACCCTGTCTTAAAATTAAAAAAATAAATAAATAAATGAAAGGACTGGGGATGTAGCTCACTGCACAGTGTTCTGGGTTCAAGTCCCCATAACGAAAGAAAAAAAAAAAAACACTGAAAATGTCTCTTACTGGTCTCTCCCATTTTCCCTATCCTTGTCCACGCAAGAGTGTGGCTCTGTAGACTGGCCTTTATAATATGACCCCATCCTATATTATCAGATGTCTCCAGCAAACTTCTACCTTTCACTTTTCACTGTTTTTGCAGTTGATGGTTGTTTTGTCTTGTTTTCTTTTTCAAAATTTCTTCAAACTCTTCTTGCCTTTGCATGTGCAGTTCGCTCTGTGAGTGTCCTTCCCAACTTCTCTGCCAGCTTAGTCTCCTTTGAGACTAGCTCATCAAAGTCCCTTTCTGTCCCCACTCCCAACCTTAGTCGGATCAGGTCAATTTGATCGCCCCGTGGCTCTCTGAGCAAACTGAGTGATCACATATAATTTATGACAATTTATCACTTTACATGTTAGTTCACAAGATGAAAGTGAAGTGCCCTTGTTCAAGGACAAGGATTTTTACTTTATCATAACTCTTCTCAGAACTTATGCCTGGCACATAACAGGCACTCAATAAATAATTGTTGCATGAATGGATGAACGAACAAGTTAATAGTAAGTGCATGTAATATTTTGCTGCGCTGCACTTGGAAGCCATCCACTATTTATTGGGGGCAACATACCTGTGTGCTGTGTTTGTCACATTCACTTCTCAGCTTGGAACCTTGAACTGGAAGCTTTTTGGTATTTGCCACTCTAAGGTTGATGGAAAACCATAATTATAGGTGCCTTCTCTAAGCCCTCAAAGTAGGATTTCCACATTTTACAAATATAAATACAAGTTGCCCAGTTAAATTTGAATTTCAGATAACAAGCAATATTTTTAGCATGAGAATTTCCCAATACTAATTATACTGAAAATTATTTGTTGTTTACCAGAAATTCAAATTTGACACTGTTTTATTGGCAATACTACCTAAAGGCTGAATTTCCAAACCATGTCTTCCTGCATTCAGACTCAGAAATTCTTCTTATAAAATTCTGGGAACAGTGCAATTTATCATCTTTATTACATAGATATCAAAGTCTCTCAACTCTGCTTGCTAATTTTTTTTATTTTTTATTTTTTTGTTTATTTATTTTTTGCCTTACTAGGGATTGTACCCAGAAGCTTTCTACAACGTAGCTATACCCTACCTCTTTGGTTTTGCTTTGTGTATTTAATTTTGTTTTGAGACCAAGTCTCATAAAATTGCAAAGACTGAGCTCAAATTTGTGATCCTCCTGTCTCACAGATAATACAGGTATGTGCCACTGCACCCAGCTGCTTGGTAATTTTTTTTTTTTTAGTACCATGGATTGATCTCAGGGGCACTCAACCACTGAACCACATCCCCAACCCTTTTAATTATTTTTCTTTTTATTTAGAGACAGGGTCTCACTAAGTTGCTTAGGACCTCACTAAATTGCTGAGTCTGGATTTGTACTTGGGATCCTCTTGCCTCAGCTTCCCCTTCACTGAGATTACAGGCATGCACCACCATACCCAACTGCTTGCTAAAATTTTTAACATATATTTAAGCATTTTGCTCTCTTTGAATATTCTTTTATTATATTTTAAACATCAGAGTTAGATTCTGAATTATAGTAATTTGGTCTGTTAGTACTTAACAGAATTGGGTTTGAGAAGGAGGATTCCAGTAAGTTCATCTGAATTGTCTGTTTATTTTTATTATTATTTTTTTCTATCTCTATTCTCCCAGGATGAGAGGCTATTCTGGGCTATTAGGAACCCTACAGACCTATAAAATGCCCCTCCCCTGCAGAGGAAAAATGATAAGAATACATACCACTAAATGCAATACCTAGCTCAGCAGCCATTGCCTAATACTGGAGACTAAGCTTTGCACAAGATGACTGCTTAGAAGTTAGAAACACCATCTTATGTGAAAGGAGGCGTTTTCATCTTTGGGGGTATTTTTTTTTTTTTTAGCAAATGTAGGCCAAAAAAAAAAAAAAAAAAAATGCAGGCACCAACTGCTGCCTGTATTTTTGTTTCAAAGGCACAGTTAACATTCCCCTGAAGCTACAAACAGGGTGACGGTTCTGCACACTTTTTGTTACCCGTAATTAATTTTCCCTAGGGTTCTAGAAAGTGTATGTGTGTGTGTGTGTGTGTGTATGTGTGTGTGTATATATATATATATATATATTCCCTTCTTTAACATCCAAACTTGAAAATCACAGGCTAGACACTGTTTAGGCACGGTCCTAGGTGTCTAAACACATGCAAAATATTTGCTTAGTACTCAAATAACACAGCCCTGCATTCTGAAAATTATCAAGCAAACGTCAGAACTTACTAAGTGGCAATTGGAATTTCAGAGAATTTACATTAGGGAGGAAAAAAGGAGGTTTAGCGAAGAGATGTAATGTGGCTTAATGTGGCTGAGAAGCATGGGGAAATATGGCCTAGTCCGGGAATGGAAAGTCAGTTTGCTAAGGTCATGATAAAACTATAACATCACCTCCAAATTCCATGAGAATCCATCCTGAAACCGAGGATGCAGAATACAGGAGACGATGGGTATGCCTGATGGCTGTTTACAAGATACATTTACCATCAGAGGAGGAACGGAGCGAAGGACGATCTTTCATCTTTGGAAATGTATCAAGACATTTACTTCTGGGAGACAGATATTTCTTTTTTATTTTATTTCAAGGAGGGCTTCCAGTAAATTTTGTTTGGTAAGGAGATTAATTCCAAAACAACGAAGTGCAGTGAAATACATCCTGGATGCTAGCTCACATTGCAAACATTCAGAACACTGGGTTATTTGTTCTTTTAGAAAAGTAAAACAGCAAAAACTACCGTTTAACTTGTAAATCATAAAAATTTCCAACTTGAAGCAAGTTCTTTTTAACTACTAAGGGGAGAAAAAAAATTATGGATTTATCCTACTGTAAAAATTAATTCATTAGGAAAAAATAAGTTTTCTGATTCTGCTCTACTTGTTAAGTTTATGCTTTTTTTTTTTTTGATACCTTTTAGTATGCTTAAATTTGTCAATCCATCTGTCAAAATGAATTTTCTTTCCTCAAAATCCATTCATTCTCACCCTGTTGCAGTGTGAAATGTTCCTTTTGTCTCCTTCCTGTGCTCAGCTGCTGTCTTTTCTGCACCAGAATTGACATTTTGGGTTCTTTTGGGGTTTTTTTGTTTTGTTTTTTTTTTGTTGTTGTTTGTTTTTCTTAACTTTTTTTTTTTTAAGTAAGCCTGTGCATTCCAACACTATTTGCTGTTATAGATTAGAGCTGCCCTGGAAACCGACTTCTAAGTGAAATTTATTTCCTCTAGGAAGATAAATGGTTGACTCGGCTTTGCCTTTTGGTTTCCCAGGAGCTGCACACAAGAGCGAGCACACGGGCCTTGCGCAGGAAACGTTCCGGCTCCTTTAAGAGGAATCCGCGGTAATTTTCCACTGCCGCAGTCAGCCCAGCCAACGCAGCAGGCGGTGGAGCGCGGCAGACTGCGGCTGCGCGGTGCGGCGCGCCTCTGTTGCCTAGATACCACCTCCCCCGCCCCCATAGCCCAGAGTTTTGTTTTCAAGATGGCCTCGAAGTTCTGTTTTAGTAGGCCAGGAACAAAGCCAGTAGCACGCCATTGAGCTTAGCAGAAAGCAAGAATTGTGTGGCTGGCCTGAAGTGTGCTCAGTGTCAATATTTACTTAGTATTATAACATTACAAAAGTCCTTTCAGTTATGTTCTGTTTGGGAGAAAATTCAGGGGTGTGCCCCAACGTGTGTTAGCCATGATCTCAGCCTTTGCGTGACAGGGCTTTGGGCTTCAAATTTGTGATAACTTTGGGTGTTTTTTTTTTGTTGTTGTTGTTGTTGTTGTTGTTACCAGGGATTGAACTCAGGGGCACTTGACCACTGAGCTACATCCCCAGCCCTATTTTGTATTTTACTTAGAGATAGGGTCTCACTGAGTTGCTTAGCACCTCGCTTTTGCTGAGGCTGGCTTTGAATTCTTGATCCTCCTGCCTCAACCTCCCTAGCTGCTGGGATTACAGGTGTGCACCACCATGCCCAGCCGTCTTTTCTTTTGATAAGAACTTTGGTTTTTCTTGTTCAAAAAAGAAGTCTTGAGAGCTGGGCGCGGTAGCGCATGCTTGTAATCCCAGCAGCTAAGGAGGCTGAGACAGGAAGATCAAGAATTCAAAGCCAGCCTCAGCAACAGCGAGGGGCAAAGCAACTCAGTGAGACCCTGACTCTGAATAAAATAAAAAAAAAAAAAATAGGGACGGCACTGGGGCTCAGTGGTTGAGTACCCCTGAGTTCAATCCTCAGTACCAAAAAGAAATCTTGAGATTTAACCTGGGTTATGTTTATAGAAAATAATATAATTAACACGGAGTTCAGTCAGTTTAATGGTGCCCTGGTCGTGTACACCCACCTTTTAAAAATACCTGTTGATTTTTCTTTTTCTTGAAAGATAGTTTATACCCAGATATGATCTTATTGTACTATTCTAGTTACTATTAGGTTGCTTATTCCTTTGAGGATACGAACCATGAGAGAGACAGACACTGGGGATTGAAACCAGGGATGCTCTAACCCTGAGCTATATCCCCAGCCTTTTCTTCTTTCTTTTTAAAATTTTGAACCAGGGTCTTACTAAATTGCTGAGAGTGGTTTCCAGTTTGCATTCTCCTTGTCTCAGCCTTCCCCAGTCACTGGGATTACAGGCCTACTCTATTGTGCTCCGTGGAAGTTTGTTTTCATTTTTATATCCCAGATGAGTTTCTGCTTGTAAGAAACCACAAATAATGTTAATAAATATACTAATTAATATCTTCTACGGTTTTTGACTCTGTCAAACACTGTGCTATAGAGACCTGGTTTTCCCCCATTCTGTCTATAAGATAGAAAACCAGGAGATAAAGTAATTGCCTTAAATACTACAGCTAGTAAGCAGTGGAACCAGCCGACTGAGGGCTCCCATGTAAGGCTGCCATTGTTCTATACTGTACTGCCTCTCTAAATATTGCAGGGAGTACATGATGTCTTAAGTGCAGCACTTTCAGTGAGGCATGTAAAAGTATATTTACCTATGATATGCCCCTCTTTGTATACAGAATTTTGTTGAAAACAGACTTTTTAGGTATCAGTGGTAAAAGTATGTGAAAACATCTCCTGAGTTTAGCTCAGTGGTGCCCACTTATAATTCCAGCTTCTCAGGAGGCCGAGGCAGGAAGATCTAAAGTTCGAGGCCAGCCTGCCAGCCTGGACAATTTATCAAGACCCTTACACAAAATAAAATGAAAAGAATAGGCGATGTAGCTCAGTGGTAGAGCTACTTGCCTAGGAGCTCTGGGTCCAATCTTCAGTACCACAGAGGCAGCAGTGGTGGTGCTGGGTGAATCTCTCTGATGTAGCTTAGTGGTGCCCTTGGGTTCAATCCCCAGTACAACAAAACAAAACAAATAAACCTTCTGCCAACCTCAAAAGCCTCTCCACAAAGTAAAACAAAACAGATTTTTTTGTTTGTTTTTGTTTTTTAAAATCAAGTAAGCACTAAGGCAACATGTGAGGCACACACTAGCCATCCAATTGCAAAGACAGAAACAAATCTCACACTTTCACATACCTAAGCATATCTATACTATTGCCACACACATTCTGGAGATAAACCATCAAATCCCCAAATAAGAGGACTTGACAGCACCATTTGTTCCCCACAATTCATTCAAATTCACCTGGTAGGGTGAGAGGGGGTGAAGGCTCAGTGGTAGAGTGCTTTCCTAGCATGCGCAAAGGTCTGGGTTCAATAATCCCCAGTACTGGGCAGGGGGTGGGGGGATCACCTGGTAATTGGTAGCTGGTGTTTTACATTAGGTAATTAGCTTTACACAAAGGAAACATAAACATTTTTATAACAGAAGTTAGGTTTGTAATTTAGGGCAAAGCACCCTTCTAAGTTAGGATCCTACCTCTCCTGAGAGCTGGGAAATAGGGACACCACCTTCCTGGTGATTACATTTCAAAGAGAAAGCCTCTGGGTCACTAAGATAGTCATCCCCAGATTGTAAAGCTGGCAGGGGGCTTATTTAGCCTTTAAAAAGATTTATATACTTCTCAAAGGGGAAGAGAAAGAATTACACTTAATTTTTTTTTTTTTTCTAAATGCTGAAAGGAAGAGTGGTAAGTTCCCCCCCCCCTCCTGCTTTCTGTATAAGGGACAGTTATTAGATTGTTGTTATTAATATAAATTTCCTGTAAAATACAAAGACCAGCTCTTCCAAACTCAAATTTGCACCTTGATGACCCACCCTTTCCATGGATGCAATAATGAATCAAATATTAGGAAGCCAGGAGAAGTGTATAACCAAAGGCTGAGGGTTAAATTCTCTATTTTGATTCACATTTTCACTTCTTGGTTTCTTTGAAACTAAACCTAATTTCTAGCAGATGCTGAAGTGAATTTGCATGCTGCACCAGACCACAAGAATGCATCTAAGAAATGCCAAACAGGGAAGGTTTTCAAAATTCTTCTGAGTTCAGTCTTCACTCTTTAGTCCTCCCACTTCACTTACAGACTCAGGATGCCTGACAAGGGGACCTCTTCTCCCCATCACATCCTGACCTTCAGACACCTTTGCTTTTGACATCCCACCTTATCATCTTTGCCAAAAGACTCAAGCCGTATGTTGTAGCAAATGCTGGTAATCTGCCTGGACCACCTCTCTCCACAGTTTTTGCTTGCTTGGCTCAACTAGCAAGACAGTTGAGCTGGATCCTTCCCTGACCCACCTCCCTGGTCACCCACCAACTGATTTGGTGTCTCCTGGGCTCTCAGATCACTTGGTAATTACTCCATTATAGCACACACATAGTTCTGTGTGTTTAGTCATGTTTAATTTTCTAGTTCATAAACTTTTTTTCATAGTCAAAGATCTTATATTGTTTAATCTTTGGGTTCTCAGTACTTTACAACAGGGTACATATATGAGTAGATCTGAGATTCTCTTTCACTCTCTTCCTTTAGGACTGGGGATTGTACCCAGGAGTACTTTACCACCAACCTATATTTCTGATCCTTTTAATTTTTATTTTGAGACAGGGCGTTGCTAACTTCCTAAAGGTCTTGCTAAATTGCTAAAGCAAGCCTTGAACTTGCAATCCTCTTGCCTCAGACCCACCACAGCTGGTAGATCTGAGATCTCAAACTGGTAACCCACAGGATTAGTCCAGCTTGCCATCTGTTTGATGTTTGATTGGCTCTTTTTAAACTTGAGTCCAATTTCAGCAACTGGATTTTAAGTCAAGGACTTCAGCTTCTCTTGATGAATAAGATATAACAACTCTAGGGCCTGTTTACACGTGGCAGCAGGCACCAGATACAGAGATAGAGCTGCCATTTTAAATGGGACACGAGCTCTCTGCTTTGTCACATCCTCTGCCATTCCCTACTGCTCCCGGATTGATACTTGGGATGAGGTGTCATTTATATTGAGTTTGCACAATATTTTTCTTGGAGAAAGAGAGAGAGAGAGAGAGAGAGAGAGAGAGAGAGAGAGAGAGAGAGAGAGAATAAGACTAAAGCATCTTTCAAGAATAATGGGTGGAAACCCATTTCTTACTGAAAATGAGGAACTGTCTCTGTGTATTAGGCATATAAAATGTGCATTTTCATTTTTCTTAAATTCATCTGCTTTGCTTATTATCTTCCTGCACTGTACAGATATTTGAGGTTTTGGCTTTAAGGCAGATACTCCAAAACTATTTGAGGAGCAGCAGTGGGTAGAAGGAAAAACAAGTTCACCAAATGGCTGATTCCAAACCTTCTACTTAAACAAATTTCCCATATTACCACCATTAGTCAAACCCTTCAATTTCACTCTGAACATCTTTTTTAATCTTTGGTGCATTTGGTTGGGTGTGCACACAATACTCAGATTCTTTTTTTTTTTTTTTTTTTTTTTTGTACCAGGGATTGAACTCAGGGACACTCAACCACTGAGCCACATCCCCAGCCCTATTTTGTATTTTATTGAGAGACAGGGTCTCACTGAGTTGCTTAGCACTTCACTTTTGCTGAGGCTGGCTCTGACCTCACAATCGTTCCGCCTCAGCCCCCAGGATTACAGGCGTGAACCACTGTGTCCAACTCAATACTCAGATTTTTATAGCCACAATTTTGGGCAAAATCAGTGCAGTAAGTTCATGTTTGCCTTTTGTTCCCAAGGATACCAAAGGAATAGAATGCATGGATTCAAAGCTCAGTTCACGCAGATAACTCAGTTTTTCATTGTTGGTCACAGCAATTTATGTGTATGTGTTAGATGTTTGTTGTGTAGAACCAAAACCTTTTTGCCCAATTTACAAGCCAGAAAATCATTAGTCCTGTTGCTATCAATACTTATCTAACCAAAATTACCATCTAAATAAATACTATCTTTCTAAACACCAGTGAGATAAGTAATACAGGTGCACATGCAAAGCAGAATATTAATTGACCAAAAAAAAAAAAAAAACCCAAAACAATGTCAGAAGTTACATTGTTTTTAATTTCAGAGATTTGTTTAATAAAGCTTTTTTTTTTTTCATTTTTTTATTATTAATTGATTTTTTTGGTACTGGGGATTGAACCCAGGTGTGCTCTACCACTAGGCTACATTCCCCATGCCTCTCCCCCATGTTTTTGAGACTGGATTTCACTGAGTTACCCAAGCTGCCCTGGAACATGCGACTCTCCTGCCTCAGCTTCCTGAGTTCCTGGCATGTGCTACTATGGCTGGTCAATCTTTTGTTTTCATCAAAGAATTTTTAAATTATGATTTCCCCCTAAATTCTCATAGCTTAGATTTACATTGTTTGAACAAGAGTCCTGTTTGAGACATGTGCAGTGGAGCACACCTATAATCCCAGCAGCTCGGGAGGCCAAAACAGGAGGATAGCAAGTTCAAAGCCAGCCTCAGCAAAAGCGAGACACCAAGCAACTCAGTGAGACTCTGTCTCTCAACAAAATAGGGCTGGGGATGTAGCTCAGTGGTTGAGTGCCTCTGAGTTCAATTCCCGGTACCAAAAATAAAATCTTGTGGTGAAGTAGTTCTTTCACTTGGAGAAAGAACTTTCAGCCATGTAAATCACCTTTACTTTCGACTTGAGAAAGCAAACCATCACTCACAAGAAAAGGATTTCAAGCAAAGTGAGAATCCTGAGAGCTTCCTTTCAATGAAAAGACGCAGTAGGGAGGAAGGGAAAGGAGCCTTACTGACCAAAAGAAAATGGAAATAAGGCATCTCTCTAAGAGCCTAGCAGCTGGCCAAAATTTAATTCTGGTTTCTAGACCATATTGCATATAGTAGGATTGTGTTCATTTTTTTTTTTTTTTTTTTTTTTTGGCACTGGGGTTTGAACCCAGGGGCACTTAATCACTGAGCCACATCCCAGCCCTTTATATTTTTTATTTTGAAACAGGGTCTCACTAAGTTGCTTAGGATCTCGCTAAATTGCTGAAGTTGGCTTCAAACTTAAGATCCTCCCGCCTCAGCCTCTAGAGTTGCTGGGATTAAGGCATGAGCCACTGTGATAGAAAGAACAAGGACTCGGGCAAATAAATTTTTAAATTATTATTTATTATTATTTTTAATATTGGGAATTGAACCAATGGTGCTTCTACCACTGAGTTAAATCCCCAGTCCTTTTTATATGTTAATTTGAGACAGGGTCTTGCTAAATTCCCCAGAATGTCCTCAAACTTGGGATCCGCCTGCCTCAGCCTTCTGAGTTGCTAGAATCACAAGCATGCACCAGTGTGCCTGGCTGGCAGATAGATTTGTTGTATATGATGAAAAAGAGAACCACACATTTACTGGTGGTCAGATGTGAGAAATTGAAGCTTTGAACATTGTCACTTCTGTAGGCATGCTGCAATAATTGTGTCCTACAAAAACAGAGTCATGTTTGATCTTTGGAGGTTTTCATTAGCTTCAAAAACGGTAATGCAAATATTTTGATACCTGATTTTATTTTAAAGATATTGGCAATCAAAGAAAGATATTCAATTTGCTAAATTATAGCATGAATTTGAAAGACAGGGAAATGTTTTTTGTTATTTTGAGTCTTTCTAATTCAGAATCAGCATGAATTTCCATTTATGGGGTAGAATAGATCCCTCTATCACATGAAACCAGCCAAAGCCAAATCAGTCTCCTGTTACTGCATAAATTTAAAGTCTGCATGAACTGACTGATATCAATTAAAATAAAGAAATCTGGCTGCCATTTTATTAAGCACCTTATTTAATCTCCATGTCCTGTGTCTACTCTCTTTTTCAATATCACTGTCCTTGTCCATATTCAAAGTCAGAGTGATGTAGAATCTATTTGGGGCTCTTCCTAATTTGATGAAGATAGTACTCTGCTGTAGGCTAACCTCCCAGACTTGAGTAAATAGCTGAGGTCTCAAATCCACACAGGACTTTTTTCTTTTTCTTTTCTTTTGCGTTTATTTCTTTTTTTCCCCCACAATTTTCTTTTTAATATTTTTTTTCTTTAAACACCTAAAACTGTGGGCAAATCAAAGGAAGAGGTCAAAGAAACGAGCATTTAAAGTGGGTCATATAAAACACCCTTGCAGAAAGGTAGTGAAATATCTTTTAAGAGTTGTGGTTTTCAGGCTTTTGGACTGAGATGCACTTAAGCAAGGGCAAAGATCCCTTTGGGCAGCAGGTATAGCTCTGTTAACCCATGTGAGGCTCTGGGTTCCATCCCCAGGCGAATAAAAAGATCCCATAGTCCAGGAATATCAATCAGTCATTTCTCTTGGAATATCAAAGTAGCTAAAAACAAGGAAGGACGCCCTCCCCAAGCCCTCAGTTGCGTTAAGGCATGATTATTAATCCACGGCTTTAGAAATAGGGATGTGGAAAATTCACTTATGGACTTTGACGCATACCTTACATTTACCTATGGGAAATTTATTGCTCAAAATTTTTATTTACACTAATGGTGACCAGACCACAGCTTTGGACAGACGAAGGGTTTAAACTAAGTTTACTTCGTTTTGTAGAATCGTGATACAAGCCATCAATAAAAGGCGCTTTGGGTCCCTTTCTGTTTGTAGACAGTAAATTTAAATCCTTTGTCCCCGCAGACCAGCTCAAAGGCAGTAACCTTGGCTACAGTTGCCACACAAGAAAATACACTCTCCAGATTCCCATTTCTATATTCAGTTTTAAAAAACTGGTTATGTTGAAAGGGGAAAAGAAAAGAAAAGAAAAAAAACAATTTTACTTTGCCTCGGTTATTGACACCGAAAAGCACTGCTCAGCCTGTTCGAAGGGGGAAACAATGAGTCATTCATGCTGTCGGCCCAGGTGGTGCATGAATTCCAGACAGAGGCGGCTGAGTTTAACCCCTGAAGGCCTCTCCCAGCAGAGCCGCAGTGCGCCTGCCGCGGGCTTCCAACACCCGCCCGGGGAAGCGGGCGGCCCCGAGCAGCCCGGGGCTGGGGAAGGAGTGCGGAGCCCTGTAACCAAGGCGTACCTCTGCAGTGCCAGTCCCCGGAGGCCTCGGGGCTGTTTGTCACCGTGTGATTGGCTCAGGAGAGGGGTGGAGAAATGAAAACACTGTGTCCAGGATATATTTAGTTGAAGTGCAGCTGGCAAAGCGCTTAAACAAGGGAGCTTTTGTCCTTGTGCCGAAGTGCTTTTCTTAACTCCGCCAGGGTGAGAAACTTAAGCCACGTATTGGAGTGGGTTTTTTTTTTTTTTTCTTCCCTCTCCTGGTAGATTTCCTTATTCTGAAAATGTAGAATTTTCTGGGGTGTGTTGTATAAAAGGAAACTGAGCAACTTTAACCCAGAACTCACACACACACACACAAATTTAAAGCACAAGCCTTGGTTGGAAGACACAGTTGAGAAAGTCCAATGATTTCTTAACTCACTAAAAGTTTGCATTTGGGCAATTAATTTTCTCTTGGTTCAAGCTGGAAATTGGGTATTTTCGAACGTCTGTACCTGAACTAATTTATGAAGTTAAAAACATAATTAAGTTTTATAAGCTGACAGAACCCTGTTTCACTTGAGTTGATTCACATTCTCCAGTAATGACAGATTTACTTCTGCGCTGATGAGCCCAGCTTCTTTGCCACAGATTACTGATGAGCCATGTAATGGCTCCTGTTCACGTCCTCCTGAGAAAACGGCTGGGAACTGCCACCTTGCTGCAAGGCTTTAAGACCAACATGTAAATGCTGTAGATTAGAGGCACATTGTCTATTATGAAGAAGTAATGTGGGAACTATTTTACATGAAAATCCCATTTGCAGTTATCAACCAAGGGCAGGGACTTCTAGACAAGAAGCTCATGCTTTTGGTGATACTGGGAAACTAGACTACATTAGTATTCTTAGAAGAAACAAAACCAATAGGAGGTATAAATTTCTATAAAGAGATTTATTTTCTGGAATTGACTTGTGATTGTGAAAAGTAACAAGTCCAAAATTTCCTGGGTATGCTAGCCGGCTAGAGACCCAGAAAAGAGCCAGTGTTGTCCTTCAAGCCCAAAAGACTTGTGCTGGTGGAATGCCTGAATTTCCCTCTGGCCTGGGGTGGGGGTGGGGGTGTTGTTCTATTTAGGCCTTTAAGTGATTGCATGAAGCTGACCCACATTATAAAGGGTAGTCTGCTTTACTACATAGTTCACCAATTTAAATGTTAGTGTCATCCAAAAACATCTTCACAGACACAATCAGGATAATGTTTGACCCAATATATAGACACTGTGGTCCAACACACAAAATTAATCATAACACAGACTAACAAACCTGTTTTGAAAAATGTGCTAGTCAAACAATAGGATTGCTTATAAGGTTGAAGACATTGTGATGATTTAAAAATGGGTAACACATGATCCCTGCCTTCAGGGATCTCTCTCCTGCCCCCTGCCCGCATCTTTCCATTCCTCTTGCTCCTTTCTGTGGAATCCTGCCTAGCAAACCCAGGCACTGTGCTGTGAAGAAGCCCTGGTCACATGAAACATCCATATACGGGTATTTCAGATGATGGCCCCCAGCCAACACCAACATCAACTTACTAGTCCTGTGAATGAACAGCCTCTGACGATTCCTCCAGCTTCACAGTCTTCCAGCTCTGCCCAGATGTGGCGGAGACTACCTTCTACTGTGCCCTGTCTCAACTTCTGACCCACAGAAACCATAAGAGATGAAAGAAAGAAATTAGTTGTATTTTAAGCCATTAAATACTCTTAAAGCACAATTCATGACAAATATAATACAATCATGGTCAACTTGACAAGAAACTACAAAACTGCTTCCAAAACAATTTTACCATTTTGCCCTTCTACCAACAGTCTTTGAGGATTCTAGATGTTTCACTCTACTAACACTTTGTATTGCCAATTCGTTCACATTTTAGCCTTTCTAGTAAATGTGGATTTGGTTCTCATTTGTATTTTCCTGATGACACCACACCTAAACTTTTTTTTTTTTTTTTGATGCCAAGGACTGAACTCAGGAGCACTTAATCACTGAGGCACATCCCCACTCCTTTTTTGTATTTTATTTAGAGACAGGGTCACACTGAGTTTCTTAGGAACTCAGTAAGTCGCTGAGGCTGGTTTTGAACTCTCAATCCTCCTGCCTCAGCCTCCCGAGCCACTGGGACAACAGGCATGCAACACAGCACCAGGCCAGCCACACCTAACCTTTAATCAGAAATATAATTTCTCACCAGGTGCGGTGGTACATGCCTGTACTCCCGGAGACTTGAAAGGCTGATGCAGGAGGATTGAGGGCCCAAAGCCAGCCTCAGCAAAAAGTGAGGTACTAAGCAACTCATTGACACCTTGTTTCTAAATAAAATACAAAATAGGGCTGGGGATGTGGCTCAGTGGCTGAGTGCCTCTGAGTTCAATCCCCAATACCCCCTCCCCCACCAAAAAAAAAGAAATATAATTTCTCAACTTAGAAACTAGTCTTATTTACCATAATATTTCCTAGTCACATTTCATAAATTCCTGCTCCTAATATTAGAAAGTTTGAACTTATACTTACCATTTATTATAACATAATTACTACTCAAATGAATCTGAAAGTATTGTTCATATTATCCATGTCATGATTTGGCAAGTTAGTTTGCAAGCCTCTGAAAGAGAGGAATAGAATCTGTCTATTCACAGATATGGGAATCGTATGTGTGTGTGGTACTGGGGATAGAAAACAGGGTTGCACATGTTAAGCAAGTGCTCTAGCACTTTTGATTTTATTTTAAGATAGGATCTTGATGAATTGCCCAGACTGGCCTCGCCTTGGAATCCTTCTCAGTCTTCCAAATTGCTGGGATCAGTTGTGGGAATCTTAATTGTAACCACACCATCACCTATTGTTAATTAGCATTACTGTTATTACTGTTTATTGAGAAAAATTGTTTTCCATGCAGTTTACATACATAAGGTTACTTACCACAACAGTGCCAAAGTACATTTTATTGTCCTCAACATATTCCTAAGGAAGAGAGAAGATTTTTGGTTTAGGAAACTTGGCTATGACCCCTGAGCTGACTTTGAACTCCAAACCAGGTTTTTCTTCACTTCTTTCTAATTTTATGCCACAATGCAAGAAAATAATTTTGTGGGAAGTAAACAGTGGAAAATATTCTAGATTGCAAGTTGGGAGACTTACAAGGTTTTGTTTCTGACTTTGCCACTAGTCAACATTTCCCTTGTGAGCAAATCTCTCTCTAGACCACATTTTTCATCATTAAAAATAAAAGGTTGGGTTAAGGCCTTATGCCACTCAAAATTGCTATGTGCCCGGCACTGCTCTAAGCATTTAACGAGTATTAACTTGTTTACGTCTCATAAATGCCCTATGATATAGGGACTATTGCTTTTACAGATGAATAACCTGAGGCACAGACTAAGTAATTTTCCCAAAGTCACAAAACTAGTAAAATGGTAGAGTCGTGAATTAAATGCAGGCAGTCTGGATCCAGAATCCATGATGTTATTAAACGAGGCAACACTTATTGAAAGCTAAATTTTAACAATGACCATATGACCTTAGTAGCATTAATCTCTTCTTATCCCCATCCATCCCTCCTTCTTTCCAGACACAGTCTTGCTAAGTTGCCCAGGCTGGTCTTGAATTTGGAGTCCTTTTGCCTCAACCTCCCTAGGCTCAGGAATTACAAGCTTCCTTCTGCACTCAGCTAGAAAATTTATCGTGTCCCAACACTCACATAGAGGTAATGGTAGAGCCAGTATGGAAATCCCAGGCAGCTTGGCATCAAAGTCTAGAGCCTAACGTTCCCAAGAGCCAGAGTCCTGGGAGACAATAGGGCATTAACCCCCAGGGAAACACCTGAAAACATCACACTATGAATGTGACCAAAACTTCCACTGCAAACTCCAATCTGGCTGTATTTCACTCTTTCTTTTTCTCCCTTCTTACCAAACCAGATGTCTGAAATTCTGAGCGCTGCAAATGTCCAAGGGAAGCTGCTGCAGGTACTGGTAGTAGTAGTGGAGATTCAGAGCAAGAGAGGACAAAGTTCCAGCATAGACCTGTGCATGCTGGTGGGATGTCCCCAGCACACCCCACTCCCTGACAGGAGCTGATCTCCACCCTCCTTACCCAGTGTTGGATTAATTACTTGGGACTTATATCTCACACAGAACAGTGACCTTGGTAGACCTGAACACACATATAGTTTCATGCCGTTTGCACTCAAGTCTAGTTTTGTTTCTACTTTTTACAAATAATTTATTTTTTAAAATATAGAAAGCATGCACATGAAAAGATGTTTAAAAAGCACAGAAAGTGGAAAGTATCCAACCAATATGATCTTACCCCTGACTCAGTCCCCTTCTCCTGAACCAACCTGTTTCTTGTGCATTCAGCCAAAGATAGTCTTGCATCTATAACTACACACACACACATTCAACCACACAGATAGGCACATACTACAGATTACCCACTGCTGTTATGATCTCTTTTTATTTCTAATTAACAGTATAGCCTGGAGATTATTTCTTATCAATACTTAAAGCACCTAGGTTTTTCTTCCTTTAAAAAAAAAATACCCAGGGCCTTAAGCATACTAGACAATACTCTACCACTGAGTTTTACCTCCAACCCTCTTCCTTTCCCATTTCCTTTTTTTTTTTTTAAGGGGCCCGCACAGTTTTCTGTTGTAGAAATGTGCCGTAATTGATCTAACCAGTTCCCTCTGATTCCCATTTTTATATTTCAATTCTGAAGCTCCAAAAAGCCATGCATATGTCTTTATTGCAGTGCCCTGTAAACCCCTTGGAAATCTCTTATTTCATGTGTGTTGGCAGAGAGAGGCTAGTTTATGGCATACCCTCCCCCAGCCATCAAGGCACATGTTACTGCGGGTGTTTCCTGTTAGGGCTGTAGTCAGAAAAGAATTCGTAGGATTAGTGGAGATACAGCTCAGAAAAAAACATCCAGAAGCAGCTTAACTGATTGACACCAGCAGCAGTGACTACACAGCGAGCTTTTCCACCATCTCTGGCCAAAGGTGCTACTATCATCTTTTCCAGAAAGGTCTTCAGTCCCTGGGTACAAGACTGGTTCTGCAACTCTTGTGGCTGGAGGCCCAGCTTTATGATCCAGAGCAGTGTGTGGGGATGGCTGGTGTTCTCTGAGGTACCTGCCTATGGCTGTTTCTTGTGTGCAAAAGCTTGGGCAACTTAATTCAGTTCAGTTCTCACGTTCTCTTCACTGACATCAAAGCTTCTGGTGAGGGTAGCAGTTCCTCCCAGAAAACCCCAGAGCCTGCTTCTGCCTGGCTTTGTCTGAAGAAGCCTTGCTTGATTGCCAGCCCTGGGCGAACCTCTCGGTGATTTTTTCCCCTTCCAAACGAAACACTGAGAACCTGCCTCCCTGCACCCCCTCAACATAAATGCTCTCTGCCATGATGGAGGAAAAAATATTTTTATATTGAAGCTACTCAATATAAAAACTACCTGAAAATGACAGATATAAAGTCATTGGTTCTGGGCATGCTAGCATCTAATTAGAACATACAGGAAAGTTGAAAGAATCATTCAGTAAACACCCATCAATCCACCACTTAGATTCCACAATGAAAATTTTGCTAGATTTGCTTCCTTCATAACAAATCCTTCCATCGATCCAAGCCATTGATTTCTTTAGGCTTTTTAAAAAGCCTGGCTTACATATTCAATTCACTTGCTTTCAAAACTTCAGAATTTAACACCTGTTTAATAACACAGAATGAAGCATAATGTGGTGGCCATGCCTGTAATCCCAGCAACTCACGTTGCTGAGGCAGAAGGATTGCAAGTTCCAGGCCAGTCAAAGCAATAGAGGGAGACTCTGTCTCTAAATAAATCAGTAAACAAACCAATAAATAAATAGAGCTGGGGATGTAGCTCAGTGGTAGAGTGCCCCTGGGTTTGATCCCTAGTACCATAAATAAATAAATGCAGAATGAATATTGAATTCTATTCCAATTTAAGCAAAATGGAGATAAAAGTTAGAGATAAGTGGAGAGGGAGAATGTGGCTGTGGATAGGAAAACAGAGGATCAGAGAAGTGAAAGGGGCCAAAAAATGGAGAAAAGAGTGTGAAGACACAGGAAAAGAGTGTGCAGGTGAGTGTGGGTTGGGTTGGTGGTGTGGGTTTTGTACCCCAGCGGCTGCTGCTGCACAGTTAAGATGGCTCAAACCACCTCCCAGCACTGAGCATGGCTCTTGTTATGTCCTCCCCAGCTGCATCTGCTCTGGGACTTCTTGAGGAACAAGCTTTCATATGAAGGGTTCCTGACCAGAGTTGCAGCTCCATAGGCAGCTTTGAAATGGAGGAGATCTGGAATCAGAAACAATACCAGCTTTGAACCCTCCTTCTAGTGTTTAACTTCTCTGAGCTTCTGTGTTCTCATCCATAAAATGAGCATATTAAAAATGTATTATTCATAGGATTGTTAAGTGAGACCAGTGCATATATGTAATAATGCATGATGTGTGTTGAATGCCAGCTGCTTGTCGGGCATTGAGCTTAATGGCACCCTTCGAGCAAAGAGAGTTCCTTCACACAAGGCAGAAGACAACTGCTCAAAGCAGCTGTCTACAGAGACTTTATCAAATGTCAGAAGGGTGGAGAGGAAGTGCATATTATTATTGGCCTCATTTTAGAAGTGTGGAGAGTAAGACTCAGGGTCATGAAGTCCTCCTTTTTAAAAAAAAATTATTTATTTATTTTTTGGTGTCCAGGATTGAACACATGGTACTTAAACACTGAGCTGCATCCTCAGTCCTTTTTATTTAATTTTGAATTTTTTTTTTTTAATTTTGGGAAATAGGAATTGAACTCAGGGGCACTTTACCACTGAGTCACATCTACAGCCCTATTTTCTATTTTATTTAGAGTTGTTTAGCGCCGTGCTTTTGCTGAAGCTAGCTTTGAATTCATGATCCTCCTGCTTCAGCCTCCCGAGTGCTGGAATTACAGGCATGTGCCACTGTGCAGGCTCATGAAGTCCCTTCTGCAGGTGGCCCTACAGGTACTGATGAAGCCAGGCCAGGCCCTCCTGGCTGCAAAGCCCACACACTAGGCTGCTGTTAGCACTGTGCCTGCTACTAAACCTATAAAATGTGGCCAATCAGGCCTACCTCAGAGGGTTCTTGAAAGAGCAAAGTGAGGCCACTTCTATAATGTGCAACTACCTACCAGTCCCTTTAAAGTGTTTGTCAATGAATGAGCTGATATCAACGAACAACTCAAATACTTGCCATGTTTCTCAGCTGCTTCCCTTTGTTGGTGGTTAGGGGTACTGAGGATTGAATTCAGGGGTACATTATCACTGAGCTCCACCTCCATCTCCCGACTCTATTTGGGATCTCACTAAATTGCTTAGGGCCTTGTTAAATTGTGAATGCTGGCCTGAAACTTATGATCCTCCTGCCTCAGCCTCCAGTGTCAGTGGGATTGGGATTACAAACTTGCATTACCCCATTGGGTTTCAGCTGGTTTTCTCTGATCTTTCATTCTTTAGAGGTTCTTTGGATGGGAAATTCACGTGAAAAATCTTAATCCTGCACTATATCAATGTCAGATTTAACAAACATTGTCAATGAGTTGGTCTTTGTGTTCTGACTGTTTATATTATAGCAATATTGAACCTATTACTTTTTGGCCTCTGGTCAAACAACAGGGCTGCAGATTATAAATACCAGGCTCAGGGCAAGCCCTTCCTTTTCCTTCCTGTTCCAACCTAGCATTGGACTTCTCCAGTTTTGCAAGGACAACATAATGCCAGGACTTCCCCAGAACACAGAACAGGAGCCTCTGCATTCTCCCACCTTTGATCAAATCTCTCTGCAAACCGGTTCCACAGCTTGCTTTGAGTAGTTGCTTTCTGCCTTGTGTGATGGAACTCCCTTTCCAAAGTTGAAAATAGTAGTCCTCCGGATTGATCCCTCCTGCAGTGCAGGTTTCTGGAGGCGGATGGGGTGATGGTCACACTACACTGACAATGTATTTTATGCCATCAGCATTAAAAATTGTTAAAATGATAGGTTTTATGTGTATTTTATTGTGATTAAAATTAATGAATGAATCTTAGAATCAGCAATATAACGATGATTTTGTCTCATTTCTGTCTTAGCTGGTTAAGGGGACACTATATTTTTTCAATTTTAATAAGATGCAGAAAAGGGAGCTAGGAAAGGGGCTCACCAAGGCAATGGACAAAGTTCAGGCCTTCAAGCCACTAATTAAGGGCCTTTAGTTGCCACAGTGGTGGAAAGGTGGTTCCAGCAGAGTCCCTGACTGTCTTTCCCTGGGGTGAGATAACGAGATGACCCAAGAGCTTGGGAGACCAACTTATGATGCCTAGTTGAGGAGCCTTAGGATTGAAGAGCATTTGGAATTGCAGTAGCACCTGGGAGAGTTTGGGCCCCTAGTACTCTTCAAAAAAAAAAAAAAAACCAAGGAGCTTGACACTGTATTGGAGTCCACATCTTGGCTTCTTCTAGCTCTAACATCCTAATCAGAACCCGACAAAACAAAACAAAGCCTTCAACACATAAACTTCTGCTTTTAGACAAGACCATATTAAGCCCATTTATCAGTTCCAAGGGACATGTGATGTCTTGGGAGAAAGACTCAGAGAGCAGAAAACTCTGAGGTTTATAATTCACCTCTGGCTGTTGACACTCACACTGTGCTGGAAATTATTACCATTCCTCTCTTTCTTTCCCCTCCTTTTATTTTGCAATGATTTAAAATATCAGCAAGTCCCTATAGCCTAATTCCTTTGTTTGTGTGGTACTCGGGATGGAACCCAGGGGCACTCTACCACTGAGCTATATCCCTGGACCTTTATATTTTTTATTTTGAGACAGGGTCTCCATAACGGTTGGCCTGGTTGGCCTGGAACTTGCAATCCTTTTGCCTCAACCTCCAGAGTTGCTGGGATTGCAGGCATGTGCCACCATGTCCAGCTCCTGTGGTCTTAATTTTTGTATCAGGGAATACTAAAATCTCTTTTCAGCTACTTATTTCCAAGATAAACTAACCCCATTAAAAATGGGAGGGGGGAGTTTCAGCATGTCAGTTACAACCAGATACGATTTCCATTCCTATGTGTTCAGGACTGATGCAAAGGTGTTCAAAGCTTTTCATGCCCTTCATTATCTCTTTCCCAGAGGTGAAATTTAACTTAATGTTACAGCTACAGTTCTGCAAGTTATGTCCCACATACTGATTTCTCTTCACACACTTACCTGGCCATGGCTAACAGGTGTCCTCTTTACTGACTGCCAAACATTTGCACAGGCAACATGGTGGGGTGGCTATCGTGCTCCAAGAGGATGGGGGTTCTAGTCTGACCCTATCCTTCATAGTAATGTGACCTTGTGCCTCCTTCATCTGTAAAATGGAAGTACCTGGGTTTTTGTTGTTTGTTTGTTTGTTTTGTGGTGCTGGGGGTTGAACTCAGGGCTTTGTGCATACGAAGCAAGCACTCTACAAACTGAGCTATATCCCCAGCCCCTTCATCTGTAAAATGGGGATAAAAATACCACTTTGAGGTTGCAGAAGAGAGCAGATGAGATAAAGTTTATGACTCGTATCTCCTACCTATTAATGAAGCTGGATTTTTTTTTTTTTAATGTTTGCCAGTTGTTTACTTATCCTGTTCTTCAGAATTCTATGGTAGAAACTTTTGCATAGTTATCTGTTGGGGGTTTTCTTATTGGATGTTATGATCTCTTTAGATATTAAGATGATTGATTCTATTCCATATTGCTAATAAATAGACCCCCTAATCTGATGCATGTCTTTTGAATTTTGATTTAATTAGCTTATTTTTTGCCCAGATGTTTTACATTTTTATCTGTTCCCCCATCCATTGAGTCATCCATAATTCATTTCATTGCCTATGTAAGGCTAGAATAACCTACTTATTATATCCTTTCAAAGCTGTGCATAAATGGAAGGGAAGTCCACCTTATGCTTACAGCTTGTTGATAGGAGTTTTCTAAGTGTTTATTTGTAGAGATAGGTTGGATCTGTGCTATGTAGCTTTGAAGGGTGCTGGGGTTGAACCCAGGGTATCATGCATGATAAGCACCCACTATACCACTAAGCTACACCTCAAGCCCTGAACTCCACAGCTTTAAGAAATATCTTAGACATCCTTCTTAGGTCTTTGCCTTAGTCAAATGCCATTTTCTTTCTCTTTTCCTTGCAACCCAGAGTGGAAAATTGATTCTGTTTCTAAACTCTCAATGAGTTAATTGCTAATCCCTTATTCAAACAACTAATCCTGTTATCTTGATCACTATTAAGAATGAATCTGCTGGATGTGGTGGAGCACACCTGTAATCCCAGTTGCTTGGGAGGCTGACGCAGGAGGATCACAAGTTTGAGGCCAGCCTCAGCAACTTAGCAAACCCTGTCTTGAAAAAAAATAAAATGCTGGAATGTGGGAATGTAGCTCAGTGGTAGAGGATCTCTAGGTTCAATCCCCAGTACCAGAGAGAGAGAGAGAGAGAGAGAGAGAGGAAGAGAATGAATCTGATTATATAAGTCACAGTTCTTTAGATAAAAATAGACAATAGTTTATATTTCATAATCTATCGCTCGAAAGAGGAGGGGAAGGAGGGAGAAATATTTTAAGAAATTGGCTTACGTGATTGTGGGGGCTGGTTAGTTAAAAATGTATACGGCAGGATGAAAGCTCAGGCAAGGTTTCCATGTTAATACTGCAGGAAAATTCCTCCATTTCCAGGAAACCTGTTTTTTGCTCTTAAAGTCTTCAACTGGTTCCGTGAAGCGATACTGAGGGTAATCTTTACTTGAAGTCAACTGATCATAATTATTCACAACACCAATCAAATGCCTTCACAGCAACATCTAACTGGTGTTTGACCAAACAAGTGGGATCAGAGTCCAGCCACGTGGACATGAAATTAGCCTTTACACTGATTCCCCCACTGGACTGACATTCTTTCCTCATCACACATTTAAGAGGCCACCTTAGTTTTCTTTTCCTTTAAAGACCTCTCTCATCCTGTGCTCGCATGACCCTGAGAGCTTGTCTGTGTGTAGGAATTCTACTGGGTTCTAGTAAATATGTTGTGATATGTTGATAGCATATGTTGGTGAGCAGTCACTGCCAGAATGTTTCTGTATCTGGTTCGCTGGCTGTACAGATGCATTGCTCCAAAAGTTGGAATGCAGAAAATTTCCTTCTGAGAATGAGGAACACATTATGTATGGCTTTAATGATATGGTTATTGGAGTTTCAGATGTGATAGGAGGAACTGTTAAATGTGTGGTTAAGCAGCCATTGCCTGGGGGGGGGGGGGGGTTCGAAGGCCTGGGCTAAAACCGGCCCCTTGTTGGCCTT
Source organism: Marmota flaviventris (assembly GCF_047511675.1). NCBI lineage: Eukaryota > Metazoa > Chordata > Mammalia > Rodentia > Sciuridae > Marmota > Marmota flaviventris. Next base: position 143,006,365 of record NC_092499.1, read on the forward strand.
GGGAGAACTGTGCAGGGCCTGGGAAAGGGAGTCCTGCATGTGAGTTGGCCACCATGCTGCTCAATCAGAGGATGATGATGAAACCAGGAATGAGAAACTGAATGGCAACTGCCCAGGTACTGGGAGTGGGAGAGGTGGAGTCGTGCCATGTTAGCAAGGAGGAGGGGACTACTTGGGTGCCACTACCAGACTGGCAATGGAGTGCTGCTCCTTCATAAGGGCTGCAATTGAGTTAAACCAAGGACTCCTTCACTGATACGGGTAGCCGGTAAAGGGACAGCACCGCTTCATGTATTTCTCTGGTCAGAAGTAAAGTCAAATCTTCTTCCTTCTCAGCATATTTTTTTTTTTTTTAAATGTTTTATTTATTTTTTTATTTTTATTTTTTATATTTATTTATTTTTTTAGTTATCGGCAGACACAACATCATTGTTGGTATGTGGTGCTGAGGATCGAACCCGGGCTGCACGCATGCCAGACGAGCGCGCTACCACTTGAGCCACATCCCCAGCCCCTTCTCAGCATATTTAACAAGAGAGATCAGTCCTCAGGCTCCTCATCTTGAGAATGAGGGGAGTCACAATCACTTTTCCTAAGCAGTGAGGAATCTGAGGTCTAGAGATTCTGGGTCTCCCCTTATACAATGCCTCATTGATATCTGCTAAGATAAATGTATGCACATGTGTTCGGGGTTAAGTTATGGCTCCCGTTCGTATGTTGAAATCCTAACTCCCAGTACCTATTTGGAAATATCTGGAAATTGCAGATATAATTAAGATGAGGTCATACTTGAGTAGAGTGGGCGTCTGATCCGATATATAGTATCCTTATAAAAGGGGGGACCATAGTCACTGACCACATGGAGGACACAATGTGAAGCTGAAGGCAGAGGGGGATGATGCTTCCACAAGCCGGAGAACACCAGGGATTGCTAGCTGCCACTAGAAGCGGAGGGAGGGGACCGAAGTCGATTTACCTCATAGCTCTCAGAAGGAACCAACTCCACCTACACCTTGATTTCAGACCCATAATCCCCAGGACTGGGAGACAGTAAATTTCTGTAGTTAAACCACCCAGTTTATGGTACATATGATCCATAACCATGTTTTAGTCAACAGACCACTGATGTACAATGGGGGTTCTATAAGATTATATAGTGACGTCATAGAAACTAAAGTTTGTGTGGGTATACTCTATGGAGTTCAAAAAGTGGCAAAATTTCCTAAAAATGCATTTCTCACAACTCGTCCTTGTCAAGTGCCACTGTTTCAAAAATGACTGTTTTGTTATAGCAACACTAAGGAACTAATACAACATGAAAGCACAGAGGACTCCTTTTTTGTGTGTGTGTGAAGAAAAAGATTTTGGACATTGATTCAACTTCTCATTTTAAAGTAAGAACTAGGGGAGGGGAAAGGGAAAGACAATAGAATTAATCGATCATAACTTTCCTACCTTTTAACTGAAAACACAACCAGGGTAACTCTGCATCGTATATAACTGCAAGAGTGGAATACCAAATACTTTATGTATGTATGATTTGCCAAAATACAGTCTACTGTCATGTATAACTGACGTAAAAACTATTCTTTGCTTAACAAATACATAAATAAAAGTTCTTATACACTTACCTTATAAAGAAATCAGTAGGTTTCACTGCCTTCCTTCCTTCCTTCCTTCCTTCCTCCCTCCCTCCCTTCCTTTTCTTTTCTTTCTTTCTTGGTGCTGGTTTGAACCCAGGGTCATTACACTGAGGTATATTTCTGGTCCTTTTTATTTTTTATTTTGAGACACAATCTCACTAAGTTACAGAGGCTGGCCTTAAATTTTATGATCCTCCTTCCCCAGCCTCCTGAGTTGCTTGGGTTACAGACATGCACCACCACACCCTGTTACCCATAGATATCTCAATGAGATAATTTAAAGACATACATTATTTTCCATTGATCTGTTCACCTAATTATTAGATTACCCACAGAAAAATATTGACAGTTTCTAATTTAAAATCACAATCTAGGATTACTCAAGAGTTTTGGAGAACTTCTCTGTAAAATAAGTGGTAATACACCATTTAAATTTCTCCCAAGCTACCCTCGGAGTAGACTATGTTTGTTTAGTTTTTATTTTCCCAAGCATTTTTCTATAAGAGTTGTTTTTAAAGTTATATTGCAATTACATTTGAATGAACTGCAGAGTTTCTTTTTAATTAAGTTTTTAAGAAATGTGCTGGAATTTAACATATTGAAGAATAATTGTGCTTTCATATGTTCAGCATCACCAGCAACAGTAGTCCACAAAGACCTTTTCTCCCAGATCTCTAGATATGAAGCATTTTTAAAATTTTGCCACTCAACAGAATAATATAAAAGATAACTGACTTTTCCCAAGAGTCTCTTGGTGAAATCTAATCATGCAGAGGTTGAAGTATAAAAGCAAAGATTGAAATCCTGTTTTGGAACTTGTTTTGCTTTTGAAACAGAAAATGGTCAATCCATAGTCAATCATAAGCATAAAAATGCTTAAATGGAAGGTAATTTGAACCATTCAAAGTGACTTTGGAAATTTTAGTCTATTCTGTTATCCTCTAAAATCCAAGTAAACTAAACACTGCTTTGCACAGTGTTTAGGCATCAGAAACAGGGCATCACTTTTATTTGAATATTATCATCTTGAAGTAAAATAAAATCACTGACAATTTTACAGAAAGAGAGTAAGGAAAACTACTTGTGGGGCAATTTCAAACCTAATGCATGCCTTTTAGAATTATTACGTAATGACATAAATTACAGGCTGCTTTTAGGGAATTTTCCATAAAAACAATTTCTAGCACAAATATTTTCTTCATATAATATTTGCATTTCAAGCTCAAGATAATCTTAGTTGTTACCACCAAAGATGATCACTAACATTAAAATATTTAGATGATAAGAAAAACTCTTCACCAAATTTATTTTTGTTACATGCCCGAAAGGAATGGCCACAGTTAAACATGTTTGGAATTTCAGAAGCAACTAAAGGTCTGGATCACATGCTTTGGAGAAGGAAGAAAAGAATAAGGGAAGATTCCAAGAATTTACAGTTTGAGAAGAGTAATTATCAGGTAAGGAAGATGGAGAGAAAATGCTATCAGGAAGGATCCCTTAATCCACCTGAGAAAACAAATGATCTGTGAGCTCAGGGCAGAAGAGCTGAGAGCTTCTTCATAGGCAGCAAAGTGGGGGTTGGCAGTGGGGGGATGTTTTCCAGGAATCTGGAAAAGATTACAGGGCAAGGGGCCACAGAGCAGAAAACGGGTATGTACTGAGAGAACATTAATAGTTTATGACTATGCTGGATGCAGCGTATGCATGTTGTCTCATTAAATCTCCTTTTTGTTTCCCTGTAGCTTCTAAAAATTGGGTGGCTCTTTCTTCATTTTACAGATGAAAAATTGAGACTCAAATATGATGAGTGACTTCCCCAAGGTCAAATAGTCAATGAACAGCCAAATGGCAGCTTAATGAGGCTGGACTGACTCCAAAGCCCATACTCTGGTACACAGGCCGCATCTCCCTCCAGCTGGAGCAGAAGATGAGTAGGGATAAGAAGCAGCACCAAACACTAGGCTATTTTCACAGAGAATGGAGTTAACTAACATTTTCTGAGAGGAGGAGTGATTGGATCTGGATTCTGCTCTAAGAAGCTCTCTTGTGTAGTACAGTGGGCCGATTTCTAGCCACGACATTAGAGGCCCAGAGGCTGTGGCTGGTCTTCACTATCTGTACCCATCAGACATGACTACCAGGATTCCTTTCTAAGGCTGTTGTTTAGTGTGTTCAGGTTGCTATAAAAGTACCAAGTGGCTTGTATACAACAGACATTTATTTCTTCAAGTTCAGGAGGCTAGAAGTAGAAAATCAATGTACCAGTAGATTCAGTATCTAGAGAAAGCTTGCTTCCTCATAGATGGCCTCCTTTCTCTACCTTCATGTGGCAGAAGGGAATAGAGATCTGTCCTGAGCCTTTTTTGTTTGTTTGTTTTGAGACAAGGTCTCATTCTGTTGCCCAGGCTGGCCTCAAACTCCTGGGCCCAAGCGATATCCTGTCTCAGGCTTTTACATGCTAAGACCATAGGAGTGTATCACCACACTGGGCTTCTTGGATCTTTTTTTTTTTTTTTTTTTTCTTTAATAAGAACTCTCCTAGGGCTGAGATTGTGGCTCAGTGGTAGAGCGCTCGCCTAGCATGTGCAAGTCCCTGGGTTCCATCCTCAGAACCACATAAACATAAATAAATGGAGGTATTATATCCAACCACAACTAAAAAATAAATATTTTAAAAAAAGAACCCTCCTATTGGGCTGGGATTGTGGCTCAGTGGTAGAGTGCTCACCTAGCACAGGTGAGGCACTGGGTTAGATCCTCAGCACCACATAAAATAAATAAATTAAATAAATAAATAAAAACAACTAAAATAAATAAATAAATAAATAACCCTCCTATTCACAAGAACTCCATCTTCTGACCTAATCACCTCCCAAAGGCTCTACCTCCTAATGCTATCACTTTGGGTGTAGGATTTTAACTTATGAATTCCAGGGGGACACAAACACTGAGACAACAGATGTGTTTTCCAAACAAACAACAACAAAACCACTTAGCTGCATAGGCTGTCATGCCTATAGGCATTCTACAATACATATATATAAATATCTTTTTCCAGGAGTTTTAGAAATGAAATAACTGAAAATGCTGAATACATTTTTGCATTAAGCAAAATCTAACAAGTTTATTTGTGAAGGAATTGCATGGAGCATTGGCAGGACTGGTATCTTATCATTTAGATTCATAGAAGTTATTTATTCAGGAGATTTCTAAAATTCAGTCTGGTGGCTAGGAAATGACTTTGTTGTTCAGATGACTATAACATGGTGTAATAAATATGAGGCCACAGGGCATAAACTGCTGAAGATGTTTTATTTTTAGAAGTTACCAAAGAGGCTTAGCCAAGTATCCATGTTGATTTTGCAGAGCTATTTCAGTGGAAACTTCTGTTACAATAGTCTCAATTCTATACCACTTACTGTAACTATAGGATGACCAGATGCAGTTATTTCTGATTATGTGCAGGCAGTTTAGGAACATAAGCCTTGTTTTTTTTTTTTTTTTTTTTTTTTCCCTATACTGGAGATTGAACCAAGAGGTGCTCTGGTTCATGAGCTCCAATCCCAGCCCTTTTTATTTTTGTTTTGAGAAGAGGTCAAAACTTGAAATCCTCTTGCCTCTGCCTCCGGAGGCACTGGGATTATAGGTGTATGCCACCTCGTTTTTAATCCTTTTTTTTTTTTTTTTTTTAGTACTGAGGATGGAACTCAGGGGCACTGATCCACTGAGCCACATTTCCAGCCCTATTCTGTATTTTATTTAGAGGCAGGGTCTCACTGAGTTGCTGAGCTGACTTTGAACTCGTGATTGTCCTGTCTCAGCCTCCAGAGCGGCTAGGATTACAGGCATGCAACACCATGCCTGGCAGGTTTTTAATCTTTATAGAATGCTTTTTACTTAATTGTTAATATTGCCTATATAAAACATTCACTTGATTTCTGAGTCTAATATGAGAAAAGATATATCCAGAGTTCAAGTTTCCATCCCTGTCATTTTCTTGGGGTTTCTTGCCTCCCTTTACAGGGAATCATTTTTACTAATTTGGGTTTATTGTCCATTGTTTCTTTTTGAAAGATAGGAGTAAATGCACCTTTAATTTTTGTTCCTTAATAATATATCTTGGTACAAAATATGGTGTAATATTCTTTTTTTTTTTGGTACTGGGCACTGAACTCAGGGGCACTCCACCACTGAGCCACATCCCCAGCTGTGTTTTGTATTTTATTTGTATTAGAGACAGGGTCTCACTGAGTTGCTTAGCACCTAACCATTGCTGAGGTTGGCTTTGAACTCACGATCCTCTTGTCTCAGCCTCTCAAGCAGCTGGGTTTACAGGCATGTGCCATCGCGCCCCACTAATATTTAATTTTAATAGCTGCAAAGTACTGCACGGTTTGGATGTCCCATAGTTTATTCAAGCAATGCTTGTTGATGAACAGTTGGGTTGTTTGCAGTGTTTTGTTTCGTTTTTTTGGTCACCCCTCCCCCTTTGCCTGGGGATTAAACATAGAGGTGCTTTACCACTGAGCTACATTCCCAGCCCTTTTTGTATTTTGTTTTGAGACAGGGTCTCTCTAAATTGCCTGGCCTTGAACTTTTGACCCTCCTGCCTCCTCCTTCTGAGGTTGTAGGCATGGGACCAGTCTTTTGTTATTATAAATAGCATGGCAAGGCTGTCATCTCATATTGTTTTCTAGTATAACTTTGAGATTGATTCCTACTAAAGGGATTGCTGGACCAAACGGCAAATGTATATGTGTTTTTGCTTTTTGCTTGGTCTTGCCAAATCCCTTTTCCAAACAAGCTGTGCCGCTCTGTATTTCCACTAGCCATGTGTGCTGGTGCCTGTTTGTACATAGCCTTGCCAACAGTGTATATTGACAATCTTTGGAGTTTTTGACATTCTGTTAAATGAGAAAGATCTCTAAATTAGAGTTTTATTTTTTCATCAGAGTTACTTTGATCATGTTTTCTTTTCTTTTTGATACAAGGGATTGGACCCAGGAGCACATTACTACTGAGCTACATCACTGGTCCTGAGACAGGATCTCATTCAGTTTTGAGGTTGGCCTCAAACTTGCAATCCTCCTGTCCCAGCCTCCCAAGCTGTTGAGATTATCTTTCCATGTGTGTAAGGACCATTTTCATTCTGCCATGTCTTTTAAGGAGAAAGCTGGGTGCATTGTGCTGAAAACAGTGGCAAAGTATGCTCAGATGCAGAGCCTGCAGCCCAACCTAGCTTTCCAGGAAGTGGTAGTATGAGGTTACTCCTACGTTACTTCTGGAAGTAACTTCACTTCAGTACACTTCTCTTGCCACCCCTGAAGTAGCTCATCCAGTGGGAGGCCCAGTGCTTCCCAGGAACACCCACGGCTCTCCCCTTGTGTCTCTTGTGAGTCTCTAGCTTCAGAAGCGCAGGAACAACCTGTGAGTGCACCATCACAGCAGTGCCAGCAGGACCCTATACCTGCTCTCCTCTGGGGCCAGGTCAGCATCACAGAATGCTGCTCTACAGCACATGGAAACTGCTTCTGCTCTGATTTGGCTTGGCTGTATTTTGACTCCACCTTCTTGTATTGACTTGGCTCCATCTCTCTCCAGAAATGTCTCAAAGAAATTTCACCATTGTTCCACGCTTCACCTCTCTTTTTTTCCTTTCCCTTCTCCTCTCATAATAATACAGCTAACTTTTTTACAGCACTGACATGTCAGGCACCATTGTAAGGAATTTATGCATTTTCACAATTAATCCTCCCACAACCCAATAAGGCAGTTATGAGTACTTCCAATTTATTTATTCATTTATTTTCTTTGTAGTGCTGGGGAAAACCGAGAAATCTGAATGTCACTCAAGTTATGTAAGTGCTCTTCCACTACACCTACACCCCAGCCCTATTACCACCTTTGAATCAAGAGAAGATGGAGACAGGCAATTAAGTAACTCTGCAAGGTTTTAGAGTCAGTAAGTGGCACAACCTGAGCAACAAGTCCTGCAGTTTGGCTTTGGACTCATGCTCTCAACTCCTTGATAGTACTGCTTCTCAGACAAATGTACACTGAACTGCTCCAATGGCCCAACACTGGGCTGGCAACAGATCCTACCAGACCCAGTGATAGGAACTCTCCACATGCAGGTACTTAGAAAAGCCCTGAGTAACCATAATTAATGTTCTCAATAATGAGAATCACATGTGAATCACAAAACCCTGATGTGCTTCATGAACTCTTTAAAAGTAAATCCAGGTCTGGGGCTGTAACTCAGGGGCAGAGCGCTTGCATAGCATGTGCGAGGCGCTGGATTCAATCCTTAGCACCATATACAAATAAAATAAAGGCATTCTGTCCATCTACAACTACAAAAAAAAAAAAATTTAAAAAAAAGTAAATCCATAAGAGAGCTGGAGCTAGAGTGCATGCTTAGCATGTATAAAGACCCTGGTTCAATCCCCAGCACCAAAATAAATGAACAAAAGAGAAGGAAGATACATGATAGCACAACAATATGAATGCACTTAATGTCATTCAACTAACTGCAAGCTGAAAAGTGGTTGCAAAGATAAATTTTATATTGTGTATTTTATCATAATTTATATAAAAAAGAAGACATACACTCATAGAAAGCAGTTCTGGCATGTGTGTATTTTAGTGTGTCATAAAGGGCCCTTCCTCATGAGTCTAAGTCACTTTAGGAAGAAATGTTCTTCTTTGATTTGCTTGACTTGACCCTCATTGCTAATCCTGGGAAGCTTGTCTAACTACAGAGTATGGGTGCCATTTGGATAATGAACACAGGGGTCAGTCACTGTGTGTATAATTCTGGTTTATAAACAGCATTAACGCTTACAAAATAGTACCACAAGTGTTTGATTGTCCGGTTACATATGGGAGCCATGTTCTCCCCAATCTGAGCTTTTGGAATGGCCCCGGGTTCTCTTTCCAGAGCCTGGGGTTCCACTTCCATTCTTAGCACTGGGTCATTATGGGGTGTTTTTGTTTTTGTTTCCAATTTTATTGAAGTATAATTGACAGATACATTATGTAAATTAAAAGTATACAACATGATGATTGGATATACACATCAAGTTTGATATAACAATCAAGTTTGTTAACACATCCATGCCTCTTATTGCTACCTTTCTTTTTTCTTTTACTCTCAAAGAGTTGGGATATCTACTCTCTCTCTCTCTCTCTCTCTCTCTCTCTCTCTCTCTCTCTTTTAATATTTATTTTTTGTAGTTGGACACATTATCTTTATTTTGTTTATTTATCTTTATGTGGTGCTCAGGATCAACCCAGGGCCTTGCACATGCTAGACAAGCGCTCTACTGCTGAGACACAACCCAGCCCAGATACCCACTTTCTTGAGTCTTCACTAGTAGGTTTCTTCTCCTTTTCCTCTTTTAGTGAATAAGCATTTTAATTAACATGGAATAATTGCACGTATTTATGAGGTACAGTGTAATAATTCCATACATGTGTACAATGTGTAATGATCAATCAGGGTCATCTGCATTTTCATCTACTTAATATAGCTGTTTCTTCTAAAGACTTAATCTTATCCCTGAGTCTGTTCATTCTGAATAACACAACTTCAGTCTTGTGGGAAGTTACTCAACGCCTCACTGGTACTTCTCCTATTCTACTTCCTCCTCAGGTATTTGAACACCTACCCTGGCCCTCAGAAACCAATACCAAACAGGACTTTCTCATCTCCAGGCCTTTCTTCTCCTTAGGGACCAAGATGGTTTTTATTTACCTGCAGGAAATTTTGTGAGAATGGTTCTCAGGGTTGCTTTCTGTGATATCTACAACTAAATGTTTGAATAAACCAAACATGGAGGTACCTTAAGTTGTTCTGAGGTACCTTAAGTTGTAATGAGTCTGAGAAAGAGAGGCTCACGAGCTCTTCTAAATAGCTCTCTTTCCTATGCTGTATTTGAAATACTAGTTGGGTATAAAGTTAGCTATGATAACGTGATCACCTTTTCCATTATAATTTATTTAAATAAATAGACTGCACTGGAGAGTTTGGTGAAGAAGGGGTTAAGATTGCATTCCTATGGCGTTTCAGTGTAGTCCTAAAACTACACCTGCGGGGAGCTGTAATTCTTACCTAACATTGCAGCTCTCCTTACAAACTGCAGGTTTCCCCTTGCCTCTCCCAGTCTCCTCACTGAGCAACTTTTCTGACAGCCCTGCCCCCTAAATAGCCTGGAAGATAATCCTATTCTGTCTCCTCTTTGTTTTTTTTTTGTAGTGTGTAGTGTGTTGTTTTGTTTGTTTGTTTGTTTTTGGCACCCAGGAGCACTTATTTACTTAATTACTGAGCCACATCCCCAGTACCCCCTTTTAAAAATAATTTATTTATTTGAGAAAGGATCTCGCTTAATTGCTCAAGGCTTTGCTAAATTAGTGAGGGTGGCTTTGAACTTGTAATTTTCCTGCCTAGGACTCCTGAGCCACTGGGATTACAGGCATTCGACACCTGTGATTTGAGTTACTACAGGGTACCTGTTTTTATCTTTCTTTATGCCTGGGGCATTTTTCTTTTACTGATTGATTTTTTCTTTTGGGGTACCAGGGATTGAACTTAGGGTCACTCAACCACTGAGCCATGCCCCCAGCATTTTTTATTTTTTATTTTGAAACAGGGTCTTGCTAAATTGCTTAGGGTCTTACTAAATGGCAAGGCTAGCTTTAAACTCGAAATCCTCCTGCCTCAGCCTCCTGAGCTACAGATTACAGACATGCGCCACTGCACCTGGCACATTTTTCTTTTACCAGTGAATGAAAAAGAAAAGGGGAAAAAAAAAAGTAAAACAAATCTGACGGTCATATCATCAGTGAGAACTGCAGGTGAAATACTTAAAGGGGGAGGTTAAACCATAAGTTTATGGAGAACTTGTGGTAAAACATTAGGAACATGATGGGCAAGAGTGCAGAAAAACAAGCCCCGTGCTGTGGCACGTGCTTGTATCCCAGCAGCTCCAGAGGCTGAGGCAGGAGGATTGTGGGTTCAAAGACAGCCTCAGCAAAAGTGAGGTGCTAAGCAACTCAGTGAGACCCTGCCTCTAAATAAAATACAAAACAGGGCTGGGGATGTGTCTTAGTGGGCGAGTGCCCCTCAGTTCAATCCCCAATACACCCCTCCCCCACAAAAAAAGAGTGCAGGAAACATGGGCACCTGAGAGTAGAAAGCCAGGCCAGGTGGGAGCTGTTCCTTCTGCCTGTCCAGAGGTTGGCCAGGTTCTGACAGGAAGGAAGGAACTGGAATGAGTTCTGTGCCCCTGAACTCTTGGAAGTAGTTTCTCTACCTGTCTTAGACTAGGTTTACAATGACACTGCTTTTTTAAATCTTAATTTGCAAAGCTACTCTGCCGACAGCAGCCACATCCATAGCCCTGCTGACAGTAGACACACACACACACACACACACACACACACACGCTCAATATGTGAGCTAATGGATATGTTAATTAGCTTCATTTAACCATTCCACATTGTGTGCATATATCAAAATATCATGTTTTAGAGCATAAATATGTACAATTTTTATTTGTTAATGAAAAAAATTCAACTGAGAGGGAATTCCAGTCCCACTATGGCAGAATATAAAGTTGAACAGACGGACTCTCACACAGATACCAACTATAAATAAATGATGGGCAAAATGCAAAAGATAGGGCTGGGGATAGAGCTCAGTTGGTAGAATGCTTGACTTGCATGCACAAGGCCCTGGGTTTGATCCCCAGAACCACACACACACACACACACCAAAAAAAAAAAAAAAAAAAGCAAAAGGTAACTACTCACTGTCTCAGGAGAGTGAACAAAATCAGGCAGTTTTTGGAGGGGAATTGAAATTTGAGAAAAGGAACTGACAAAAAATGAGATTCTTTGTTTTTTTTTTTTTTTTTTTCCTGTTTCTGGGGATTGAACCCAAGGGTGCTCTACCAATGAGCTATATTCCAATCCCTTTTTATTTTGGGACAAGATCCCACTAAATTTTCTAAGCTGGCCTCAAACTTGCAATCCTCCTGCCTCAGTCTCCTGAGTAGAGAAGCTTGGATTGCAGGTGTGTGCCACCATGCCTGGCTGAGTGTGTGTGTGTGTGTGTGTGTGTGTGTTGTTCTGGGAAAAGATGGTAGTCATTGTGTATCAATATAGATATAGTGTGACCTTAACTCCAGTAAGAAACCTGTCATTCATTTTGGCTTAATGAGCCAGGGGACATATTCCAGGGCAATGAGGGCTTTCTAAAATGAGGAGAAATCTAAGAGCAGGGAGAGCCAGAGGAGAGGAACTTCAAATTTCTGTGCATGAATTTTGCCCAAGTTTAAGGCTGACTCCTAAACCATATACAAATGGAACAGAAAACAAAACAAACAAACAAAACCCTACTTATGTCTAAGGCTAAGGCTAAAAGAATAAAACTGAAATTTGAACTGTGATCAAATCAGGATTTGCATTTTGATTCTACTCAGAGTAGCTGCCAGCTAACCAGAAAAAGTACTACAGTTACAGGAGAACATATGAATCTGAAGTCTTCATGAAATAGAATTATAACTTCCAGGACACAATTCAAAATCCCTCAATATATGAAGAACCATACAATGTGATCCATTCTCATGGGAAACATACTCAACAGAGAACAACTCTGAGGTGACCCAGATGTTGAAATGTTCAGATGAGGACTTTAAAACAGTCATTATAACTATGTTCACTTAAATAAAGGTAACTATACTTTTTAATTTTTTATATTTTTGGTACTGGGAATTGAACCAGGGGTGTTTTATCACTGAGTAAAATCTCCAGCTCTTTTTATTTTCTATTTTGAGACAGTGTCTTGCTAAGCTGCTGAGACTGGCCTCAAACTTAATGATTCTCCTGCCTCAGGCAAAGGTAGGCATGAATCACCATGCCCAGTACACCCAGGTTTTTGTAGTATATAAATTCTACCCCACTTGCAACTTGCCCAAAGTGTATTAATTGTTCTCTTTCTTTCCCTATGTTTCTTGGGTTGTTTCTTAAGTTGATTTTAATAAACTATGTGATTTAAGCATTTTAATTTTGCTTATGAGCCTTTCTGTTTTATGACTTCTGGTATTACTTGCATGGTAGTGTACTTATAAGTCTATCATTGCTTTAAGATAATTTCCAATAAGGCAATACATTTCAAGAAAAACAGAAACACTTTGCATTGATTAAAAAAAATCAATTCATCAAGAAGACATAAGAATCATAAATGTATATGTGCCTAGTAACACATCCTCAAAACAAACGAAACAAAAAGTGGCATGTAAGATTAGATAATTTCACGATTATATTTGAAGAATATTTTATTTTGTTTTTTGTGGTCCGGGGGATTGAACCCAGGGCCTCTCACATGTTAGGCAAGTACTATGCCATTGAGTTACATCCCCAGCCCAATATTTGAAGAATAGTTTAAACATGCTCAGCAACCAATCAGCAAATACATAGATAGTCAGAAATATTATTATTAATCTCCTTGACCTAATTTAGATGTATATAACACTATATCTAAAAATTAGACAATACCCATTCCTTTCAGGTACACATAGTCCATCCACCAAGGTAGACACATATTGGGCCATACAATAGTCTCAATGATTTTTGGAAATTATTCAAATAACACAAAATACGTTCTGTGGTCACATGGAATTAAATCAGATATCAGTAAGAAGGATATGTCTAGAAAAGTTGCAAATGTTTGAGAATTAAACAACATGTTTCTAAATAGTAGGTCAAAGAAGAAATCAAAAATGAAGTTAAATTATGGGCTCGGGTGTAGTTCAATGTAGAGTATGTGCTTAGCAGGATCAAGGCCATGGATTCAATCTTCAGCACCAAAAATAAATAAATAAATCAAACTTACGAAATTGAATACAACATATAAAAATTACAGGATTCACTAGGTGCAGTGGTGCACACCTATAATACTAGTGACTCGGGAGGCTGAGGCAGGAGGATCACAAGTTCAAAGTCAGCTTCAGCAATTAATATTTTAAATTTATTTTTTATTAGTTCTAATCAGTTATACATGACAGCAGAAAGCTTTTCAATTCATTGTACACAAATGGAGCACAAATTTCTCTGGTTGTATATGATGAAGAGTCCTAGGGTAATGATGTTCATCTCTTTCCAACTTCTTTCCTACCTCCATACCCCACCTCCCTCCCCATGGCCCAATCAAAGTTCCTCAATTCTCCCCGCACACACCCCATTATGGATCAGCATCCACTTATCAGAGAGGACATTCGGCCTTTGGTTTTTTTGGGTTGGCTTACTTCCCTTAGCATGATATTCTCCAACTCAATCCATTTACCTGCAAATACCATAATTTTATTCTCTTTTAATGCTGAGTAATATTCCATTGTGTATATACAACACAGTTTCTTTATCCATTCATCTATTGAAGGGGTCTATGTTGCTTCCACAGTTTAGCTATTGTGAATTGTGCAGCTATAAACACTGAAGTGACTGTTCACTATAGTATGTTGTTTTTAAGTCCTTTGGGTATAGACCAAGGACTGGGATAGTGGGTCAAATGGTGGTTCCATTCCAAGTTTTCTAATCTCTATACTGCTTTCCAGGTTGGTTGCACCAATTTTTAGTCCCACCAGCAATGTATGAGTGTACCTTTTCCCCCACATCCTGGCCGACACTTATTGTTTGTAGTCTTGATAGCTGCCATTCTGACTCAGCCTCAGCAATTTAGTTGGGCCCTAAGTAGCTTAGCGAGACTCTGTCTCAAAAACATAAATAAATAAATAAAAAGGTCTGAGGAGATGGCTCACTGGTTAAGCACCCCTGTATTCAATAGCCAATACCATTAGAAAAAAAAAATTCAAGATGTATTTAAATAATGCCTGCATGAAAAGTTATAGCCTTAAATGATTATATTAAATAAATATGAAAAAAGGACTAATGACCTAAGGCTCCACCTTAGGTTTCCAATGAAACCTAAAGTAAGTAGAATGAAGTAGTAATGAAAGTGAAATAGAAAACAATAGGGATCAACGATAAAAGAAGGAAGGAAAAAGCATACATCACTTGGAGAATGAACAATAGGTTACTGAATGATCAATGGGTTATAGAAGACATCAAGGAGGAAATTAAAAAATTCTTAGAGATAAATGAAAACACAGACACAACATATCGGAATCTATGGGACACATTGAAAGCAGTTCTAAGAGGAAAATTCATTGCTTGGAGTTCATTCCTTAAAAAAAGAAAAAAACAACAAATAAATGATCTCATACTTTATCTCAAAATCCTTGAAAAAGAAGAGCAAAACAACAGCAAAAGAAGTAGAAGGCAAGAAATAATTAAAATCAGAGCTGAAATTAATGAAATCGAAACAAAAGAAACAATTGAAAAAATTGACAAAACTAAAAGTTGGTTCTTTGAAAAAAATAAACAAAATCGACAGACCCTTAGCCATGCTAGCGAAGAGAAGAAGAGAGAGAACTCAAATTACTAGCATACGGGATGAAAAAGGCAATATCACAACAGACACTTCAGAAATACAGAAGATAATCAAAAACTATTTTGAATCCTTATACTCCAATAAATTAGAAGATAGTGAAGGCATCGATAATTTCTTAAGTCATATGATCTGCCCAGATTGAGTCAGGAGGATATAGACAACCTAAACAGACCAATATCAATTGAGGAAATAGAAGAAACCATAAAAAGACTACCAACTAAGAAAAGCCCAGGACCGGATGGGTATACAGCAGAATTTTACAAAACCTTTAAAGAAGAACTAATACCAATACTTTTCAAGCTACTTCAGGAAATAGAAAAAGAGGGAGAACTTCCAAATTCATTCTATGAGGCCAACATCACCCTGATACCTAAACCAGACAAAGACACTTCAAAGAAAGAAAACTACAGACCAATATCTCTAATGAACCTAGATGCAAAAATCCTCAATAAAATTCTGGCCACTCGGATACAAAAACATATCAAAAAAATTGTGCACCATGATCAAGTAGGATTCATCCCTGGGATGCAAGGCTGGTTCAATATACGGAAATCAATAAATGTTATTCACCACATCAATAGACTTAAAAATAAGAACCATATGATCATCTCGATAGATGCGGAGAAAGCATTCGACAAAGTACAGCATCCCTTTATGTTCAAAACTCTAGAAAAACTAGGGATAACAGGAACATACCTCAATATTGTAAAAGCAATCTATGCTAAGCCTCAGGCTAGCATCATTCTGAATGGAGAAAAACTGAAGGCATTCCCTCTAAAATCTGGAACAAGACAGGGATGCCCTCTCTCTCCACTTCTGTTCAAGATAGTTCTCGAAACACTGGCCAGAGCAATTAGACAGACGAAAGAAATTAAAGGCATAAAAATAGGAAAAGAAGAACTTAAATTATCACTATTTGCAGATGATATGATTCTATACCTAGCAGACCCAAAAGGCTCTACAAAGAAACTATTAGAGCTAATAAATGAATTCAGCAAAGTGGCAGGATATAAAATCAACACGCATAAATCAAAGGCATTCCTGTATATCAGCGACAAATCCTCTGAAATGGAAATGAGGACAACCACTCCATTCACAATATCTTCAAAAAAAATAAAATACTTGGGAATCAACCTAACAAAAGAGGTGAAAGACTTATACAATGAAAACTACAGAACCCTAAAGAGAGAAATAGAAGAAGATCTTAGAAGATGGAAAAATATACCCTGTTCATGGATAGGCAGAACTAACATCATCAAAATGGCGATATTACCAAAAGTTCTCTATAGGTTTAATGCAATGCCAATCAAAATCCCAATGGCATTTCTTGTAGAAATAGAGAAAGCAATCATGAAATTCATATGGAAAAACAAAAGACCCAGAATAGCAAAAACAATGCTAAGCAGGAAGTGTGAATCAGGCGGTATAGCGATACCAGACTTCAAACTATACTACAGAGCAATAGTAACAAAAACAGCATGGTACTGGTACCAAAACAGGTGGGTGGACCAATGGTACAGTATAGAGGACACAGAAACCAATCCACAAAACTACAACTATCTTATATTTGATAAAGGGGCTAAAAGCATGCAATGGAGGAAGGATAGCATCTTCAACAAATGGTGCTGGGAAAACTGGAAATCCATATGCAACAAAATGAAACTGAATCCCTTTCTCTCGCCATGCACAAAAGTGAATTCAAAATGGATCAAGGAGCTTGATATCAAATCAGAGACACGGCGTCTGATAGAAGAAAAAGTTGGCTACGATCTACATTCGGTGGGGTCGGGCTCCAAGTTCCTCAATAGGACACCCATAGCACAAAAGTTAATAACTAGAATCAACAAATGGGACTTACTCAAACTAAAAAGTTTTTTCTCAGCAAAAGAAACAATAAGAGAGGTAAATAGGGAGCCTACACCCTGGGAACAAATCTTTACTCCTCACACTTCAGATAGAGCCCTAATATCCAGAGTATACAAAGAACTCAAAAAATTAGACAATAAGAGAACAAACAACCCAATCAACAAATGGGCCAAGGACCTGAACAGACACTTCTCAGAGGAGGACATACAGTCAATCAACAAGTACATGAAAAAATGCTCACCATCTCTAGCTGTCAGAGAAATGCAAATCAAAACCACCCTAAGATACCATCTTGCTAAGAGCCAAGTATATGATGCATGGCATTTTTGGTTGAAAGGTGACGCCAGCTAGCCATTGAGATGATATGATTATGTTAAGATTTGCATTCATATGGATATTGGACTCCTGCTGTTCACCTAGGCCAGCTACGGGACTCCTGGAGAGTTCCCATTGGTTGGGGAAGTACAGTAGGAGGGAGTTCCGGGGGAGGAGCTCTCTCGGCGGTCCGAGAGGAGGCCGCGTGGGTGGAAAAAATCTTCCCGGGCGGTACCGGACATTGGCGGCAGTTTCAAAAAATAAACTTTGTTCCTGCTTGAGTGGCTCGTGATTTTGTGCCCAGCCAGACTGCGGCAACTGGTGGCCCGCACGGGGAACGCCTGAAGTTTGGAGGTGAGTAAAATTGCTCGCCCCTGAGGGAAGGCAACAAAATGGGTGACCATTTCAAAAAACAATGTGTTCTCGTTTTGATTTATCTTGTTTTTGTTTCAAGCTGCCTATCCCTAGAATTTTCTCAGGCAAACTGGGAAAATTGGTTGGCTCAAGGTTTGAAGTTGTTCGGCCCTGAGAAAGAGAAAATTGATACAACTATTCTTTGTTCGGTTTTTGTTTCATTCTGTTTCGGTTTTGTTTTATGCTATCTTATTGGGTTGCGTTACCTGTATAGTAGATTAGAAACTAGTAAAAAACAAACCGAAAGACTGTTAAGTAAATTGTTAGAAGTCCAGACTATGGTAGAAAACATGTTAGGTCAAGCAAAAGAGAAGGTCTCTCAAGCTAGTCAGACAGAGGAAGATTTGAAGAAAGAAAGCTTAGAGGAAAAACAACCATCAGGCGGGGAATTACAACAGGAGGCTGCTACTAACCCCGTTCTATCACCAGAGGGCGTAATTCAACCAACAGCTCCATCTACAGCTGAGCGGCCCTCAACTCCCGTAGTTGATGGACGGAATCCTGAGGCAGGACCCCAAAGATTAGCATGCCCTGTACTTGAGCAGGCAGGAGGGCAACGAATTCACCGTGCTTTAGATTTCAAAACAGTGAAGCAATTAAAGGAGGCTGTAACAACCTACGGGCCGCAAGCACCCTTCACTGTGAGCATGGTCGAATCCATTACCAACTTAGACATGACGCCAGCAGATTGGGCTAACATGTGTCGATCTGTGCTAAATGGAGGACAATATTTGTTATGGAAGGTTGCCAATGAGGAATTTTGCATGGAGACAGCTAGGCGAAATGCAACAGCCGGTTACCCTCAAAGAAATCTAGAGATGTTATTAGGAAAAGGACCTTATGAGGGTCAACGGCAACAAATTGAATATGATCCTGGCGTATACGCACAAATTGCTGCAGACGCAGTTAGGGCATGGAAAACTTTACAGGGGCATGGAGATTTACAAGGACAATTATCTAAGGTAATACAAGGAGCTAATGAACCTTACGCTGAATTTGTAGATAGGCTTATTCAGACAGCATCTAGAGTATTTGGAGATACAGAACAGGCAATGCCATTTATAAAACAACTGGCTTATGACCAAGCAAATCGTTGCTGCAGAGAGGTCATCAGACCATGGAAACATGAAGATTTAAACACATATATTAAATTATGTAGAGACATTAATGAACAAGGGCAAGTCTTAGCAGCAGTACAACAGGCTTTAGATGCCAGGCCAAAAACATGCTATAATTGTGATCAAACAGGACATTTTAAAAGGAGTTGCCCCATAGGAGGAGGGTTTAACAAGGCTAGGTATCAAAGGAATAGAATACCGGGTATTTGCCCACGATGCCGTAGAGGGAAACATTGGGCTAATGAATGCCATTCTCAAACCACCATAGAAGGTATTCCGTTATCAAAAAACAGACAAGGACCAAGTGTTTACCCACGATATCGTGGAGAAAGGCATCAGGCTCCATTGCCAAAAAACGGACTGGAGGGCCCAATGCTCCGGGGCCCAAAACCACAAATATACGGGGCAGTGGAGGAACCCAGCAACACCATCAAGGTAGTGCCCAGGACGCATTATCCATTAAATCCCTCATCAGACAAACTAGAGGGAGCGCAGGGTTGGACATCTGCGCCTCTGCCAGAGCAGTACTAACTCCAGAGATGGGAGTTCAAATCATTCCCACAGGAGTAAAAGGACCTCTTCCCCAAGGAACAGTAGGCTTATTATTGGGACGCAGTTCTTCAACACTAAAAGGACTTATGATAAGTCCTGGGGTAATTGATCCCGATTATGAAGGTGAAATAAAAATTATAGCTAGTTCTCCAAGAGGTATATCAGTAATTTCACCAGGAGATAGAATAGCACAGTTATTAATAATACCCAGCCTACATGATAAATTTTCCAGTCGTACTGTAGAAAGAGGTTCCAGGGGATTAGGCTCCACAGGTGTAGATTGGGCTATGCTGTCTTTAAATCTAGATTCTCGCCCAATGCTAAAACTAAATATTCAAGGACATGACTTTAATGGGCTACTTGATACAGGTGCAGACCTTAGCATAATATCTCGTCAAGAATGGCCAAAACACTGGCCATTACAACAAGCCACTCAAACGCTTCGAGGCCTAGGAGTGGCAACTAATCCCCATAGAAGTGCAATGGTATTAGATTGGAAGGATCCTGAAGGATGTGAAGGAACTATACAGCCCTATGTATTGGATCATCTTCCTATAAATTTATGGGGACGAGATGTCCTAGATCAATTAGGTTTGACATTAACAAATAACATCAATCCTAATGCGCCCACTACTAGGGCTAGACAAGGCTTTAGGAAAGAAGAAAGATTAAGAGAACAAGAACAAGGTATGACAGCACCAATTCAAATAAATCAAGAAACAAATAGACATGGATTGGGTTTTCAGAAAGGGCCACTGAGACAATCAAAATTACTTGGAAATCAGAAAGACCAGTGTGGGTTCCTCAGTGGCCCCTGACTAAAGAAAAGATACAAATAGCCCATGACCTGGTCAAACAACAATTAGCGGAGGGACATATACAACCTTCCGTATCTCCCCATAATACTCCCATTTTTGTCATTAAAAAGAAATCTGGTAGATGGAGATTATTGCAAGATTTAAGAGCCATTAATAATGAGATGGTTATTATGGGAACTGCTCAATCAGGGATTCCCCAATTGTCTGCTTTACCAAAAACCTGGTATGTTTTAGCTATAGATATTAAAGATTGTTTTTTTTCAATTCCAATTCATCCCGAGGATAGTCCACATTTTGCATTTACTATCCCTGCACTAAATCATGAAGGTCCTGATCAGAGATATGAATGGAAAGTACTCCCTCAAGGGATGGCTAATAGTCCAACTATGTGTCAAATTTATGTTAACAAAGCAATCCAGCCACTTAGAAATCAAAATCCTGAACTACAAATATTTCACTATATGGATGATGTGTTATTGGCACATAAAGATAAAAACACATTGCTAGAATGTTATGCCACACTTACAAATTTATTAAAAAATTATAATCTAGAGATAGCAATAGATAAGGTACAATTAAATCTTCCAATTAATTATTTAGGGGTTTTATTATCCTCAACCATGGTCCGTCCACCCAAAATTCAAATACGAGTAGATCAACTCAAATCACTTAACGACTTTCAAAAGTTATTAGGAGACATAAATTGGATAAGGCCTTATCTAGGCATACCAACAGGAGAGTTGGGACCTTTATTTGATATTCTAAAAGGTCCATCAGATCCAAATTCACCCCGCATGTTGACGCCTGAAGCAAGAAAGGCATTAAAAATCATTGAAACATATATGGAAAATATGCATTTGGATAGAATTGATATAAGTTTGCCTTTATTATTTATTGTACTGCCAACAAAAAATATACCTACAGGAGTATTCTGGCAAGAAGGTCCATTATTGTGGATACATTTATCTTATTCTCCTAATACTATTCTTACTAGGTATCCTGAGGCTGTAGGACAATTAATACTCAAAGGAATAAAAGCAGCCAAGGGAGTGTTTGGGATTTCTCCCAATAAAATTATTACTCCATATACTATAGATCAAATTGATGAGTTAGCTAATGAGTTAAATACTTGGGCAATAATCATGTGTAAATCTAATGTTTCATTTGATAATCACTTACCGTCTAATCCTTTGTTGTCTTTTTGGTCTAAACATCCTGTAGTTTTTCCAAAGATGACAAAAAAAACCCCTATCATGAATGCTCCAAATATATTCACTGATGGGTCAAATAATGGTACAGCAGCAGTAGTTACCCCTGATCAAACTTTTACATTTTTAGTACCCAAACAATCAGCTCAAAAGGTAGAGCTTAATGCAGTATTACAAGCTTTTATGATGTTTAAAAATTCTGTATTTAATTTATTTTCTGATAGTCAGTATGTAGTTAATGCTATAGTATCCCTTGAAGATGCTGGTAGGATTTCCCCTTCTTCTACTGTTTTCTCTTTGTTTTCTACTATACAAAGTCTAATCTGGGACAGAAAAGATCCATTCTTTATAGGACATATCAGGGCACATACAGGATTGCCTGGAGCCCTTAGTTTGGGCAATGAGTTAGCAGATAAAACTACACATGACATACATATTTTCTCCACAATAGAAGAAGCTATAAATTTTCATAAAAGGTTCCATGTCAATGCTAATACTTTACAAAAGCGTTTTAAAATAACTAAAGAACAAGCCCGACATATAATAAAACAATGTCAAAATTGTGTGACATTTTTACCACAAGTTAATCTTGGAGTCAATCCTAGAGGACTGATACCTAACCATATTTGGCAGATGGACGTCACACACTTGCCAGAATTTGGAAAATTAAAATATTTACATGTTACAGTTGATACTTCTTCCGGATTTCTGATGGGCTCCCTTCATGCTGGAGAAAAAACTAAAGATGTTATAGCTCATTGCTTACAAAATTTTGCCACTGTGGGCGTTCCAAAACAGTTAAAAACCGATAATGGTCCTGGTTATACGTCCACCTCTTTTAAACAATTTTGCTCATCATTTGGCATTACTCACATAACAGGAATTCCATACAATCCACAAGGACAAGGCATAGTTGAAAGAGCTCATCAAACTATTAAAATGTACTTATTAAAACAAAAGGAGGGAATTGGAAGGGGGTATATATCCCCCAAAGATAAACTTAAAATAACCCTTTTTACTCTAAACTTTTTAAATTTGGATTCATCAGGGCTTAGTGCTGCGGAAAGACATTTGTATCCAAAAAATGTACATAAGCCTAAGGTACTTTGGAAAGATATTCTAACAGGACAATGGAAAGGTCCTGACCCAGTGATAGTCTGGAGTCGGGGCTCTGTTTGTGTTTTTCCACAGGAAGAACAGCAGCCGATTTGGATTCCAGAAAGACTAACTAAAACAGCTCCTACAGAACAAAAGGAAGATGATTCCACTCAAATCCATAACAGCTGATATCCAGATCTCCAGCTTGGCTATTCTTACATCTGTGACAGTGATTAACCAGGATGTTTTTTTCAATATCTATTTTATTATTGCTTTTTCCCACATCATAAAGTTCTATTTTATTTTTGAGCTCATACAGACCTAGGTTAATGTTTTTTCTGATCAGTTTTTTTGACTGTGGAGTTTTTGAACATTGCAATGGAGATTTCACCTAGGTAAAGCTACAAGGCCTTTACTATTGTCTTATGTGTTATATGTTACGTGTGCACACTTCTGTTTTGTGTTGTATGTCTGTATGTGCGTATGTCCATATTTCACATATGAGGGGCGCTCATGCACATGGATCCAAAAAAAAAATTTTTTTTTTTTTTTATTATTCACGTGATTTTAATAGTTTAATTTAATTTGGGTAAACAGCTGTTGAGGATTGTTCTAATATATGAACAAATAGAAGGTTAACAAATCTGTTTGTTTACTTTCACCTTTCCTTTTCATTATATTTAATAATTCTGTTCAGGATAATGTAAATTGTTCTAAATATTGTTTTCTTAGTACCTGTTGAAATGTTACATATTTTTTTTTTAGCATCATTGTCAAAATTCCTATTTTCATCCCAGTGCCGGTGAAGACAAAGATAAAACCAAACTACAACTTCTTTGAGAGTTATCACAACAAACCGTGTAAGCTGATACATCAATGATTTATAACTCAACAAGTAATGCTCAATCAATGAGTCGATTTATTTTGGAAGGATATGGACATATTGATAGATTCCTCTGCTTTGAACTGCTTACAGAACTTGCCTGGACTATGTATCACTTGTATGCTTTGTGATCTATTTGTTGATGCAGCGAATTATGGTAGTGCTAGCGTATCTTTGCTGATGTGTCACCAGTGATGTAATTTTTCCTAGGAGCCGTTAATTGACTTGGTGTCATGACATTTCTGTATCCTCCTCCCTTCTACTAGTGATGGTCTAATTTTGGGGGCCAACAGAGGTGAGGTAAAGAACCTCATCCCCCCACCAGCACCAAGGCCAATTTTGGGGGCCAACAGAGGTGAGGCAAAGAACCTCACCCCCCCACTGGTACATAGGCCTATCCACAAGTATGGCTATATGCTGGACCGGTAGTCAGTGACGGGTATGATCCAATTGCAGTGGTATCAACCTAAGACAGGAGGCTGACGCCTAAAAGTCAGTTTTCCGATGACGGGTAAGAACCATATGTTGAATTGGACAAACCTAACAGGCACGGTCCCTAGCCAGATTGCTTGTTACTTAAACAGAAGGGGGGAGATGCTAAGAGCCAAGTATATGATGCATGGCATTTTTGGTTGAAAGGTGACGCCAGCTAGCCATTGAGATGATATGATTATGTTAAGATTTGCATTCATATGGATATTGGACTCCTGCTGTTCACCTAGGCCAGCTACGGGACTCCTGGAGAGTTCCCATTGGTTGGGGAAGTACAGTAGGAGGGAGTTCCGGGGGAGGAGCTCTCTCGGTGGTCCGAGAGGAGGCCGCGTGGGTGGAAAAAATCTTCCCGGGCGGTACCGGACATTGGCGGCAGTTTCAAAAAATAAACTTTGTTCCTGCTTGAGTGGCTCGTGATTTTGTGCCCAGCCAGACTGCGGCACCATCTCACTCCAGTAAGATTTGCAGCCATTATGAAGTCAAACAACAACAAGTGTTGGCGAGGATGTGGGGAAAAGGGTACACTTGTACATTGCTGGTGGGACTGCAGATTGGTGCAGCCAATTTGGAAAGCAGTATGGAGATTTCTTGGAAAGCTGGGAATGGAGCCACCATTTGACCCAGCTATTCCCCTTCTTGGTCTATTCCCTAAAGACCTAAAAAGAGCATGCTACAGGGACACTGCTACATCGATGTTCATAGCAGCACAATTCACAATAGCAAGACTGTGGAACCAACCTAGATGCCCTTCAATAGACGAATGGATAAAAAAAATGTGGCATTTATACACAATGGAGTATTACTCTGCCTTAAAAAATGACAAAATCATAGAATTTGCAGGGAAATGGATGGCATTAGAGCAGATTATGCTAAGTGAAGCTAGCCAATCCCTAAAAAACAAATGCCAAATGTCTTCTTTGATATAAGGAGAGTAACTAAGATCAGAGTAGGGACGAAGAGCAGGAGAAGAAGATTAACATTTAACAGGGATGAGAGGTGGGAGGGAAAGGGAGAGAGAAGGGAAATTGCATGGAAATGGAAGGAGACCCTCAGGGTTATACAGTGGAGGGGGTAGAGAGAGAGGAGGGGAGGGGAGGGGAGAGGTGGGGAGGGGGGAGGGTGGAGGATGGGAAAGGCAGCAGAACACAACAGACACTAGTATGACAATATGTAAATCAATGGATGTGTAACTGATGTGATTCTGCAATCTGTGTATGGGGTGAAGGTGGGAGTTCATAACCCACTTGAATCAAAGTGTGGAATATGATATGTCAAGAAATTTGTAATGTTTTGAACAACCAACAATAAAAAATTAAAAAAAAAAGAAAGAAAACAATAGGGAAAATTAGCATGGGGCTGGGGTGGTGGCTCAGTGGTAGAGTTCTCGCCTAGCATGCATGAGGCACTGGGTTCGATCCTTGGCACCACATAAAAACAAACTAATGTATTCACCTAAAACTAAAGATACATAAATAAATAAATATTAAAAAATAGAGAAAATTAGCAAGTTTGAACTTGGATCCTTGAAAAGATCAGAGTCAATATTTGCCTAGCTAAACTGATCCATTAAAAAGCATAAGAGAGCTGAGAGTGGTGGTACATGCTTGTAATCCTAGCAATTTGAGAGGCTGAGGCAAGAGGATCGCAAGATTGAGGGCATCCAGGACAATTTGGGGGAGGGGAGGGGGATTGGAAATAAAGTAAAAAAGAAAGAAAGACAGACTGAAGTTGTAGTTCAGTATTTGCCTCACATGTCTGAGGCCCTGGGTTAATACCCAGCACCAGCAGAAAAAAAAAAAAAAGTGAGAGAATAGAAATTAAGGTGTCATCAGTACAGACCCTACAGACATTAAGTGCATAATAAGATTCTACTGAGAGAAGGGAAAGACGAATGAGAAGCTAAGTTTGACTAATATGCTGATGGAAGTGAGGAACTCAGACAGTCTCCAGTGAGGCAGAATGCTTCTCCAAAGCAAAACCAGGGGAATGGTTGCTTGAGTGTTCAAAGAAACAAAAGCCCAGGATAGACCCAGTAAACCACCAACGACAATACATGGGATAAGGCAAGAACAGAGGTATGTACAGAGTGAATATCTTCCTTCAATTATAGCCCTTTTGCTCCTGAGCAAGAGCATGAGAATAAGGCTGGCCTCATGCTGGAAAAGGCAGTTTCTGTTTCAAAGGTGAATATGGAGGAGGGATTGTCTGACACAGGAACTCTGAACTTTTGAACCATAATCACCGATCCTTTCATTTCCCAATACAAAGGGCATCTGCTTACAAAAGCAGCAATAGCAAAACCCACAATTCTTGGATCCAAATATATCAACTCTGGAGAGTTGCAAACAATTTTATTAAGTAATACAGATATATGCAGTTTGAAACTTTCTCCAAATATTAAATAGTGTAATAATAGTGGCTCACATCTGTAATCCCAGCAACTCAAGAGGCTGAGACAGAGGATCCTAAATTTGAGGTCAGCCTTAGCAGTTTAGTGAGGCCCTAAGCAATTTTGCAAGACTCTGCCTCAAAATTAAAATTAAAATATAGTTCAGTTGGTAGAGTGCTCGCCTCGCATGCACATGGTCCTGGGTTCAATCCCCAGCACCACCACCAAAAAAAAAAAAAAAAAAAAAAAAAGGCCGGGGTTGTGGTTAGCATGTGTGAGGCACTGGGTTCGATCCCCAGCACCACATAAAAATAAACAAGGTTCTGGGGATGTAAAAGAACATCCCTTTGTTTCAATTCCCATTTTATTTTATTTTAGAAAAAAAAAGTATATATTTACATATTTGATAGACGTTTATTTAATTTATTTACATGAGGTGCCAAGAATCGAATCCAGTGCCTCACACATGCCAGACAAGCACGCTACCACTGAGACACAGCCTCATTTAAAAAAAAATAATTAGGGAGGGAGTATTTTGGAATCTTGGTTTATGAACTTTGAAAAATCCTTGTTCATTTAAAATACAGCAAGCAAGCAAAAATCAAACCTTCAAAAGTAAATTCTTCATGTTGGTGCACACCTTTAATCCCAGCGGCTTGGGAGGCTGAGACAGGAGGATGGTGAGTTCAAAGCTAGCCTCAGCAAAAGTGAGGTGCAAAGCAACTCAGTGAGACCCAGTGTCTAAATAAAATACAAAATAGGGTTGAGGATGTGGCTCAGTGGTCGAGTGCCTTGAGTTCAAACCCTGGTACCAAAAAAGAAAAAAAAAAAAAAAGTAAACTTTTCATCTTCATTAATTTTAATTACTATAACAAAAAAAAGATGAAAAACAAATCTAAAAAACACATCGGGAATAACACTGTTTTTAATGAAACAGCAGTGAAATATCATAAATAAATTACATAACTACACGGGAAAAAAATACTACTATAAGGAAATGTTAAAAGAACCCTTAACTACTAGTCAACAGCCTATTCTTAAGAACACAATATAAAATAAATACAGGGATTATATACAAATTTATGACATTATAAAATCAAATGGCAAAGATGTTAGTCTACTCAAAGTTATGATTATTTCCTGTGTGTACCAGCCTACAATCCTCAAATAGACTTAGTTGAGCTTGCTATCCATATAACCTAAGTAAAGAATGAGGGAGATAATAGGGATTTTACTCTACTTCTGGGTCCCAGAGACGTGGAAGCCTTGATCCGGGACACTTTACTAACACAGATTTGCCCTAAGGCCAGTACCAAGTTGCTGGATAGATCTGGATATTTTAGCGCATTTAGAATTACTGGAAGTTTCCACCCTCTCTGAGCTAAGAGCTCACAAATCACGCTGAATTTGTTAATACCCAAAGAGCAAGTCCAAAAGATAAGGTATTGCTATTATTATTGCCTTTTGTGTGTGTAGAATAATGCTGTTTTAAAGTGTCCTTTTCCACAGGATATCATTTGATTCTCATTATTAACTGTCTTGCAAAGAAGGGGGGCAGATAGAATCATCCATATTTTATGACTGAGGAAGTTGTGAGGGTGAGATTCTGAGAGCCCAAGTCTTGAAGCTTTATAAAAGGCACAGCTGACGTCAGAACCAAAG
The DNA here is from genome assembly GCF_047511675.1 of Marmota flaviventris. NCBI lineage: Eukaryota > Metazoa > Chordata > Mammalia > Rodentia > Sciuridae > Marmota > Marmota flaviventris. Next base: position 143,034,333 of record NC_092499.1, read on the forward strand.
CCTTTTCATTACTGGACTCCTATTTTCAAATTCTACATGTACTGTTGGGGCTGGGGCCAGGATGAGGCAAGTGGGAAATTGCCTCAGGCACAGAATTTAAGAGATGCCAAAAAGCTAAAAAAATCAAAATGAACATTTTTTTTTTTTAAGCAGGAGGTACCAGGGATTGAATTCAGGGAAATCCCACCACTGTGCCTTATTTCCAGTTCTATTATATTTAGAAACAAGGTCTCACTGAATTGTTTAGTGCTTCGCTAAGTAGCTGAGGCTGGCTTTGAAATTACCATCCTCCTATCTCAGCCTCCTGAGCTGCTGGGATTACAGGTGTGCACCACCGTACCCGATCAAAACAAATAATATTTTAAAAGTTAAAATGAATGTCAAAATATCCCTGATAAACAAAATATTGAAAATTTAAATAAAGATGAGTGGTTTGTTTGTTTTAAGACCCTATATTGGGGTAATTATAACTTAGTAGTAGAGCACTTGCCTAGCATGTGTGAGGCCCTGGTCCAATCCTCATCATTGCAAAAACAAACAACAACAACAACAATAAAACACACAATTCTTAGAAAAAAAAAAAAAAAGACCCTGCATTGGGGCTGGAGGTGTAGGTGTACAGCATATGCTTAGCAAGTATGAGGACTTGGGTTCAAACCCAGCACCGAAACAAAATAACAAAAAAAAAAAACCCCGGCATTATTGTACACTTGGAACAACCTTTCCAAGTTAGTCCCCTAGGCCATTTTATCCCCTGCCACGTGGGTTTATGAGGGTTGACAGTGCTGTGCAAACAGATTGTGCAATGTGGGGAGAGTCATGTCTCTTGATTGTAGAGGAGGTTCAGAACCTGGGCTGTGGTCTGACAGCCAGAAATTGGCCAAGTTAGGGTTGAATCCTTGAGCTGATGATGCCAAGGCCCCACTTGCTTTGCTTGTTGCTACACTGAATTTAACTACTCTCTCTCTCTCCCTCGCATTTGTACTTAGTAAGAAGAAAAGATGCGTAATAGATCACTATTGCATACTGAAAACAGTAAACGCCCAAGTAAGGTTCTCAGGAGTTCTCAGGATGGAGCTTCTTCTGGTTGGCTGGTTAGGGGCTATTGCATAACATGCCATCATTCCAGAGAGTCTATCAGTGTGCCATGGGCACGATCTATTTTTTGATCACTGACATACAGGGTGTGTCCTACTTTTAAGAAGCTATAATAAATGGAAACCTATATTTACATAGGAAGTACATTAAACTGTGATGATTCACTTTGGCTAAATCATGTTGAAGTTCATTCAATATCAAGTTCTCCTAATCTCTTTAATGGTATTTGATTTACAGTTGGTGGGCATTTTGATGTCCTGTTGGGTAATTTTGATATACCAAATGTTCAGTCAATTATTTGAGCATCTGCAACTCTGCAGTCAAAGTAAACAAAATAAAACCTTAGTCAAGTTGTCTGTCTCTAGAAAAGCCATTTCTCTTAGGGACATATGATCCTTCTATGCATGTAGATAAATAATAACTTATAAGATAAGGGCCAACTGAATACTAAATAGGATAGACATCAATTCATGTAAATTCTAAAGAGAGAAAGTAATCACTTTGAAGAGAAAAAACAGAATGGTTGGCATGAATCGATCTGGTAGGACAGGCACCAAGCCGGAGATGTAAGCAGCGTACATTTGAGGGCTATGTGGATGGTTGTACAAATGTGGGGATGCTCAGAT